>NW_028270147.1:62186154-62551335 GCF_037043375.1 Chiloscyllium plagiosum | reverse complement strand
ATTGCAGTACCACCGCCGGCCTGAGGAGGCGGTGTCTGCGGGATTGCAGTACCACCGCCGGCCTGAGGAGGCGGTGTCTGCGGGATTGCAGTACCTGTCCCTGGCTGAAGAGGCGGTGTCTGCGGGATTGCAATACCTGTCTCGGGCTGAGGAGGTGGTGTCTGCGTGATTGTAATACCTGTCCCGGGCTGAGGAGGCGGTGTCTGCGGGAGTGCAGGACCGGCGCCGAGCTGAAGAGGCGGTGTCGGGGGGAGTGCAGTACCGGCGCCGAGCTGAGAGGGGGCAGTGTCACTGCCCCTTTTTCTTTCTCTGGCTTCGGGCTCGCGGCCGCTTTGGTTCGTAACGGCTGCTGCTTCAAAATGGCGGCGCTCCCGTATCCGCAGGCGGCGACGGCGGCAGCAACGGCAACGACGACGACAACAACAGTAGCGGCGGCCGCCTCTGCCTTTCCACGGCGGGGCCTAGGGGAAGAACAGTTGCTGCCAGCTGTGGAGCCTGAGGAGATCGAGCGGCGGCTGCAGAGGACCCGCGAGGAGCTGAGCAACAGGCGGAAAATCCTGGTGAAGAACCTGCGGACAGACAGCAGCAGCAGCAGCAGCCAGGTACCGGTCTGTCCCCGGAGGGGGAGGGAGAGGGGAGCCCTGGGCCTTGCGGCTGAGGCTCGCCTTTTGGCGGGAGTAACTTTAAAATGCCGATTCCTGGCTGTGAAAACGGTGTTTTGACGAATGTTGGCCTCCTGTTCGCTCACCTGCGGGCAGCAACTTGCCTCATGGACAACTTTCCAGCAGCAGGAGCAACTTCCCCACCACCACCATCTCCTCCTCCTCCACCATCTCGTCCACCATCTCCCCCTCCCCCTCCCCTCTCCCCTCCCCCTCCCCTCTCCCCTCCCCTCTCCCCTCCCCCTCCCCTCTCCCCTCCCCCTCCCCTCTCCCCTCCCCCTCCCCTCTCCCCCCCCCTCCCCTCTCCCCTCTCCCCCCCCTCCCCTCTCCCACCCCTCCCCTCCCCTCCCCTCTCCCCCCCCTCCCCTCTCCCCCCCCTCCCCTCTCCCCCCCCTCCCCTCTCCCCCCCCTCCCCTCTCCCCCCCCTCCCCTCTCCCCCCCTCCTCCCCCTCCCCCTCCCCCCCCTCCCCCTCCCCCTCCCCCCCTCCCCCTCCCCCCGCGCCCCCTCCCCCCGCCCCCCTCCCCCTCCCCCCCTCCCCCTCCCCCTCCCCCTCCCCCCTCCCCCTCCCCCCTCCCCCTCCCCCCCCCTCCCCCTCCCCCCCTCCCCCTCCCCCCCCCCCCTCCCCTCTCCGCCCCTCCTCCCCCTCCCCCTCCCCCTCCCCCCCCTCCCCCTCCCCCCCTCCCCCTCCCCCCCCCCCCTCCCCCCCCTCCCCCCCCTCCCCCCCCTCCCCTTCCCCCCCCCACCTCTTCCCCCCCCCCTCCTCTTCCCCCCCCCTCCTCTTCCCCCCCCCTCCTCTTCCCCCCCCCTCCTCTTCCCCCCCCTCCTCTTCCCCCCCCTCCTCTTCCCCCCCCCTCCTCTTCCCCCCCCCCTCCTCTTCCCCCCCCTCCTCTTCCCCCCCACCTCCTCTTCCCCCCTCTCCCCCCCCTCCTCTTCCCCCCCCCTCCTCTTCCCCCCCCTCCTCTTCCCCCCCCCTCCTCTTCCCCCCCCCTCCTCTTCCCCCCCCCCTCCTCTTCCCCCCCCCCTCCTCTTCCCCCCCCCCTCCTCTTCCCCCCCCCCTCCTCTTCCCCCCCCCCTCCTCTTCCCCCCCCCCTCCTCTTCCCCCCCCTCCTCTTCCCCCCCCCTCCTCTTCCCCCCCCCCCTCCTCTTCCCCCCCCCTCCTCTTCCCCCCCCCCTCCTCTTCCCCCCCCCCTCCTCTTCCCCCCCCCCTCCTCTTCCCCCCCCCCTCCTCTTCCCCCCCCCCTCCTCTTCCCCCCCCCCCCTCCTCTTCCCCCCCCCCTCCTCTTCCCCCCCCCTCCTCTTCCCCCCCCCTCCTCTTCCCCCCCCCTCCTCTTCCCCCCCCCCTCCTCTTCCCCCCCCCCTCCTCTTCCCCCCCCCCTCCTCTTCCCCCCCCCCTCCTCTTCCCCCCCCCCCTCCTCTTCCCCCCCCCTCCTCTTCCCCCCCCTCCTCTTCCCCCCCCCTCCTCTTCCCCCCCCCTCCTCTTCCCCCCCCCTCCTCTTCCCCCCCCTCCTCTTCCCCCCCCCTCCTCTTCCCCCCCCCTCCTCTTCCCCCCCCTCCTCTTCCCCCCCCCTCCTCTTCCCCCCCCCTCCTCTTCCCCCCCCCTCCTCTTCCCCCCCCCTCCTCTTCCCCCCCCTCCTCTTCCCCCCCCCTCCTCTTCCCCCCCCCTCCTCTTCCCCCCCCCTCCTCTTCCCCCCCCCTCCTCTTCCCCCCCCCTCCTCTTCCCCCCCCCTCCTCTTCCCCCCCCCTCCTCTTCCCCCCCCCTCCTCTTCCCCCCCCCTCCTCTTCCCCCCCCTCCTCTTCCCCCCCCTCCTCTTCCCCCCCCCTCCTCTTCCCCCCCCCCTCCCTCCTCTTCCCCCCCCCTCCCTCCTCTTCCCCCCCCCTCCCTCCTCTTCCCCCCCCCCTCCTCTCCCCCCCCCCTCCTCTCCCCCCCCCCTCCTCTTCCCCCCCCCCCCTCTTCCCCCCCCCCTCCTCTTCCCCCCCCCCCTCCTCTTCCCCCCCCCCTCCTCTTCCCCCCCCCCTCCTCTTCCCCCCCCCCTCCTCTTCCCCCCCCCTCCTCTTCCCCCCCCCCTCCTCTTCCCCCCCCCTCCTCTTCCCCCCCCCCTCCTCTTCCCCCCCCCTCCTCTTCCCCCCCCCTCCTCTTCCCCCCCCCTCCTCTTCCCCCCCCCTCCTCTTCCCCCCCCCTCCTCTTCCCCCCCCCTCCTCTTCCCCCCTCCTCCTCTTCCCCCCTCCTCCTCTTCCCCCCTCCTCCTCTTCCCCCCTCCTCCTCTTCCCCCCTCCTCCCTCCTCCCCCCCCCCCTCCTCCCCCCCCCCCCTCCCTCCTTCCCCCCCCTCCTCCCTCCTCCCCCCCCCTCCTTCCCCCCCCTCCTTCCCCCCCCTCCTTCCCCCCCCCTCCTTCCCCCCCCCTCCTTCCCCCCCCCTCCTTCCCCCCCCTCCTTCCCCCCCCCCTCCTCCCCCTCCTCCTCCTCCCCCTCCTCCTCCTCCCCCCCCTCCGATTTTTAAAAAAATGTAATCTCCGTTGATTCCCCCCCCCCCCCCCCCCCATGTGTTCGATCCCCCGAAATTAGTTACTTTCAATGCCACTGATTTGACATTTTTTCTGACCCGCATTCACTGCAAAAAAAATGTGGAAGTCTAAATCAACAGTAAGGTGTGATTTTAAAAGTCTTAAATGCTGGTGGGCAACGTGTCGCCTTATCTTTTGTCGGGCTGCCAAGCGCTGCATGGCTTTATGGAACAAACTCCACCCACAGCGATACCAAGAGGGCTGAACTTTTCTACGTTTACAAAGCACACTTAAGGAAATTCTTATTTTCGGCTGCACAATTGCATTTCCGCAAAATAATAATTCTTTCGTTCTACCACTTCCGCATTTTCTCCCTTCCCACCTCTTCACATTTTAATAGTCTTTTTGCTTACGATTGGGATTTTTTAAAAGCAGTTTGTGGAAGTGAGAGCCTGGTTGCTTTCTTTCTTTTTGGTTTATGCTATTTTTTTAAACCGGAAGAATCTCTATTGTTCGGTGCTGGATATTGTCATGCTCATTTTTAAAGCATCGTACGTTTACTTATTGAACACAAACCAATCAAGTTGAAGTACTTGCAATATCACTGCCTGAAAAAAATGTAATCAAACAAAGAAAATTCATAATGAGTATTGCATTATGGTTTTGTACCTGGCTACATTAGAACTAGGGTTTCCTTGTTTTCTAATTCATTGGTGGGATGTCACTGGGCATTCGCATTTATTGACCATACCTAATAGCCCAGAGGCAGTTAAGAGTCAACCACATTGCTAGACCAGGTGAGGATGGCAGTCTCCTTCCCTAAGGGACAAGAGTGAACCAGATGAGTTTTAACAACAATGTATTCATGGTCATCGTTAGACTTTTAGTTCCAGATTTTGTTTTCATTTAATTCCAATTCCACCATCTGCCATGGCAGGATTTGAACCCAGATCATACCTGGGTCTGTGGATTAACAGAGTGATGCTGGAAAAGCACAGCAGGTCAGGCAGCATCCGAGGAGCAGGAAAATCAACGTTTCGGGCAAAAGCCCTTCATCAGGAATAGAGGCAGGAAGCTTCCAGGGTGGAAAGATCTCCTGCCTCTTCCTAACGAAGGGCTTTTGCCCAAAATGTCGATTTTCCTGCTCCTTGGATGTTGCCTGGCTTGCTGTGTTTTTCCAGTACTACTCTGATCTAAAGTCTGGTTTCCAGCATCTGCAGTCCTCACTTTTTTGCCTCTGCGGATTAACAGTCCAGCAATAATACCACTAGGCCATTGCCTCCCCTCTATGTAATTACCATGTCTGAATTAAGAGGAAGAACAGGCCTGAGAAAATTGGATCCATTTGATTATTAAAGATACAATCGATGTACAGAGTAAACAGTCAAAGGATAATGGAAACAGAAAGAACTGTGGCTATTGTCAATCAGGAACAAAAACAAAAATTACTGGAAAAGCTCAGCAGCATCATTTTGGGTCTGGTGACCCTTGCTCAGAGTTCTGGTTTTTCTTCACAGATGCTGCCAGATCTGTTCAACTTTTATACTGGAAAAGCCTCTCAGGTCTGGCAGCATCTGTGGAAAGAAATCAGTCAACATTTCAGGTCTGGTGAGCCATCCTCAAACCTCGAGCAGCAATTTCTGTGCAAGTACTGTGTAATGGAATGCTATCTACTCTGTCTAGAGGGATAAAGTGCTGACATGGTGTTTGAAAATTTTAATTCGGCCACATACAATCTTGTTAGCTTGCATCTGGAGCATTCCATCCAGCTCCGGAAGCTATTCCTGAAGTATGTACTGGCTTTGGAGGAAGTACAGGATAGATTTATCAAAATGATATCTAAACGTTAAATTACATATATTATTCAAGTTAGGATTGCATTTCTCTGGAATTTAGAATGAGGGGTTATTTGATCAAAGTTTAAAATAAGGAGGGGAACAGTGAGTTTTGAGAAGATTTGTAGCTCAGGTTGAGGTTCTGGATGTAGGTTTGCTTGCTGAGCTGGAAGCTTCATTTCCAGACGTTTCGTCACTCCACTAGGTAACATCTTCAGTGGGCCTCTGGGCGAAGCATTGCTCATGATTTCTGCTTTCTATTTGTATGTTTGAGTTTTTGGTTTGGTGGGGAACAGAATGAAGGTGGATAGAATTCATTTCCACTAGTTAAGGAGTCTACAACTAATATGTTTCCTTCATGTTCTGAGCCCTGCTGCCAATGAAATGTGGATTAGAAGCATGTACTGTGTGGCAGCTGGTTACTTGTTTGATTTTCTCCAGGATACCCAATTAATGATTTAAGAGCAGCCTTGCTGTCGAATAGAGGAAGTTCGGCTCAAAACTTGAGCTTGAAAGCAGCATTCTGCAGTAGAACGTAAATAAGGGAGAGTGTGCTTCAATTTGGAGGCAGCTTTGTTCCAATTTTTTAAAACTAAAAATGGCTTTCACAACCAGGCCGCCACTGAACATATTGTTGGATTAATCTTTCTACAGGATGACTTGCGGGATCCTGATGAAGGGTTTTTGCCCGAAACATTGATTCTCCTGCTCCTCGGATGCTGACTGACCTGCTGTGCTTTTCCAGCACCGCACTTTTGACTTGTGGGATCTAGTCAAGGATGGCCTCTTGGCCTAGTTAGAATAACGAACTGTGGTCCTGCCAGGAGGCTGCTCCCCCACTTAAACTTATCTCTGTAGAAATCTGAAGGCTTACTGAAAATTTTCAGTCTCTTTGGATGAGCTTTAATTGGCCCTCATTATGCTTATTGATTACTTGCTGCTTGCAGCATTGTAGCCCTGTCAGCTGCTGTCCCAATTCCGCAGAATTCCAACCAGCCTCTGTAAATTGGCTCTGAATTGCAATGAAGTCAGAGAAACCATGTCGGCTGAGCTATTTTTGGTTCTAGTGTGCTTCCATTCTTGGACCCAGTGGACTGAGTGGTTGCTAAAACTCCTGACCGAGGATGAGAACGTTTAGTCATATGTTGCAGCCAGTCATTCAGTAGTGAAATTAAGAAACACACTTTTGCTAACCCACTCCACCAATATGTCAAGTGCACATACAGAAACTTCTTTAATGGCTTTGGTGCAGTAACTGCAAAGTTAAATCTGAAATTGACAGATTTTTGATAGCTAAAGGTATTGGGGTGCATGGGGCAAGTGTGACTTGGTGAATGGGAAATCTAATCAATGTTACAAGTTTGGTAGAACAAGCTCAAGTTAAATATCCTTCTCCTAATACCCA
Organism: Chiloscyllium plagiosum; assembly: GCF_037043375.1. Classification (NCBI taxonomy): domain Eukaryota; kingdom Metazoa; phylum Chordata; class Chondrichthyes; order Orectolobiformes; family Hemiscylliidae; genus Chiloscyllium; species Chiloscyllium plagiosum. The sequence goes on along the minus strand of NW_028270147.1, from coordinate 62,544,932 downwards.
TTTCTTTGGTTGGAATGCATCAGTAACCTGTAAAACGTTGCATAAGGAGCCTTTCTAGCAGTTTTGACATCTGTATTGCAATCTATAAAATATTCCAGTTTTTAGGCCTTTCAATTTGGTCATTTCTACGCATCAAGCTATCTTTTTGTTACATTGCATCTATTGCAGAGCCACAGTCACAGGAATCCAGGAATAACCGATTTATAGTGGACTTCAGCATAAAGTTCAAGGCTGACACTGCAGTACTGATGGAGTTCTGTACTGCTGGATGCATCGTCTTTTGGATGAGATGTTAAACAGGGGCTTCATCTGCCTGCTTGGGTGGATGTGAAAGAATCCAAGCCACTAGAGTCATAGAGATGTACAGCATAGAAGCAGACCCTTCGGTTCAACCCATCCATGCCGACCAGATATCCCAACCCAATCTGGTCCCACCTGCCAGCACCCGACCCATATCCCTCCAAACCCTTCCTATTCATATTCCTATCCAAATACCTCTTAAATGTTGCAATTATGCCAGCCTCCACCACTTTCTCTGGCAGCTCATTCCATACACCTACCATCCTCTGTCTCTTTTATATCTCACCCTAATCCTATGCCTTCTAGTTGTGGACTCCCTGACCCCTAGGGAAAAGACTTTGTCTATTAACCTTTCCATGCCCCTCATAATTTTGTAAACCTCCATAAGGTCACCCTTCAGCCTCCGATGCTCCAGGGAAAACAGCCCTAGCCTGTTAAGCCTCTTCCTATAGCTCAAATCCTCCAACCTTGGAAAGTTCCTTGTAAATCTTTTCTGAACCCTTTCAAGTTTCACAACATCTTTCCAAGAGGAAGGAACCAGAATTACACACAATATTCCAACAGTGGCCTAACCAATGTCCTGTACAGCCACAGCATGGCATCCCAACTCCTGTACTCAATAGTCTGACCAATAAAGGAAAGCATACCAAATGCCTTCTTTCTATCTACCTGCGACTCCACTTTCAAGGAGCTATGAACCTGCACTCCAAGGTCTCTTTGTTCAGCAACACCCCCGAGGACCTTACCATTAAGTGTATAAGTCCTGCTAAGATTTGCTTTCCCAAAATGCAGCACCTCGCATTTATCTGAATTAAACTCCATCTGCCACTTCTCAGCCCATTGGCTCATCTGGTCAAGATCCTGTTGTAATCTGAGGTAACCCTCTTCGCTGTCCACAACACCTCCAATTTTGGTGTCATCTGCAAACTTACTAACTGTACCTCTTATGCTCGCATCCAAATCATGTATGTAAATGACAAAACGTAGAGGGCCCAGCACCGATCCCTGTGGCATTCCACTGGTCACAGGCCTCCAGTCTGAAAAACAACCTTCCACCACCACTCTCTGTCTTCTCCCTTTGAGGCAGTTCTGTATCCAAATGGCTAGTTCCATGAGATCTAACCTTGCTAATCAGTCTCCCATGGGGAACCTTGTCGAACGCCTTACTGAAGTCGATGTGGATCACATCTACAGCTCTGTCCTCATCAATCCTCTTTGTTACTTCCAAAAAACTGAATCAAGTTTGAGAGACATGATTTCCCACGCACAAAGCCATGTCTACTATCCCTAATCAGACCTTGCCTTTCCAAATACATGTACATCCTGTCCCTCAGAATTCCCTCCAACAACTTGCCCACCATCCTACGTCAGAATCACTGGTCTATAATCCCTGGCTTATCCTTACCACCTTTCTTAAACAGTGGCACCACCTTTGCCAACCTCCAACCTTCCGGCACCTCAGCTGTGACTATCGATGATACAAATATCTCAGCAAGAGGCCCAGCAATCACTTCCCTAGCTTCCTGTGGATTTATCCACCTTTGTGTTTCAAGACATCCAGCACTTCCTCCTCTGTAAACTGGACATTTTGCAAGGTGTCACCATCTATTTCCCTACTGTCTATATCTTCCATATTCTTTTCCACAGTAGATACTGATGCAAAATATTCATTTAGTATCTCCCCCATTTTCTGTGGCTCCACACTAAGGCTGCCTTGTTGATCTTTGAGGGGCCTTATTTTCTACCTGGTTACCCTTTTTTGTCCTTTAATATATTTGTAAAAACCCTTTGGATTCTCCTTAATTCTATTTACCAACGCTATCTCGTGTCCCCTTTTTTTGCCCTCCTGATTTCCCTCTTAAGTATACTCCTACTGCCTTTATACTCTTCTAAGGATTTACTTGATCTATCCTGTCTATACCTGACATATGCTTTCCTTTTCTTAACCAAATCCTCAATTTCTTTAGCTATCCACATTCCCTATACCTACCAGCCTTTCCTTTCACCCTGACAGGAATATACTTGCTCTGGATTCTCGTTATCTCATTTGAGAAGGCTTCCCATTTTCCAGCCATACCTTTACCTGCAAACATTTGCCCCCAATCAGCTTTTGAAAGTTCTTGCCTAATACTGTCAAAATTGGCCTTTCTCTAATTTAGAACTTCAGTTTTTAGATCTGGTCTATCCTTTTCCATCACTATTTTAAAATGAATAGAATTATGGTCGCTGGCCCCAAGTGCTTCCCCACTGACACCTCAGTCACCTGCCCTGCCTTATTTCCCAAGAGTAGGTCAAGTTTTGCACCTTCTCTAGTAGGTACATCCACATACTGAATCAGAAAATTGTCTTGTACGCACTTAACAAATTCTTCTCCATCTAAACCTTTAACATTATGGCAGTCCCAGTCTATCCTTGGAAAGTTAAAATCCCCTACCATAGTCACCCTATTCTTGCAGATAGCTGAAATCTCCTTCCAAGTTTGTTTCTCAATCCCCTTCTGACTATTAGGGGGTCTATAATACAATCCCAATAAGGTGAGCATACCTTTCGTATTTCTCAGTTCCACCCAACTAACTTCCCTGGATTTCCAGGAATATCCTCCCTCAGCACAGCTGTAATGCTATCCCTTATCAAAAACGTCTCTTGCCTCCCTTTCTATCCTTCCTGTAGTGTTTGTATCCTGAAACATTAAGCTGCCAGTCCTGCCCATCCCTGAGCCATGTTTCCGTAATTGCTATGATATCCCAGTCCCATGTTCTTAACCATGCCCTGAGTTCATCTGCCTTCCCTGTTCGGGCCCTTGCATTGAAATAAATGCAGTTTAATTTATTAGTCCTACCTTGTCCCTGCCTGTTTCGACTGCTTGACTTGCTTCTGTTTGCAACTGTATCAGTCTCAGATTGACCTCTTTCCTCACTATCTCCCTGGGTCCCACCCCTCCCACCTTACTAGTTTAAATCCTCCTGAGCAGCTCCAGCAAAGTCCCCTTCCAATTTAGGTGCAATCCACCCTTCTTGTACCGATCGCTTCTACCCCAAAAGAGATTTCACTGATCCAAAAATGAGTCCTTCTCCCATATACCAGCTCCTCTGCCATGCATTTATCTTCTCTATCCTCCTATTCCTGCCCTCACTGGCCCGTAGCACTGGGAGTAATCCAGATATTACTACTCTCGAGGACCTCCTTTTTAAATTTCTGCCTAACTCTCTGTAATCTTCCTTCAGACTCTCAACCTTTTCCTTCCCTATGTCGTTACTTTTGAGAAGAGCAGAGAGGTTTTCAGTGGTGTCCTGGCCAAAATTTTTACCTCAATCAGTATCACAAAAAACATATAATCTTTGAGTTGCATTTGTGGGATTTTGCTGTGCTTGTTTTTCTTGCCCAGTTTCCTACGTTGAAGCATTTTTGAAATGTTATTAGTGTTTATATTTGCCTTAACGTTATTCAAGATGTGCAGACATCATATAAGGCAGGTTATAAAGGCAGTTTCTTTGTCATTTGTGCACACTTGTATGTGCCCCTTTGCTCTGTGCAAAGTTTGCTGTCGTAGCACTTCTCAACTGGTGAACTGAAATGTGACCTTTTGTGCGAACTACTTTGGAATATCAGCCTTCAAAATGAACAAAGATGAGCCTTATACTACTAAATGGTACTTTCTTGATATCTCTTCATCTCCAAATTTATCATGAAACAACTAAAAACTATACATCAAGTTTACTGAACATTTGAAGTTAGGATATTTTAAAATTCAGGGGATATGTATGACATTGGCAAAACCAGGGTTTATTGAATCCTGATTCCTGTTGAATCCAGTTAAAAGTCAACTACGTATCTGGCTTATGTGAGATTCCAGCAGTCCTTCCAAAAGAAACATGATTGAGGCAGATGAGATTTTTATGACAATAAACAGTGGTTACATCTTTGTCATTAGGCTAGCTTTTTTAAAAATTCTGGACTTCTATTGAATTATTGCTACAGCTAATAGTAAAAGGTACAGGTCAGTGTGTTGGAGCTGTAACAGGACAGAAAGAGGAAAGTTAAAACGTTAACACATATAAAACTCAGATTCATCTTCAAGATAGGGGCAGCAAGGTGGCTCAATCGTTAGCATTGCTGCTTCACAGTGCCAGGGACCCGGGTTTGATCCAGACTCTTAACGACTGTCTGTGGGGAGTTTGCACATTCTCCCCATGTTTGCATGGGTTTCCTCTGGTGCTCTGGTTTTCTCCCACAATACAAAGATGTGCTGGTCAAGTGAATTGGCCATGCTAAATTGCCCATAGTGTTAGGTGCATTAGTCAGGGCTAACAATAAGATCTGGGTTGGTTACTCTTCAGAGGGTCGGCGTTGACTTGTTGGGCCGAAGGGCTTGTTTCAATGCTGTAGGGATTCTAATTCTAAATCAAATATAATCTCTTGTTTCTAGGTTAGTGAGGCTGGGTTGGGGTAGCTGTATGGAGAAGGGCCTCTGAAAAATATGTACTCCATCTTGTCTATGACCTCGACATTAGTTAACAGTTGTCACTTAAGTAGTGTGCACAATATTGAGGGATCATGAACAATTGATAGAGGTGAATTTTAAGGAGAGTCTTCAAGAGGATTGGCAAGTAGGAAGTTGAGACTGTAATTTGCAATAAATGTGCATTTCTTTAAGAAAGGAAGGGAGTGAAAAGGTAAAATAGTCCAGTAATAGCTAGCAGAAGTTAAAGGTAATACGAGGTTGAAGGAAGAGCCATCGAATGGATTGGGAAGATTTCAGAGTTAAGGTAAGAATGGACAAAAAATGATAGAGGAATACCAAGCAAGCTAGCAAGAGACTGAAAACTGATTTGTTCAAGATATATATAAAAATTGTATGGAGATGTGTAAAGGAAAAGATTAATGGTCAGTCCCTCAGAGTCAGAACAAATTGGAATTATTTTATCTATCTTCATTGTAAAAGACAAAATTCATTCTGGGAATAGTTGGCAACAAAGAAATAATGAACTTGAAGAAACTATTACAATATTAAAGTTGACAAATATACTGGACCAAACTGCTTGTGTCTTGATATTTCAAAGCTTCTGGCTTCAGAATTAGTTAATACCGTGCATTTAGTCAAGCCACATTACCTGGGTTCTAGAATGGCTTCGGTGTACCCGAGAACTCTGTGGGAAGCTACAGAAGTGATTGCTGGGCCTCTTGCTGAGATATTTGTATCATCGATCGTCACAGGTGAGGTGCCGGAAGACTGGAGGTTGGCAAACGTGCCACTGTTTAAGAAGGGCGGTAAAGACAAACCAGGGAACTATAGACCGGTAAGCCTGACCTCTGTGGTGGGCAAGGTGTTGGAGGGAATCCTGAGGGACAGGATGTACGTGTATCTGGAAAAGCAAGGACTGATTCGAGATAGTCAACATGGCTTTGTGCATGGGAAATCATGTCTCTCAAACTTGATTGAGTTTTTTAAAGAAGTAACAAAGAAGATTGATGGGGGCAGAGCAGTAGATGTGTTCTATATGGACTTCAGTGAGGTGCTCGACAAGGCTCCTCATGGGAGACTGATTAGCAAGTTTAGATCTCATGGAATACAGGGAGAACTAGCCATTTGGATACAGAACTGGCTCATAGGTAGAAGACAGAGGGTGGTGGTGGAGGGTTGTTTTTTTAGACTGGAGGCCTGTGACCAGTGGAGTGCCACAAGGATCGGTGCTGGGCCCTCTACGTTTTGTCATTTATATAAATGATTTGGGTGCGAGCATAAGAGGTACAGTTAGTAAGTTTGCAGATGACACCAAAATTGGAGGTGTAGTGGACAGCGAAGAGGGTTACCTCAGATTACAACAGGATCTGGACCAGATGGGCCAATGGGCTGAGAAGTGGCAGATGGAGTTTAATTCAGATAAATGCGAGATGCTGCATTTTGGGAAAGCAAATCTTAGCAGGACTTATACACTTAATGGTAAGGTCCTCGGGAGTGTTGCTGAACAAAGAGACCTTGGAGTGCAGTTTCATAGCTCCTTGAAAGTGGATTCGCAGGTAGATAGAAAGAAGGCGTTTGGTATGCTTTCCTTTATTGGTCAGACTATTGAGTACAGGAGTTGGGAGGCCATGCTGTGGCTGGTTAGGCCACTGTTGGAATATTGCGTGTAATTCTGGTCTCCTTCCTATTGGAAAGATGTTGTGAAACTTGAAAGGGTTCAGAAAAGATTTGCAAGGATGTTGCCAGGGTTGGAGGATCTGAGCTACAGGGAGAGCTGAACAGGCTGGGGCTGTTTTCCCTGGAGCGTCGGAGGCTGAGGGGTGACCTTATAGAGGTTTACAAAATTGAGGGGCATAGATAGGGTAAATAGTCAAAGTATTTTCCCTGGAGTTCAGAACTAGAGGGTATAGGTTTAGGGTGAGAGGGGAAAGATATAAAAGAGATCAACGTGCAACTTTTTCATGCAGAGGGTGGTATGTGTATGGAATGAGCTGCCAGAGGATGTGGAGGAGGCTGGTACAATTGCAACATTTAAGAGGCATTTGGATGGGTATATGAATAGGAAGGGTTTGGAGGGATATGGGCCGGGTGCTGGCAGGTGGGACTAGATTGGGTTGGGATATCTGGTCGGCATGGACGGATTGGACCGAAGGGTCTGTTTCCATGCTGTACATCTCTATGACTCGGAATAGGCATTTGGTTCATCAAGCCTGCTCCACCGTTTAACATGTATGGTTATACTATTTTCTGTCTCAACATCTTACTCCTGTTTCCAGCTTCTCAATCTATCTATTCCATTCTCGAGCATATTCAGTGACTTGGCCTTCACAACTTTCTGTGGTATGATCCTCTTTGTTTATTAAATAAATGTTAACCAGGCTTCTGGGAAAAATCTGCTGCTCTTCCTCTAATTCTGACTTGGAATCTTTTGCATCTGCTCAAGAAGAGATCAGGAATGAGTCTTTTTTTTTCTCAGCCAAAAGCAGTGCAGCAGTTCCAAAGTAATTATTCATATATTTCGGCTGAGACTGTTTGTTTAAGCCTCTTGAACAGTGCTAAGATCAATGATCTTCTGACTCCAAGGTGTATAATCATTATGTCAAGTATTGGACCTTCAGATAACAACTGCTCCCTAATATGGGAACATTGCAGTTAAGTGCAATGTTAACCACGCCTCAATTTTAATATTAAAATCAGTCTTCAGTCATTTTCCAGTGAGAGAAGTAAACTTGAATGTGTCCAAAATCCCTTAGGCTAGTTATGCTGTGCATGTAGAAACTGTGCTGTTGGAAAAGCACAGCAGATCAGGCAGCATCTGAGGAGCAGGAGAATTGACATTTCGGACATAAGCCCTTCATAAGCCCAGGAATCCCAAAACTAATCCCTCTGCGTGTAGAAACCCTACTTTTATGGCTAATGGTTTAGTTCTTAAGCTGTGGCTTGTAAAAGCATCCATATCGAGCAATATTTTTCATAAGGGCTTTTTTGCAATGGTAAATAGTTTCTCAGTTCTACTGAACTCCTTTGGGTATTCTTGTTGCTTCTGCAGTCAACTGACAAAAGAATATGTCCATTGCCGTTTTTGTATCCAAGGCAAAACAAAGTCATTTACCTGAAATTTAAAGATATTTTATCAGCCTGTTCAGCCATACTATTACACACCTCTGCAGCAGAAGGGGCTTGAACCTGAGTCTTCTAGCCCAGAGGTAGAGATGCTAGCACTGCACCACAAGATCCCTCCCCATCCCCAATTTTAAATTGAACTCCCAAATATTGATATAGTTGTCTTCAAAATTGACCCTGACAGTTGTGGATTGGTTGGTTGATCGAGATGTACAGAGGAACCTCGATTATCTGGCATTTGACAAACCAAACTTCGGATCATCCAAACTAGATCGCAAGGTCCTAATGCATGGCTGACTGTTAGTCGGCATCGATTATCTGGCGTTGAATTAATCGAACTAAATACTCCCTGCCCGTGTCCTTCGGATAATCGTGGTTCCTCTGTAAATACATAATAGAGCTGGGAAGTGCTTTTTGAAATGTAAAATTTGGTTCATAAAACTAACTGCTAAGTTCAAAGTTACAGATGCCAAGGTTGGACTTCATTAGTTTAAATCAGTTATGTTTAATCACTACACGTCAGCTGTGGTTCAAGCAGTAGTACTTTTATCTCTAAGTCAGAAGGTTCTAGGTTCAGTTCCTAATTGAATGCTGTCCAGACGGACTTGCGGATTACATGTTAAACTTTGACCTCATCTGCACATTCGGATGGACACATATCACATTAACAATATTCCAATAGAAAAGCCCCTCTGGGTGCATGGACTAAAATTGACGACCTAACCAATCAGTGTCTGTTAAATTGACAGCCATATGTTCTATTTGCATTACTAATTACGTGCTGCTTCTTAACACTCATCCCATCAATGAATTTATCCTTGGCAAGGCTAGACTTTGTTTCCCATCCCTAATTGTCCTTTAGCAGGCGATAGTGAGTTGCCAAATTGAAGCGTTACACTGTATCTGGTATGCCCACAGTCCTGTTAGGGAACGCATTCCAGGATTTTGACCCCAGTGATAGTGAAAGTGTGTCAGTATATTTCCCAGTTATAAAATTGTGAGACTTGGAGGGGAACTTACAGCTGGTGATGTTCCTAGAATTCTCCTGCTCCTTTTAAGGTGGTGACAATCGCAGGTTTGGAAAGTGCTGTTGAATCACCTTTGTCAAATTGCTGCAATACATTTTGTGGCTGGTACACAATTGTTGCAATTGTGCCAATGTGGAGCATATGAATGCTAATGGCAATGGATTGGGTTGTAAGCAAAATGGCTTTTTTTTCCTTGTCTGTTGATAAGTCCGTTGAATGTTGTAGGAGCTGTACTTATCCAGAAAAGTGAGTGTTCCATCATGCTTCTGAGTTGTACCAGATGAATTACTACAGGATTCCTAACCTCCAAGCCGCTGGTGAAATGATGGATTTATGCAGATACCGTTTAATATAAATATATGAAATCGTGAATTTTGGTAGGAAGAATTGAGAAGCAATTTAAACGCTGTAATTTAAGTATGAGAACAGAGACTGGATGATAAAGTACTGAGACATTTGAAATGGAAGACGGAGTTGAGAAGGCTGTCATTTTCTGGGGGAAAAAAAACAAGGATCAGTGCTGGGTCCAATCTTGTTTGTCATTTATACAAGTGATTTGGACAGGAATTTCAAAAAGCATGGTCAGTAAGTTTGCAAATAACATGAAAATTGGCTATATGGTCGACAGTGGAGAAGGTTATCTAAGATTACAAAGGGATCTTGATCAATTGGGCCAATGGGCTAAGGATTAGCAGATGGAGTTTAATTTTGACATATGTGCAGAGTTGCATTTTGATAAAATGAATAAGCAGAGACTTACAGGTTCAGGTACGAAGTTCTTTGAAAGTTGCATTGCTGGTAGACAGGGTGGTAAAGAAGGCATTTAGCATACTTTCCTACATTGCTCAGATCATTGAGGATAGGAGTTAGAGTAATAGAGGCGTACAGCATGGAAACAGACCCTCCATTCCAACTCGTCCATGCCAACAGGTTTCCTAGCCTAATCTAGTCCCATTTGCCAGCACTTGGCCCATATTCCTCTAAACCCTTTCTATTCATATACCCACCCAGGTGCCTTTTAAATGTTGTCATTGTACCAGCCTCTGACAGCTCATTCCATACACACACCACCTTCTGTGTGGAAAACGTTGACTCTTAGGTCCCTTTTAAATTACTCCCTTTCACCTTAAACCTATGCCATCTAGTTTTGGAGTCTTTCCCCACTCCCCCTAAAAAAGCTGTGGGGAGAAAGACCTTAGTTATTTACCCTATGATTTAAAAAAACCTGTATTAGGTCATCCCTCAGCCACCGAATCTCCAGGGAAATAAGTTCCAGTCTATTCAGTCTTTTCCTTTAGCTCAAGCCTGGCAACATCCTTGTCAATCTTTTCTGAACCCATTTGAAAGTTCTTGCCTAATACTGTCAAAATGGCCTTCCTGCAATTTAGAGCTTCAGCTTTTAGCTCAAGTCCATCCCTTTCCATAACTATTTTAAAACTAATAGAATTATGATCATTGGTCCCCATGTACTCCCTCACTGACACCTCAATTACTTGCCCTGCCTTATTTCTCGAAGGTTTTGCTCCTTTTCTAATTAGGTATGTTGCCATACTAAATAAGATTTTATTGTACACGTTTAACAAATTTCCCTCCATCCAAGCTCTTAACCGTGTGGCAGTCCAAGGTTTTGTTTGAAAAGTTAAAATTCCCTATTGATACAATCCAATTATTATTGGCCCATAACATAGTAAAATGTCGTGTGGTACTTTGTAGGGGTATTATCAAACAAAAATTGATATGTAAATAAAAGTAAAAAATGCTACCAGAACATGGGTCAGGCAGCATTCCCAGAGACGAGTAAGTGTTTCCTGATCTTTCAGTTGTAAAAATTAGCACCTAACTGTATAATTCTCCATAACAGTTGCAATTTTTTAATGCCGAGCTTCTCAGACGAGAGTAGTTCATGAAAAGAACAGAAATGCACTTGAGGGGAAGCTAAGTAACTACATTATCTAGGATGAGAGGATAGGGTTGGGAAGAGACATGTAGGTATAAGCACTGGTATATACTGGTTCAGGAAGGCATGTTGTGAATTCTGTATGTAGGTTAAACATTCTAGCCTTATTTTCAATTAAACAACAAAATGATGTTTATTTACCTCCAAAGCTCTTTCCTGTGCAAAGTGTTTTGTTTTATTGTTCCTCTGGAACAGCTTGGATTTTCTTCATTAAAGACATTTTAAATATAAGTCGCTATTGCTGTAATCATTGTGAACATGAATAAGATGTTGTCTTGTGCTGTTTCTAAGATCCTTAATGATCTCAGAATCATTATATTTTATTGAAAGATTGTTTACATTAAATTGATTAAAATATTAATGTTATAAAATCCATTGAAATTGGTGTTTCTGATCAGTACAGTGTTTTATAAGCATGCAGATTCTATTAAGAGTTTGATTACACTGTTTTTATTCTGATGTATTTTTATGACCACATATATATAGTCCAAATCTGAACTTCTGACTAGCCCCAGCAAATTGCTGTTATTTATCTGAGCTCTTGGAGTTTTGGTGTTTAGTGGAAATTAATCATCCTTTTGTTTATGCATTAGAATATTCCTGATTTGATGGCTAATACTTGATTCTGTTTCATGATTCAGGAGATACATGAGCTTCTTAAAGACTATGAATTGAAATACTGCTATGTGGATAAGAACAAAGGAACTGGTAAGATGAGATTAATTTAAATGTGAGAAATGAATTTTAGTATGTTTTTTTGTGATCCGAAGGGCTGATTTTGGAGAATGGTCATTTCTACTTTCTTTTTTTGGGCTATTGTTTATTTAGACCTGCAGTGTAGGTAATGTTTCAATTGAGCAGAATTTTGGTAAGGAGTGTATTGAACTTGCAGTGCTGTGTTGTTTGAAATAATACTTTTAAATATTCTTTTGGCTCTTCCTCTACAAAAATCATGATTTGGCTTGACAGTTGACATAAAACATTTGAATGAATTCTTATATCAGTGTCACATGAGGGTTTTAAAAGTTAGCCATTTTTATTAAGCTCTGCACCAGAAAGCTCAATGCAGAACAACCAGGTAGACATGTGTGACAGCAAATCTCCCAGTTACGAATTTGAAAATTTAGTCTGGAATACTAAGAAGGAAACATCTCTGAGGAATGTATCAAAAGTACAACACATTTGTTTTTGTTTCCTATGTAGTTCTTCATTTCTTCAAGTTCTCTCATTCCTCCTACCTGTGACCCCACCCCATGCTATCCTCACCGAAACACCAATGAGTTAACTGCATTTAAACTTTAAAACATGTTAAAGAACAGTTGATTAATTGAAGTTTATTACACAATTTGAGCTTTGGACCAGAAACACATCTTTTAAGAAGAATTTATTTATCTGTAATGTGATGCAAGTATATTTTATATCTTTTGATGTCATGTATTTTAATGTTTAGGTTTAGAACTAACGGCATGTGGGTTTTGTTCTGTGTATGAGGGTTTAATGATTTAACTTGTCCCACAATTTTTTTAAAACCAGATGAACGCATGCTCCTTGAGTGATATTGGGAATTATTTTGGATCATAAGAGTTTTGGTGAGAGGGCAAATATTTGAAACCAATTACCTTTTAATTTAGAAGAATTGGGAATACGGATTTTTCCTCTAAGTAAAATAAATAAACTTTTGATTCAGTTTGCCACTATCCTGGGATAAAATTTGATGCAAGAATTTCTGATGGAGGAAGGAATTACTTCAGAATGGTTCGGAAATAGGTTGCCTCCATTTAATGGCTTTCAGTGAAAACTCCACACTGGAGTATTTGTTTAGACCCCTGCAGAGGTTAGAACATAGAACATAGAACAATACAGCACAGAACAGGCCCTTCGGCCCACGATGTTGTGCCGAACTTCTAACCTAGATTAAGTACCCATCCATGTACCTATCCAAATGCCGCTTAAAGGTCGCCAATGATTCCGACTCTACCACTCCCACGGGCAGCGCATTCCATGCCCCCACCACTCTCTGGGTAAAGAACCCACCCCTGACATCTCCCCTATACCTTCCACCCTTCACCTTAAATTTATGTCCCCTTGTAACACTCTGTTGTACCCGGGGAAAAAGTTTCTGACTGTCTACTCTATCTATTCCTCTGATCATCTTATAAACCTCTATCAAGTCACCCCTCATCCTTCGCCGTTCCAACGAGAAAAGGCCGAGAACTCTCAACCTATCCTCGTACGACTTCCTTTCCATTCCAGGCAACATCCTGGTAAATCTTCTCTGCACCCTCTCCAAAGCTTCCACATCTTTCCTAAAGTGAGGCGACCAGAACTGCACACAGTACTCCAACTGTGGCCTAACCAAAGTCCTGTACAGCTGCAACATCACTTCACGACTCTTGAATTCAATCCCTCTGCTAATGAACGATAATACTCCATAGGCCGCCTTACAAACTCTATCCACCTGAGTGGCAACCTTCAAAGATCTATGTACATAGACCCCAAGATCCCTCTGTTCCTCCACCTGACTTAGAACCCTACCATTAACCCTGTATTCCGCATTCTTATTTGTTCTTCCAAAATGGACAACCTCACACTTGGCAGGGTTGAACTCCATCTGCCACTCCTCAGCCCAGCTCTGCATCATATCTAAGTCCCTCTGCAGCCGACAACAGCCCTCCTCACTGTCCACAACTCCACCTATCTTCGTATCATCTGCAAATTTACTGACCCACCCTTCGACTCCCTCATCTAAGTCATTAATAAAAATTACAAATAGCAGAGGACCCAGAACTGATCCCTGCGGAACTCCACTTGTAACTGGGCTCCAGGCTGAATATTTACCATCTACCACCACTCTCTGCCTTCGACCGGTTAGCCAGTTTTCTATCCAATTGGCCAAATTTCCCTCTAACCCATGCCTCCTGACTTTCCGCATAAGCCTACCATGGGGAACCTTATCAAATGCCTTACTAAAATCCATGTACACTACATCCACTGCTCTACCCTCATCCACATGCTTGGTCACCTCCTCGAAGAATTCAATAAGACTTGTAAGGCAAGACCTACCCTTCACAAATCCGTGCTGGCTGTCCCTAATCAAGCAGTGTCTTTCCAGATACTCATAAATCCTATCCCTCAGTACCCTTTCCATTACTTTGCCTACCACAGAAGTAAGACTAACAGGCCTGTAATTCCCGGGGTTATCCCTATTCCCTTTTTTGAACAGGGGCACAACATTCGCTACTCTCCAGTCCCCTGGTACCACCCCCGTTGCCAGTGAAGACGAGAAGATCATTGCCAACGGTACTGCAATTTCCTCTCTTGCTTCCCACATAATCCTAGGATATATCCTGTCAGGCCCGGGGGACTTGTCTATCCTCAAGTTGTTCAAAATGTCCAACACATCTTCCTTCCTAACAGGTATCTCTTCTAGCTTACCAGTCCATTTCACACTCTCCTCTTCTACAATACGGTCCCTCTCGTTCGTAAATACTGAAGAGAAGTTGTTCAAGACCTCTCCTATCTCTTCCGACTCAATACACAGTCTCCCACTACTGTCCTTGATCGGACCTACCCTCGTTCTCGTCATTCTCAGGTTTCTCACATACGCATAAAATGCCTTGGGGTTATCCTTGATCCTATCCGCCAACGATTTTTCATGCCCTCTCTTAGCTCTCCTAATCCCTTTCTTCAGGTCCCTTCTGGCTATCCTGTATCCCTCCACTGCTCTGTCTGAATCCTGTTTCCTCAACCTTATGTAAGCCGCCTCCTTCCTCTTTACCAGACATTCAACCTCTCTCGTCAACCAAGGCTCCCTCACACGACCATTTCTTTCCTGCCTGATAGGTACATACATATCATGGACACGTCGTATCTGCTCTTTGAAAAAGTTCCACATTTCCACCACATCCTTCCCTGACAGCCTATGCTCCCAACGTATGCTCCTCAAATCCTGCCTTACAGCATCGTAATTTCCCTTCCCCCCCCCCCCCAATTATAAAATCTACCTTGTTGTGCGCACCTATCTCTCTCCATAACCAAGGTGAAAGTCACAGAATTGTGGTCACCATCACCAAAATGTTCACCCACTAACAAGCCCACCACTTGTCCCGGTTCATTACCGAGTACCAAATCCAATATGGCCTCCCCTCTGGTTGGACAATCTACATACTGCGTTAGAAAAGCTTCCTGGACACACAGTAGGAAGCTGAGCTCAATTGTGAGAATAATTAAGGTAAAAACAATCAAACTCAAGACCAGGAGTTGAAAGAAACCACCAAGTCAAACCTACAGATGTGATAAAAAAAAAGTCTCTATCTTTTATTTTAATTCATCCATGGAATTAGGGCATTGCTGGCTAGCTAGCATTTATTGCCTATCCCTAATTACTGAGAGGTCAGTTAAGAATCAACCACATTGCTGTGTGTCTGGAGTCACATTTAGACCAGACAAGGTAAGGATAGCAGTTTCCTTCTCTAAAGGGCATTAGTGAACCAGATGTGTTTTTATGACAATCAGCAATGGATTTTTGGTTGTCATTAGATTCCTAATTCCATTTTTTAATTGAATTCAAATTCCACCATGTGTCATGGTGGGATTCGAATCTGGGTCCAGTGATAATACTAGTAGGCCATCACCTCTCCCTAGACTGGTATTTGAGGACTGCCGAATACAACTTTTGGGATAGATAGCATTGTGTTTTTACCGTGTGTTAATCTCTAAAATCGTTATGTTAGTTATTCTATCATTTGTTTTGAGGAATGAACTTTTGCTTTATTAAAATCAAATCTGCAGCATAGTTTGTTTGTCTCAGTGAAAAATGATTCAATAAATAGATCAAATTTTGCTTTTATCAATCAGCCAAGCTTTCAGTCTGGTATCTGATTTCTCCAGTAGTAATATTATAACAGTAATTGCTTACTCAATACTTTAATACCGATTTAATATTTCCACAAAATGCAGATTGCTTTTTTTTAAACTTTAAGACAACGGTGAATAATTAAATTTTCCCTCTTTATTGACATCTGTGTTAGTGATATAAAGCTCATTAGCAATAGGATCTGCTTTTAAAAAAATGTTGACTGTTCTTCCAAATTTGCCTGTCTGTCCAATTGAGCTCTTAAAGAAAATAAGGTTGATGAAGTCACAGAGATTGACAGTGCAGAAAAAGGCCCTTCGACTCACCGAGTCTGTACCAGTTAAAACCAAGAACCTAACCTTTCTAATTCCATTTACCAGCGCTTGGCCAACAGCCTTAAATACTGTAGTATTGCAAGTGTGCATCTAAATGCCACTTAAATGTTGAGAGGATTTGTACACCTGCCATCCTATGGAAAATGAACTCCAGATTTCTACCACCCTGTGAATAAAAAAAATGTTTCCTCGCATCCTCTCTGGAATTCTTGTCCCTTATCTTAAATCCTTGTCCCAGTCATTGATTCCTCACCAAAGTGAAAAGTTTCTTTCTGTCTACCCTGTCAATGCCCCTCAAATTTGTGTCTCAATCATGGCTCTGTCTTGTTCCTTCCTTCCTCAGTACGGTTGATTGGGCCTAAAAATGGGGTTTACACCTGGAAGCAAGGAGCATGGCTGAGGTGTTAAATAAATTCTGTGCATCTGTTTTTATCAAAGAGAGATGATACCCAAGCCAGTGTGACAAAGGAGGGAACCTGAGCACCAGAACTGTTCAAAATTGAGGTAGAAATGTTGAACAGATTGTATGTACATCGACAAGATTGGGATTGGATGCATCCAAGGAATTTGAAGAAAGGGAGTGGAAATTGCAGCAGCAGTGGCCATAGTCTAAAGAAAAATGAAAGATTATGGGACGTGCCAGAAGACTGGAACATTGCAAGCGTTTGTACGGATAATCCTAGCAATTACAAATCAGTCAGTTTAACTTTGTGTGAACACATTGGAGTGAGTGCAGTGTTTTAGAATGGTTCCAGAGATGAGGAACTTTTGTTACATGGATAGATTGGGCTGCTCTCCTTTGAGAGCTCCTCGGGAAGGACGTACTGGCACTGGAGCATCTCCAGCAGAGATTCACATGGATGATCCCTGGAATGGTAGGCCTAACATACAATGAATGGCTGAGGATCCTGGGATTGTATTCATTAGAGTTTAGAACGTTGAGGGGAGATCTAATAGAAACTTACAAGATAATGCATGGCTTACAAAGAGTGGATGCTGGGAAGTTGTTTCTATCAGGCAGGGATACTCTGATTCGTGGGCACAGTGTTCGAATTAGAGGGGGTCAATTTAAAACAGAAATGAGGAGAGATTTCTTCAGCCTAAGTGGACCTGTAGAATCCATTGCCATGGAATGCAGTGGAGACTGGGATGTTAAATATCTTCAAGGCAGAGCTTGATAAATTCTTAATCTTGCAAGGAATTAAGAGATACAGGGAGAGTGTGGGTAAGTGGCGTTGAAATGCCCATCAGCCATGATTGAATGGGAGAATGGACTCGATAGGTCGAATGGCCTTACTTCCACTCTTATGTCATGTGGCCTTATGGAGAGAAGAAGGCTAAGAGGAGATCTGATGGAGGTCAGACTCTAATATAAAAACAATAAATAGAAAGAACAAAATGCTCCATGTCTGAATACAAGTAACATTCAAAACAAAACAGATGAACCAAAATTGTACATCGAAACTTTATTACAATCTGATAGCCATTATGCAAAAAAGACTATTGGAAATGTTAGTGACAATTGGTCGTACAGAAAGTGAGACTGCAGAATGAATGAAGAGAAATAAAAAAATGACAGATGAATTTAATAGGTATTTATCAGTCACCTTCAAGGTAGAAGTTATAAATAACATTCCAGAAGCAGTGATAAATCAGAAAATGGGAGGGAACATGGACTTTGAGGAAAGTTATAATCACCAGAAAAGAGGCACTGAATAAACTGTTTGACTGACAAGTGTCCAAGTACATCATCCTATTGTCATCCCATATCAGTTGAAGCAAACACTCGGACACAGTATGGCTCTACCTTCTTTACCTTTATTCCGAGCCATGCAGAGACAGCGATTGCCAATGTACACAAAGACATGAGTTTTCTGTCTTCTCTCGAACAGCAGATTCTTAAGGAATTATATAGTCACTTAGAGGGAGCAACAACCAAATAAGGCAACACCTATATTGATTGGGTGACCGTTACAATCAGCATCACCAAGAAAGATTTAAGCCATCTGGCATTACACAATGGATGTTCCTCACTTCGTTAACTGGCGTTACACAATGGGTGTTCTTCACTTAAACAACTACCCTTGCCTCTAACCAAAAGAGAAAATGCTGGAAAATCTCAGTAGGTCTGGCAGCATCTGTAAGGAGAGAAAAGAGCTGATGTTTCGAGTCTAATTGTTCCTTTGTCAAAGCTCTTTGACAAAGGGTCAGTTAGACTCGAAACGTTAGCTCTTTTCTCTCCTTACAGATGCTGCCAGACCTGCTGAGGTTTTCCAGCATTTTCTCTTTTGGTTTCAGATTCCAGCATCCGCAGTAATTTGCTTCTACCCTTGCCTCTAGCACCTCATTGTTTACTGCAGGTTCTGATCTGGTCAATGTCATGCCAACTAAGTCTTTGTCAAGCAACCCTAAACTTAACTCTTTCCCTACCTGTTCATACCTTATACACTTTCTCACTATGGCTTTAAAGGAAATGCCTGGTGAGAGAGTTGATGTATTGGTTTATATTTTTATTTTTCCAAAATTTCCTTTGTTTAGGTGTGGTCCCATATGATTAGAAAATAACAAAAGGGAGGTAACTATAGACTGGTGAGCCTGACATCGGTGGTGGGCAAGTTGTGGAAGGAAATCCTGAGGGACAGGATTGAAATATGTTTGGAAAGGCAAGGACTGATTGGGGATAGTCAACATGGCTTTGTGTGTGGGAAATCATGTCTCTCCAGCTTGAGTTTTTTTTTGAAGAGATAAAGAAGATTGAGGGGAGAGCAGTGGACATGATCTATATAGACTTGAGTAAGACTTTGGACAAGGTTCCCCATGGGAGACTGGTTAGCAAGGTTAGATCTCATGGAGTATTGGGAGAACTAGCCATTTGGATACAGAACTGGCTCAAAGATAGAAGACAGAGTGTGGTGGAGGAGTGTTGTTTTTCAGACTGGAGGCCTGTGACCAGTGGTGTGTCACAAGGATCAGTGCATGGTCCACTCCTTTTGGTCATTTATATAAATGATTTGGATGTGAAAATAGGAGGTACAGTTAGTAAGTTTGCATATGACACCAAAATTGGAGGTGTAGTGAACAGCAAAGAAGGTTACCTCAGTACAACAGGACCTTGATCAAATGGGCCAATGAATGAGGAGTGGCAGCTGGAGTTTGGATAAATGCAAGGTGTTGCATTTTAGCCAAGTAAATCAGAGCAGGACTTATACACTTAATGGTAAGATCCTGGGTAGTTTTGTTGAACAAAGAGACCTTGGAGTGCAGGTTCATAGTTCCTTGAAAATGGAATCGCAGGTAGACAGGGTGATGAAGGTGGCATTTGATATGCATGTCTTGGTCAGAGCATTGAGTATATGAGTTGGGAGGCCATGTTGCGGCTGTGCAGGGCATTGGTTAGGCCACTTTTGGAATATTGTGTGCAGTTGTGGTCCCTTTCCTGTCAGAAAGGGTTCAGAGAAGATTGACAAGGATGTTGTCAGGGTTGAAGGTTTGAGCTACAGGGAGAGACTGAACTTACTGGGGCTGTTTTCTCTGGAGCATCTGAGGCTGAGGGGTGACCTTTACAGAGGTTTATAAAATCATGAGGGGCGTGGGTAGGATAAATAGACAAACTCTTTTCCATGGTTTGGGGGAGTCCAGAATGAGAGGGCATAGGTTTAGGATGAGATAGGAAAGATATAAAAGGGATCTAAGGGCTAACCTTTTCACGCAGAGGGATGAGGATGTAGGAATGAGCTGCCAGTGGAAGTGGTGGACGCTGGTACAATTACTGCATTTAAAAGGCATCTGGATGGATATATGAATATGAAGGATTTATAGGGTACTGGGCCAAGTGCTGGAAAATGGGACTAGATTAGATTAGGATATCTGGTTGACATGGATGAGTTGGACCAAATGGTCTGTTTCTGTGCTGTATTTCTCTCTGACTCAATAAATGAAGCTGAAAGCTGCAGGGCAATTAGGAAAAGTGTTGGAATTAAAGATGATCCAGAAGGGCATTTAACTTCAAATTAATCAACTGAGTCAACATAGTTTTGTGAAAAGGTAGTCATATTTGACCAAGCTATCAGAATTCTTTTGAGAAGGTAATGCTTGCTGTGGATAAAGGGAATTGTTGAATATGCTGTACTTAGATTTCCAGGAGGCATTTAATAAGCTGTCACAAAGCTTATTATGAAAAGTAAAGCTCATGGTGTAGGATGTAGTGCATTGTTTCCTGTTTGCCAGCCAGGGAGAAGGCGTAAATGGGTGATTTTCATTTTAGCAAAATGTAATGAGTGATGTCCCACAGGATTCAGTGTTGTATCTCAGCTGATTTTATATAAATTTGGATGAAGAGATTGGAAGGTATGTTGCCGTTTCACTAATTTTGCCGATCTGCTAATTACATAAATATAGTTAGGAAAGCAAGTTACAAGTCCATAAGGTTGGTACAAACAGATGGTGATAGGCTAAATGAGTGGGCAGAGATGTAGCAAATGATGTTAATGTGGAGAAATATGAAAGGAAGCATTTTTTAAAAGAAAAAGCATATTACCTAATGCAGAGATTGCAGGTGGTGATGGAAGCAGATCTTTGAATATTTTTAACACTGAGAAAGATGGATTCTTGTTGATCAAGTGAGTGATTATCGGGGTAGGTTGGAATACAGATTGGATGTTGCAAACAGATAGTATGTGCTTACTGATGGTGGAGCAGGCTAGAGGTAGTAAAAAGCCTGCTCCTGCTAATTCATATGTGAGCAGATATGATGGAGAAAGAAGTGAAGTCCTTGCTTACTATGCCCACTGAGATGAGTACATTTATGTGGATGAATACATTTATAAATTTGAGACTAAGATAAATGCCAAGTCCAATAAGGATGAAGATGAAGAGTGAAAATGCAGGTGCTTGGGAAAACCCAAAAACAGTTGAGAGGATAAAGAAATTATGCAGCTGAACTGTCAAGAAAAATATAATCTATTTTACAGGGAACCAACATTTATGTTTGAATTAGTTACAAAAGCAGAAATGGAATAAAATCATAGGTGGCAATAATAAAATGATGAAATAGTAAACCTTTCGTGTGCTTCAATTTTTACCACTGAAATAGAAAAGGCAAAATGAGTTTTAAAAAAAAACTGCATAAGGAATAGAAGCATTCATCAAACTCTGGAATTCTTGGTCTGATTGCATCTTAAAATAATCTAGAGAAGAGGAAACAACACATTTTCTAATTTTTTTAGAAAGGTGAAAGAGGACTGGCTAACATGTGCCTTTTGAGTGGAGATTGACTGTATTTTAAAAAAACTACAACTACAAGGCCAAGTTATCTTAAGCTAAGTGGTCAGAGAAGTTATCTAGAGCAAAATACAAAACACCTAAAGCAAAAATATTGTAAAGATTTCAAAGAGAAATTCTTGCTTGACTAATGGATTTTTAAAAAATGTTCCCGTGCTCTTTACAGCCTTCTGGTATGAACATGGACTTTGACAACTATTCTTTTTGCTCCGTTGCTAATAATGGAGAACAGCTGTGTCTAGGTTACTGGGATGTGGGATGTAAAGGCTGATGCTCTGGGGAATTTCTATCAGTAACAAGCAAACCGGATGGTCCACACTTTGATATCTGCCTTCCTTTTGCTCCATTCTTGGGTTACAAGGCCTACAAAGTTTCTTTCCCTCCCTCCCTCTCTTCCCATCCTGCTGTAAGCATTCAAGCATCTGATCATGAGAGAAATGAAAAATATTGTTACTTTTTGATTTAATCATCGCTGGCCCTTCACCCAGTCTCAAACATCTTATTTTCTTTATTAAATGCCTTTTTCCTAGATCTGAGCTAGTTAAAAGGTGTTCAACTGTATATCTTGCAATTCAGTCGAAAGGTTGTTGACCTGAATAGTCAACCCTATGTTACTTTAGTGTGTAGGTTTGCTATCCAGACGTTTCATTACCTGGCTATGTAACATCATCAGTGACGACCTCCAAGTGAAGCGAAAATGTTGTCTCCTGCTTTCTATTTATATCTTTCTCCTGGATGGGGTTCCTGGGGTTTGTGGTGATGTCATTTCCTGTTAGTTTTGAGGGGTTGATAGATGGCATCTAGATCTGTGTGTTTGTTTATGGCGTTGTGGTTGGAGTGCCAGGCCTTTAGGAATTCTCTGGCAAGTCTTTGCTTAGCCTGTCCCAGGAACACATCTATCCTACACCCTAAACCTCAACCTGAGCTACAAACCTTGCAAAAACCTATGTTACTGTGTCTACAGATTTTGACTGATCTCAGTGTTGTCAGAATTTGAAATAGGTTTTAACTCCAGCCTGATGGAAGATATTGAAAAAGCTCTCCACTATTGGAAGTTCCTTGACCAATTATTATCCATAACATTAAATGGTTATTACTGGTCGCGAATTGTTTTTCTAGATATTAACGAAGCATGAGTACACATCTCTTATTGAACATGTAATCTTAGTACTTGCATTTACATAGCAAATGCATTAGTTTGAAAACTTGGTGCATTTGATTAAAACAGCAAGATTAAAAAGTGATGATTGATCACTGAATTTGTTTTTTTTCTAGTTTTGAAATGGTTGCCAAATAACATGTGAAGTACTTATACCTTTAGAATGCTTTCTAATAAAGTCAGGGTTTATAGAGTCAGAGTCATAGAGATGTACAGCATGGAAACCGACCTTTTGGTCCAATTCGTCCATGCCAACCAGATATCCCAACCCAATCTAGTCCCTCCTGCCAGCATCCGGCCCATATCCCTCCAAACCCTTCCTATTCATATACCCATCCAAATGCCTCTTAAATGTTGCAATTGTATTAGCCTCCACCACTTCCTCTGGTAGCTCATTCCATACATGTACCACACTCTGCATGAAAAAGGTGCCTCTTGGGTCCCTTTTATATCTTTCCCCTTCTCACCCTAAATCTATGTCCTCTAGTTCTGCACTCTCCCACCCCTTTTTATGACTAAATGTTTGCCACTCTGGACACAATTGTGCCTTGTCAGCAATTTCTATTGTGTAATATTGCCTTAAATTTCTGAATTGCTGGAAAAGCGCAGCAGGTCAGGCAGCATCCAAGGAGAAGGAGAATCAACGTTTCGGGCATAAGCCCTTCTTCAGGAATGAGAAGGATGTGCCAAGTAGGCTAATATAAAAGGTAGGGAGGAGGAACTTGGGGGAGTGGCGTTGGAAATGTGATAGGTGGAAGGAGGTTACGGTGAGGGTGATAGGCCGGAGAGGGGGTGGGGGCGGAGAGGTCGGGAAGAAGATTGCAGGTCAAGAAGGCGGTGCTGAGTCTGAGAGCTGGGACTGAGAAAAGGTGGGGGGAGGGGAAATGAGGAAGCTGGAGAAATCCACATTCATCCCGTGGCTGGAGGGTTCCTAGGTGGAAGATGAGTCGCTCTTCCTCCAGGCGTCGTGTTGCCATGGTCTGGCGATGGAGGAGGCCAAGTGAAAATCATGGAGGAGGTGGGGGGTGTCCTGAACGTAGGAGGGGAGTTCTTGGACTAAGGGGGACAGGACCATGTCAAGGTATTCAGAAATGAGTTCGGTGGGGCAGGAGCAGGCTGAGACAATGGGTTGGCCGGGGCAGTCAGGTTTGTGGATTTTGGGCAGGAGGTAGAAACGGGTGGTGCGGGGTTGTGGGACTGAGGTTGGAGGCGGTGGATGGGAGATCCCCTGAGGTGATGAGGTTATGGATGGTCTGGGAGATGGTTTGGTGGTGGGAGATGTGGTCATGGTCAAGGGGGCAGTAGGAGGAGGTGTCCGCGAGCTGGCGTTTAGCCTCAGCAATATAGCGATCGGTGCGCCAAACTACCACCGTGCCTCCCTTGTCTGCTGGTTTGACCTCACCATCAAACTGGCAGACAAGGGAGGTGCGGTGGTAGTTTGGCGCAAAAAATGCAAAACTTGCGCCCATGCCTCCCCTCTCACTTCCCTCCAAGGCCCCAAAGGATCCTTCAGTATTCATCAGAAATTCACCTGCACCTCTACACACATTTACTGCATCCGCTGCACCCGATGTGGCCTCCTATACATTGGGGAGACAGGCCGCCTACTTGCAGAACGTTTCAGAGAACACCTCTGGGACACCCGCACCAACCGCCCTGTGGCTGAACACTTTAACTCCCCCTCCCACTCCGCCAAGGACATGCAGGTCCTTGGCCGCCTCCATCGCCAGACCATGGCAACACGACGCCTGGAGGAAGAGCGACTCATCTTCCGCCTAGGAACCCTCCAGCCACGGGATGAATGCGGATTTCTCCAGCTTCCTCATTTCCCCTCCCCCCACCTTTTCTCAGTCCAAGCCCTCAGACTCAGCACCGCCTTCTTGACCTGCAATCTTCTTCCCGACCTCTCCACCCCCTCTCCGGCCTATCACCCTCACCGTAACCTCCTTCCACCTATCGCATTCCCAATGCCCCTCCCCCAAGTCCCTCCTCCGTACCTTTTATATTAGCTTGCTTGGCACACCCTCCTCACTCCTGAAGAAGGGCTTATGCCTGAAACGTCGATTCTCCTTCTCCTTGGATGCTGCCTGACCTGCTGCACTTTTCCAGCAACACATTTTTAAGCTCTGATCTCCAGCATCAGCTGTCCTCACTTTCTCCTAGTTAAATTTCTGAGTTCTGACTTTATCAGAGCTTGTGGTGCTGATCTTTTGTTCACAGCAGGCAGTGATGTGTAAGCTAAAAACCCCAAATGGAGTGGCATTACAAAACATAAAATTGACGCCTAACAAAGCAAATCTAGAATGTTGCCTGCTTCCACACTGGAGGAATTCTGAGTAGTAATTTTGTGTTTAGTACTTCATTGCCTTGGCCCAAGTTCAGTTTCTGGTCAGGAAATAAAAATTCTGGGGGCAGTTGTAAGATAATGATAGTGTTCCTTTTTCTGAACCAGGAGGCCCAAGTTCAATTCCCACCTGCTTAAGTATGTTTGTAACATGCAGATTGATTAGAAAATGTCTATAAACTGAGATGATATTAAGACTGATGTAACATGCAGTGTCTCCTCTTATTAAAATGAACAGTAGTGATGGGGAATGTTTACTTTTTAAACTTGTTGATACTGAGGCTTAGTTTACTTATCACCTATCATAATTTTAGACTTCAGATTTTTCCATTTAAGTCGGTAAAATCCAAGTAGAGCTCCTGGGTTATCGAGAAATTACTTTTTTTTTCATCTCAAATAACTTATTTATTCAAGTCAAAGTCATAAATATAATTCCCACTCAGTTGTATGATTGTGCTATGGCCTGAAAGTTAGTGTATAGAACCTGTTCTGACAGAAATAACACAGTCACAAAAATGGAATTGTGCAGTGACACAATTTTAAAGCAAGTATTGCCTATTGGTATGCTTGAAAAAGTCCCGCGCTCAGAATATAGGTTTGTTGATAGACAACCTATTATGGCACAAATCTGATTCCTGATTTGAAGGAATTAAGGAAGTATTAATATGGGGAAGGCATTTGATTGTAGATGAATATATATAAGAATGATGAGAGATTGTGGCATAATTCGTGTTCTTGATTAAGTTGGACTTTTTCTTTCAGCTTTTATTACTTTGCTGAATGGAGAACAAGCGCAGGATGTCATTCACAAATTTCATAAGTCCACTTTCCAGGAAAGAGAGATATCTGTTCAACTGCAACCTACTGATAGCTTGCTTTGCATTACCCAGCTACCATTGTCCTACACTCAACAACAGTTTGAAGAGCTGGTCCGCCTTTATGGGAATGTGGAGAGATGTTTCCTGGTTTATAATGAGACTACTGGTCATTCAAAGGGTTACGGTTTTGTCGAATATATGAAGAAGGACTCTGCTGCTCGAGCTAAATCTGAACTTATGGGGAAACAGCTGGGGCCTTGCACACTGTATGTGCAGTGGACAGATGCAGATCATCTCTCAGCTGATTTCCTTCACTCGAAGTGCCTTTGTATAGATAAAATTCCCCACGATTATAAGGACACAACGGAGCTGACAGAACTCTTCTCTCAGATGTTTAAGCCAGTTTTCTGTCAGGTATGTGGACTAGTGAGGGAATGTATTATGGCTGTTTTTGTTCATTGGCATGTACTGATTGCTGTAATTTCAGAAGTTGTAATCTTTTAAGTTGGGTATACAGCATTAAGAATCCTAGTACAAATTGATAACCTTACTTTGTGGCATTGGGGAAACCATGAAAACTTTTGCCTGCAATCTAAAGGATTGCTGTCATCGGTTCACTGTTTTAAAATTCTCATTTTCCGTTTTCTTCTTTTAAACTTGTGTTTTTCAAAATGGAGTGTGACCTTTGTTTTCAAGTTTGCTAATTTTCCGGCAAGAAGTACCCTAACAAAAACTAACTAAATATCAATAATGCTAGTCCATCTTTTGTGCAGGAGCTGACTTGTCATTTGAGTTTTCATTAACAGGAGTGGCAAGAAACAAAATTCAAGAGATGGCATGTGCTTCTTCCATTGATATCACACTCTATTTCAACATCTTCCTCTAAAATATAAAACAATAATGTTCACCCATTTTGGACTTGAGTAGCTTTAATCCTGACCTATTGTCTTTGTCACCCTCTTCTGTTTCTGATGGTTTTTCTCACTTTTGCTAAATGTTATAGTTGTATTGTTTTTGTCTTGAAAGTCAGAACCCGTAGTAAATGTAGGTTATTTGTGATAGAACTTCTGGGTTGGGGTGAGGTGAAAACATCAGATCATAGCAATAATTTTTTTTGTGATTTTCTTTGCTGCCTTTGGCCTCCATGTAGCTGACTTGGAAATATGGAGTTAGGACAATATTAATGAATACTGGATGATCCAAAATGGTATGATGTAGGTAAAAATGATTTTAGCTTCCCCTCCTCCAAATTTAATATAAGGTTCCTGGGGCAGCAGTAACTTTCCACTCACTATCTTGTTACAGTAGCTGTTCTCCTTATATGCTGAAATTGTAAACACCCACCAACTGTTACATTTTGGCGAAGCACATTGCCTCATCTGATTTTTGTGTGGTATATATGCATACATGCCCTTTTTATTTCAACCTGGATCATACTTTCCCAATCTGGGACACCCTACCTTTTTCCCCTGCCTTTTAACCTAAAGGTTCTGACTCTGCCAGAGAGTGGGAATTGGATCAATTTCCAGTGTGTATGACTCAGTCCATTGTTAGATTTACTAACTGAGCCAATACTATTTATTTGAACCCCCCTCATTTACAAAGTCCTGCCTGTTTGTGTTGTGTATGATTGTAATTACAGGACAGGTGAATTTTACAAAGTTTTGTTGTTTCTTTTATAAATATTTTGCTAGGATTTTTGTTTGATTTTGAATAATTGCTGTTTGTATTTGGACTTCTGTTGTTGGAAGTTTATATATCACCTGAACAAGATTATCCAAAGAGGTTGCCATTTTGTTTTTCAGCCATTTTATTAAATTGACTTCTCTAGAAGATTTAAGTTTGCACGTACTTGCCACTTCCTTCATTTACCCAAACTATTCTGCAGTTGCTTGTGGGCAGAGCAGTAACATCTAGTTTGGAAAGAAGCAATGAATTGAGCTAATTTGAAAGTAATCCATTTTACACAATATAACTTGGAAGAGGGAAACAATTTTTTAATGCACTTGTTTGTCTTTTTATCTGTCAGCTTGCCCAGGCCTCAGGTAGCCATCCTTCTTTTGCAGTGGTGGAGTATGAAACTGCAGACCAAGCAGAATTAGTGCAACGATCTACTGATGGAATATTTTTTGGCGGTAGCCAAGCCCGTGTTTCATTTTGTGCACCAGGGCCTCAGGGTCGCAGTACACTTGCAGCACTAATTGCTGCTCAGAGGTTGGTAAGTCAAATGTTTAAA
The DNA here is from genome assembly GCF_037043375.1 of Chiloscyllium plagiosum. Taxonomy (NCBI): domain Eukaryota; kingdom Metazoa; phylum Chordata; class Chondrichthyes; order Orectolobiformes; family Hemiscylliidae; genus Chiloscyllium; species Chiloscyllium plagiosum. The sequence continues at coordinate 62,517,035 of NW_028270147.1, read as the reverse complement.
TACTTTTTTTTTGGACTGAGGAATTGTATTGTCAAGCTGTATAGAATTGGAGGCATTTTGACTTTGTTTTGTTCTTATTTCAGTAATATTCAGCAATTTCCCTTAATGGAGATGAATAGCTAGTTTCTGTTTACTTTCAAGTATATTAATCAGATGAGTTGAAGTTGTAAACCTGTGGTTTATAGTTATCATGGTTTTATGCTTGAATGCAATTATATTGCCATCTGCTTATATTACTAAACAAAAACTTGTATAGCTAAAGCAATAGCCTACCAAGACTTGAATAATCTGAGAAATCTGTTGCTTTCCCCCTATCTATCCCCTACCCCTTTTGTTAAAGTACCTATTCGAGACAGCTCAGGAATCTCTGATGGACCTGTAAACCCGTCTTGGTTTATCCTGGCGATCGTTCTGTGGTAGTCTGGAATATGAAACTCTTACAGACAGTTCAGTTTGAATTATTACCTTTTTTACCGGTGGCATCAATGTCACACCATAGCATAAACATCTACAAGCCAGGCTTGAACTAAGGTTCTAAAACCATTAGCAGAGTAGCGGTGCCAGCTCTTACCCCTAAGAGTTGTCTCAGGCTGCTACTCCTTGCTGCAAACAAGTTGTCTTTATTCAGAATTTGGTATTAAAATTACAAAAATGCCACATGACATTAATCAGATAAGCAGCAATAAAATGGCAAAAGTTTGCAGAGGAAGAGAAATTCATTGACAGGTCTGAGTACACTTGACTAGTTAAGCTACATCAAAGTAGGAAACCTTGATCCAGCCAGACCCAAATGGCCGATTGCTTTGGCTAGATAACCTTCTATTTAACCGTACATTATAAAGAGGGACTAGTTTAAACTGTGGGAAAGGTCATGAGGTAACTTTGCTCTGCTAACGTGTCCAGTAGCATTGTCCTACAAAATGGCTTTTTCTTTTAAAATCATCTTAGATTCCCAGAATGTGAGTAAAATTCATAACATTCTGGATCTTGAGCTCCAGGAACAACACACAAACATTCAATCCATGACCAGCCAATGTTCACTCAAAACTGTCCACCAGCTTCCATCTTTTCTTTCACTCACTCACACTCACTCACGCTCACACACCAGTGTCTGTCTCTCCCCTCGCTCTGTACCCCTTACACCCTTCAGTCAGTGAGTGCAATTTGCAGAAAAATGTTTTCCCTCTCACTCACACATGAACATCTTCCAACTTCCTTACTATGCCAGTTTCAGCCTTGGTGTTATCATCGCCTGTAAAGGTAATGAGACATTCACATTCCAGAACAGTCAAGATGAGGGAGTTGAGCTTCAGAAGTTCAAATCTGCTTAATGTGGTATATATGAAAATGTAACAGGATTGTTCTATTACGTGCATATTGCACTCAACTTATTAAATTACAAGTTCCTTTCCTATTGAGTATGAATTTTATTAAGAGTCTTCAATATAAATAGAATACTGATACTAAGAACAGATGTCCCCAATTCTTCAGAACAAATGTGTAATTTAAATTAAAAGGCATGTAAATAGGGAATGGTTAATAGTTTAAGAACAAATGCATGTATTACATGTTATGTAAGGAAAATAGTGTTTGACAAGCTGGAGGTTTTGAGAATAGATGAGCGAGAACTCGTGGTTGTAGTGGATTTGGATTTTTGAAGATTTTTAATAAAGTTCAATGTTTGAACTTGTGCAAAATTAAACATGATGAAATTGCACCAAAATATTGTATAGACTGTGAATTGGTTGAAAGACAAGAAACGAAGAATAGGAGTAAGTGGGTTACTTTTGCCATGGGGCACGGCCAGGTTCAGTACTTGGATTCCAATTATTCATGATGTGTATAAATAATTTGGATGAGACTGGAGTGTAATATTTCCAGGTTTGCTGATAATATAAAACTAGGTGGGTTGTGAATGATGGAAGGATGTGTAGAGGCTTTAGAGTGATTTAGACTAGTTGAGTGGACAAATACATGGCAAATTTATTTTCAGGGGACATAATAGCCGAGTAATATTATGTTTCCCCTGGCCATGGGATCCAGAGCATGGGGTCACAATCCTCAGGGAATGCAGTCGAGATTTTCTCACTAGTGGCATTCAATGCCATGGTTCTGTGGAGGACAAATCGCCCAATATTTTTAAGTGGAATCCTACAAACTAAGGGTATTAAAGTGTATGGAGCAAGAGCAGGTTTATGGTGTTGAGATGGCGAATTAGCCAGGATAATATTGAATGTGAAGTGGGTTCAGTGGGCCAATTGGTCCACTCCTCCCCCTAATTTCTATTGCTTCATTCTTGACTCCTCATAATTAATTTGTCTATGTCCAAATGCAAAAGACCTGGTCAAAACCCAGGTCTGGGCTGCCACACAAGTCCCAGCCAATGACTCTCTCCATCAAGAGAGAATCTAACCATCTCACCTTTTTTGACATTCTATGGCAGTATCATCAATTCCTCTCTTTTCCCCCCACTCCAAAAAAAACCCAGCAACATCCTGGAGGTTACCATTAACCAGATACTGTACTGGACTAACCATATAAATTCTGTGATTACTAGAGCAGGTCAGAGGCTAGAAATCCTGCAGCAACTAACTTGCTTCCTAACTCCCTAAAGCTGTTCACCATTTACAAGGCACAAGTAAGGAATGTAATACAGTACTCCCCACTTGGCTGGATAAGTTTTCTAACAACATTCAAGAAACTTGACACCACGCAGGACAAAGCATCCCTATTGGCACCACATTCAGAAACATGTATTCCCTCTAACATAGATGATCAGTAACAGCAATGTGCATAATCTATACGATGCACTGCGGAAATTCGTCAAGGCTCTTTATCACCTTTCAACACACAACCTCCTTCATCTAGAAGGAAAAGGGCAGTAGGTAATATGGGAGCACCACCACCTACAAGTTCTTCTCGAAGCCATTTGCTATCCTGACTTGGAAATATGTGGCCATTCCTTCAATGTTGCTGGAACTTCCTCCTCAACAGCATTGTGGGCATACCAATAATAAATGAAATTTAGCAATTCAAGAAGCCAGTTCGCCATTCAAGGGCAGCCAGGTTGGATCAGTCAGTATCCATGCTCAAGTCTCGCAAATTAATAAAATAAAGGAACTAATTTATTTATGTGAAACTTTCTACGATGCATTTGTCATTGAAAAGATTGGATATGTAGCTCACCTAAAATTTTTCTTTTGAAGTTGCTGAACAGCAGGAAGGGCCTTCTTCCAGAACCTAACCCGCTACAGATTTTAAACAGCTTGGGTAATCCTGCTGCATTGCAGTTACTACTGAGGCCTTACCTCCATGGTTATGCTGGCAAGCAAAGTGAGTATTCTTTCTTGGTGAAGTAATTCCTGTGACCTTGTGATTTTTGTTTTGAACTCTTAACAGGATGCACTTCGCAAAGTTTACTTCACAAGGTCATTCATAGCTTCATCTGACTCATTTGAATGTTTTAATTTCTAAGTAGCTTTTTAAACTTGAGTTTTGGTGGGCAAAAGGGTTTGAAAGAATTCAGCATTTAGAAGGCACAAATAAGCACTTTTTTTCCCATGTTTGTTCATTTACTTTTGAATTCTTCACATGGAATTTAATTAAACCATATCTAATAAGAAAGCTTGTACCTTGAGCTGTAAAATTCATAGTGTAGAGTAATGAAATTCAGCCGATATTTTGTGCTGACCTTTATTAGAGCAATCTAGAACTACCATTTTGTTTTCGCCACAACATTGTATTGTACTATAATAATTCTAATATTTATGCAACTTTAAAAAGTGCTTATGTTTCTGCCTTAATCACCAGGAGTTACATTCCATGGTTCATTAATCTATTGCATAAATGCATTTTCAAAGTTCCTTGTTAACCTTTGGAAGTATTTAACTTGATGCTTGCTGTCACTGACTTCCCAACCAGTGAAAATATCCTCCTTTGTTCAATTTATCAAAAACACTTTGTAATTTCCTAAGCTTCTACTCATTTATCACCTTGTCCTATGATTCCAGTAACTTTTTTGATTTTTTCTATTAAACATTTTAACTTCCCATTTCTGGCATTTTCTTGGTGAACCTCTTAACATTTTCTGATGCACTGATGTTTTCTGTCTAATGGAGCATCCAGAATTGCAAGTACTACTGTAACTGTGGGCTGATCTGTATTTTGTCCAGATTTATCATGAATTCTTATATCCTTATACTCCTGACTCCTATTTTCATTTTTCCCTATCTGCATTCAAACTTCCAGCTAGTTATATTCTTGACCATTTTGATCTGTGTAATCTATATCCTCTTTGTAGTAAGACCATCAGAAATTAGATCAGGAATAGACTGGTCCCTCATCTGCTGTGCCATTGAATAGGATCATAGTTGATATGACGTTCCTCAAACCCAGTTTCCTGCATTTCCCCATAACTCTTGATTCACTTACTGACCAAGAACATATTTATCTCCGCTTTCAATGTACGCGTGGACTCTGCCCCACAGCTCTCTGTGGCAGGAAATTCCAAAGACCATCAACCTTCTGAGAGAAGCTCCTTCTCATCTCAGTCTTAAGTTGGTGTCCCTTAATTCTGAGACTACACCCTCTGGTCTTAGAGTCTCCAAGAAAGACATTAAATTGTCTTTTGATTAAATGAATGTACTCATTCCCTTAACTTTTCCTATCAAAATATAAAGACCTATTCATTCCACAAGCAGGTCTTTGTTTTTCTGAGGTCTTTTATGATCCCTCTGCTCTGTGTTGATTTTTGCTTTGTCGTCCTGTTTAAATTCTCTGGTTACAAGAGCAGATTGGCAGCTAGTAATCCTGCAGCAAGTAACTTGCCTCCTGTCCACCATATCCAGATGCAAATCTGAAGGTAATCTAATCTCTGTGGGAAACTGTCTCTAAACACTTCTTTCATGAATATGTTTTTAATCCATTCTATATCCCATACTGTGATTTGTTACATTTCCTCAAGTTCTATATGGTTGATGTTTTCAACAACTGTCTTGAAACATTTCACTGCATTCTGACAATTCACCTACAGTACATCTGTGAATATGCTTCATCTTTAACAAGCAAACAATCAGAAAAATACTTGTGAACATTTTTATCCTTGTACGTGTTTGCCGGAGGTTCCATTGCGATTTCCCATCATCTTTATAACACCAACTTTGGTGCTTGAGAAATCTGTCACATGAATAACCCAAACATTTGAAGTTCTCGTGTTTGTCTGCATGCGTTCAATGTAGTGTCAAACAAACAGAACATTTAGACTTGCATATACACTCCAGTCACAAAATCTCATGGCATATTGAGCACAAAGCCCCTTTTTAAGTAAAAACTGTGGATTCCTAATTTCAGAAATGAAAACAGAAATTGCTGGAAAATAACTCAGCAGAGCTGGTGCTATCTATGAAGAGTAAGCAGGGTCACCAGACCTGAAATGTTAACTCTGCTGTCTCTGCACAGATGCTGCTGGATCTGCTGAGTTTTTTTTCCAGTAATTTTGTGTTTTTGTTGAATCATTTTAAAGTTGGTAAGTACACATGGTCATGCATTGATCACACAATAAGAGGCGTTGTTGAGTTTTTTGTGTTTTATATACAACAATTTTTTTCACTTAGGTGGGGATCAGATCTCTTACTTTGTTAGACTCCATCACTAATGTGATCCAAGGACAATAGCACGAATAGGTCTGAGAGATGATCTGCAGAACGGATGCTCTAAGAAACCATGCTCAAACTGGAGCTGCTAGTTACGAGCTAATAGATTAATATTTCTCAATCTCGTACTTCTTTAAAACATTTGGGTCAATGGGCTGAGAAGTAGCAGATGGAATTTAATTTGGATGAATGTGAGGTATTGCATTTTCGTAAGACAAATAAGGACAGAATTTGTACAATTAATGATTGGGCCCTGGGTATTGTTTTGGAACAGAGGCCTAGGAGTTCAGGTACATAATTCTTTGAAATTTGCTTCACATGTGAATCAGTGATTAAGGTGATGTTTAGCACACTTGCCTTCATTGCTCAGACCTTTTGCATATTAGAGTTGGTATGTCATGTTAAGGTTGTGCAGAACATTGAGGCCTCCCTTCTGGAGTACTGTGTGCAGTTCTGGTCGCCCTCTTATAGGAAGGATATTTTTTAACTGTAGCAGATTCAGAAAAGATTTATCAGGATCTTTCTGGGAATGGAGAGTTTGAGATATAAAAATATTATAGAGATTGGGACTTTCTTCAATGAATTGTAGGAGATTCAGGGGTAACCTTATTGAGATTTATAAGATCATGAGGGACATAGATAAAGTGAATGACAAGGGTGTTTTTCCTTAGGTGGGGGGAATTCAATACAAGTGGGCATATTTTTAAGGTGAGAGGAGAAAGAATTAAAACTGACATATGGGGCAACTTTATTTACGCACACTGTGGAATGACCTGCTGACCGGATTCATTTCTCCCATTAACCAACCAGGTTGCACCCTCTACATGTGTTCACCTATCCCCACTTCACCACCCTGCCCCACCACCCCTTTATCAGCAGCTACCCCCACACCCACCCTCGGTCCTGAAAAAGGGTTACACCCGAAACATTGACTTCTCCACCTACTGATGTTGCCTGGCTTGCTGTGTTCTTGCAGCCTCCTGTGTATTTTGGATTCCAGCATCTGCAGTTTTTCTCTCTAGAGGAAGTGGTGGATGCAAGTACAGTTAGAATGTTTCAGACATTTGGGTAAGAACATGAATAGCAAATGAGGGATATGGGCCAAGCATAGGCAAATGGGGCTAGTTTAGTTTAGGGACATGGTTGGCGTGAACTAGTTGGACCAAAGGGTCTGTTTCCATACTGTATGACTCAATAAGGCACCAAAATTAAGGATTGGATGAAACTCTGTCAGCTTGATAAACTTGAATGTGGTCTCCACTGACTCAGTAGGAAGAAACAAAGGAATTGTTCTGATGTTTCACATGATAGGAAAAAAAGCTCACATGTGATTATTATTATGACAAGTGCTGAGATGGCTTGACAACATTCACTCTATAGGGTCATCAAAAATGCATTGTTGTTCTGGACATATGGAGGGGTGCTAATATCCGTTTGTAAGGTTTTATGCCATTTAAGAAAAAAGTATTTTCTATACTCCATAATTGTACAATTTGGAATAATGATTTTGCCTCCTTTTTTTTAAGATGATTAGATTGTGAACTACATACAAGCAAATTATTTCTTCAAGTTAACCTGTAATCTGATATGATCTCTCTAGATATTTTGGGAAATACTAGCAACATGCCAGTTCTGCCAAATCCTGCATTGACTGCAGCCCTGCTTCAGATAAATCAAACACAGGTAATTTCAATGAGAAACTATGCTTTTAGAAATGTATTCAAACATATAAAGCATACTTTGGATAATTGCAGGCAGTGCATTCAAGCTTAGAGTCTGGTTGAATTGTCAGATATAAGCTAGTGACATTCTGCTCGACCTTGTCCTGGGCAGATTCCTTTAATAAAAGTTGGCAGGCAGTTTTTGGTCTAGTGCATGTGACATGACACTAACTTTGGTAGGATGAGGGGTTCCCATGGTGCTTCATTTTCATATAATCTTGTGGAGATTTTAGGAATCCAAGCACACCGCATGCCATCAGTTACTTTGAAATGTTGTGACTGTTATCTGAAATTTCTAATTGTGTATTGTTGGGGGGAAAATAATACATTTTGTCAAAGTCATTTGTCTTTATTTATTAGGGCAATTTACAAGATACCCCAAAATAAAGGGAAATCAATATTTTGAGAAGAAAATGCTGATTGGTTGGCAAATAGACTATGGTAAAAGCATTGTTATGCAAATGCACCACTTAATGATGACTGGCTGTTTAACTTTGTTTAAATTTTAAACCAGGCAGAATAAGAAAGGAAACAGAATAGTTGGCACCATATTCTAATGAAACTGGTGCAGTATGGTTCAGAAAAGATTTACAAGGATGTTGCCAGGGTTTGGAGGATTTGAGCTATAGGGAGAGGCTTAACAGGCTAGGGCTGTTTTTGCTGGAGTGTCGGAGGTTGAGGGGTGACCTTATGGAGGTTTACAAAATTGAGGGGCATGGATAGGATAAATAGACAAAGTCTTTTCCCTGGGATAGGGGAGTCCAGAACTAGAGGGCATGGGTTTTGCGTGAGAGGGGAAAGATATAAAAGAGACCTAAGGGGCAACTTTCTCACAGAGGGTGGTACATGTATGGAATGAGCCACCAGAAGAAGTGAGGGCGGCTGGTACAATTTCAGCATTTTAAAGGCATTTGGATGGGTAAATGAATAGCAAAGGTTTGAAGGGATGTGGGCCGGGTGCTGGCAGCTGGGACTAGATTGGGTTGGGATATCTGGTCGGCATGGACGGGTTGGACTGAAGGTCTGTTTCCATTCTGTACATCTCTATGACTCTGTCTACATGGTCTTTTTGTTACAATGAATAGAACCCTGCTTAGCTTCCAGTGCACCTCCAAGTGCAACATTATGGGTTCTATTGGCAATTCTAAGTAGTTGTGGTCAGAATACTTTGCGTACTCGGTTATGTTATAAATTTTGCCCAATTGCAGAAATGTTCTAATGTTGGACACTGAGTTTTTCAAGAGAAGACTAGTTAAGTATGGTCAGACCTTTCTTGCAAATATCTAATGATATGAAAATCTATGTTTTAAAAAAAAAAATATGTTTTTGATGCGAACTACTAATCTTTGGGGTGTATGGCCTATATACCTTGCATCTCACCAGCACTAAAATTCACTTACTTTATTATTCATTTGTGTAATAGGCAGGCTGTCTTTCTTTTGTGTGGCATCCTGTAAGTGGTGGTCATTGCTTGTCCTGCACCAGCTAACTTTGTCTGTTGCTCAAAAATGTTTGAGTTATCTTACTCTTCCTAATCTGAGGTAGACTGGCAGTTTTCAGGATTTAACGGGATGGCGTTAAGCCTGTTAATTGTTTGGTATGGTAGACAGCCAGAAATGATCTGATCCTTACCCTATAGAATGACGTTATTCCACTTCCCCAATTGGGCATTTGCTAAATAATCCTGCATGTGTGAAAAATTATGCTAATATCCAATTTAGGATTATCAGTTGGCCTTGCATTATAGCACGCTTGTGTGTACTTAATATTGTGTGTATAATAACATTAATACACAAAGCCCTCCTTTTTAAAATCTATTCATTTTTCCTGTTGCAATGCAGTAAAATAGGTGATGGCTACTTCTCAGACTAACGTCTGAGATAGTCAACCTGACTGGTTTAAAATTGAAACAAAAACCTGCTATTTAACTGTCAGTCATCATTAACTGGTTCAAGCTCCATGGCAATGCATCAACCAGGCAGTGCACTCCAATTCTACACTAAATATTGTTTTCCATTTACTTTGGGATTTCTTCTGGATTGTCCTGATGAGTGAAAGACAAAAGCTTGAACAATTTTCTTTCCTGCAATACTGAAGTCCTGTTTTTCATCTATGTAATATCCAATGGACAATTTAATTGATCCCAATGCAATTTTGTAAATAACAAAATTAGATTGCAAAATGAAACATTCACTTTAAAATTGTTCTGCCAACTATTTGGTAATTGCCTTCTGTCCCTTCTTATGCAATGCTCTTCTGTCAATTCCCATGCTTGGCTAGGGAGGAAAATATCTATTTCTTTAATTACTCACGAAACCCCCAAGAATCTGTTTTTCTTTGAAGAATTCTTCTGCCACGAAGAAAAATTGGTATAATGGCTTTGTTTTCTCAAATGGCTAATTTCTTGCTTGCCTAGAGATGCACTTATATTTCCTTGTAGGCCACTCTAACAATACTGCTGACTGGGAGGAGATATGATCCAAGACTAGAGCTATTACCTGACGACGAATTTTGACCAGCACGAATGTGTATCTTGATCAAAATGTGCGCATAGCGACATGTGCAATGGTGTCAGAAAGTTTTTTTAAAAGAAGTTTTTTTTCCTTGAAGTCTGAAGTACATTTTCACCTGTAGTGAAATATTTTGCCATTCTTCCTTCATTGGCTCCCATCCACCCCTTCTCTCCTGCCTTCTCACTCACCCGCCTCCTCTCTATCCAAGAAGTTTTCATTTAATTACATGCTGAGTGAATATCAGTATACCATATGATGTGGGATTAGTATAAAATCACGTACCTTCTGGCCCATTTCCTTCATCTAATCATTAGTCAGTGAATCATTAATGAACAGTTGTGACTGAGAGTTCTTAATTTTGCTCTTTCATCTTGGTCGTTTTTTTTCCATTCTCCTCCATAAGCTAGCCAAAGAGGTTAAGAGTATGCTGAAAGAAAAAGCCAAAGTCAGTAATTGACTTGAAGATTGGGATAAATTCAGAAGCTCAGAAGATTTAAAAAGATTATGAAGACAAAAAATAAACTGAGGGCAAACTAGTGAGGGAATATTTAAAAAATGACGAGTTTCTTTAAATATCTAAGAATAGAGAGGTCAAAATGAACATCCATTCAGAAAATGAAACTGGGAGACCATTTTTGGGAACAAGGAAACAATAAGGAGTTAAACAGAGATTTTGCATCAGTCTTTGCAGGGAACATCCTTCGACCACCCCGTTAATATTAAAGAATATGGGGAAGGAATTGAGGACCATCACCATTACTAGAGTAGTGGTATTCGGCACACTAATAGGGCTAAAGGCAGGTAAGTTACCTGGCCCTGCATCCTAGGATTGTAAAATAAGTAACTACAGAGACAGTGGATGCCTTAGTTGCAATTTTCTAAAATGGATTCTGAAAAACTGTTAATGTGGCAACCCTGTTCATAAAGGGTGGATGCAAAAAGTGGGTAACTAACTATTGGCTAATTAGCTGAATATCAATTGTATTGGAATTGTTACTTAAGGAACAAATAGCAGAACTTTGGAAAATCATGGTCTAATCAAGTAGAGTCAGCATGGCTTCATGAAAGACTAATGGTGTCTGATTAATTTGGAGTTTTTTGAAGTCTGAACCAGAGTGAATAAATGTGTTGTACTTGGAATTTGGGATGGTACTAGACAAGATACTTCACGAAAGTTTGTGCTAAGAGCCCATGGTGTTGGATAGCTTGGATAGAGAGTTGGTCATGACCAGGGAATAGTGAGTGGGAATAAGGGGTACTTGTTGCACGTTTCCAACCTGAATGAGTTGCATTCCACAGGGATCAGTGCTGGGATTGTAACTGTTTGCAATATATGTTAATGACTTGGAGGGATGGAATGATTGTACTGCAGCCAAACTAGCAGAACGCAAGTAGGTGGAAAGGCAACTTGAGAGGGATACAAACAGTTCAGAATGATATTCTAGGTTAAATAAGCGGGCTAAAAGTTGGCAAATAGAGTATAATGTGGGAAAATGTTACTCATTTTTGAAGACAACAAAAGAACAAGATGTTATTTAAATGGAGGGAGACTGCAGAAAGCTGCAACACAAAGGAACTTTGGGGTTATTGTGCATGAAGCACAAAGCTAGCACACCAGGTGCAGCAGGTAGCCAGAAAGGCTGATGGAATGTTGGTCCTTATTTTGAGTTGAAGAGCAGGAAAGTCTTCCTGCAGCTTTACAAGGTGCTGGTGGGCACACACATGGAACACTGAGCAGGTTTCGTCCCCTTATTTAAGGAAAAATATCATGTTATTGGAGGCAGGTCAGAGGAGCTTCGCTAAGGAGATCCTTGGTGTGGAGGGATTGTCTTACGAGCAAAGTTTAAATACTTTAGGACTGTACTCACTGGAATTTAGACGAATGAGCAGTGATCTCATTGAAACACAGGATTCTGAAGAGGTTTAATGGTAAATGCTGAGGATGTTTCTCTTCCCGAGTGTGTCAAGGGCCAGAGGGCATAGTCTCAGAATTAAGAGGTGCCAATTTAAGATTGAGACAGAAGAATATCTTGAGGTCTTGAGTCTTTGGAACTCATTTTCATAGAGAGCTGTGGGGATAGCGTCCTTGTGTATATTTAAAGTTGACACAGATCCTTGATTATAAAGGAAATCAGCTTATGGGAAAAGGGCAGGAAAGTGGAAATGAGGAATGTTGGTTCAATCCTGTAATCTTACTAAATGGGGGAGTAGGCTTAAGGCGCTGACTGGCCTACTTCTGTCCCTATTTCTTATGGCCTTATTCCTTGACCTCTGGCTGCAAGCAAAGTTTTGTTCCTATGCTATGTTACTATAAGACTTGGATTAATTTGGTTTACATGTCATCTGTGTTGTGTGTCCAATTTCATTTTAATTTCTTATTAGAATGCTGTGTTGGGAAATGGACTGTTTCAGAATCTAATGCGAATGCAGGCAGCACAACAGATGCTCGTAAACAAGGAGAATCCAGCAATCAACAATGTGAGTTATTGTTTAGATTATAGCTGACATAATCTCAAATTTTTAACTGTATTTATATTGTTATGTTAGTTCTCGGTGCTGTTTTGTTCTTGCCACTCACCCATTTCTCCTGAATGCATAAACTTGTGCATTAGCATAATTGCGCAGGTCTTGCAGGTAAATGCAATGGCCTTTGCGTAAAGTTGATTGAATGTGTTGGCAGGGTTATCAGCTGGGGGAGATAGGAAGGAAACTTTTGAACCACCCGCTGATGTCTCATTTACATTTTTCAGACATTGAGTTTGCCATACTTTTTAGATGCACACAGATGTTTAAGTCTTATGACAATTTTACATATTTGTATTTTATTCCTGTGATGGAGAATTCTGTTCTACATGTGTTATGGACCAGACCAGACCCCTTAAAATATTTTAAGAAGGTAACCTAGATTTTAGATTAGATTAGATTACATTACAGTGTGGAAACAGGCCCTTCGGCCCAACAAGTCCACACCGACCCGCCGAAGCGCAACCCACCCATACCCCTACATTTACCCCTTACGTAACACTATGGGCAATTTAGCATGGCCAATTCACCTGACCTGCATATCTTTGGACTGAGAGGAAACCGGATCACCCGGAGAAAACCCATGCAGACACGCGGAGAACGTGCAAACTCCACACCTGAGGCGGGAATTGAACCCGGGTCTCTGGCACTGTGAGGCAGCAGTGCTAACCACTGTGCCTAGGTACTGACTTTTTTGTATTTTGAAGGTAGATGTGAAAGGTGTGTTCCAGATGTGATGCAACTGGTCAAACCACTTGATTTTAAGCAAAACAATTTATTTAAATGCTATGGTTAAAATGCAAACAAAAGAAAGAGGAATTTAGAATAACTTAACTGTTGGAAAGCTTAACCGAATAATGGATATGGTACTTATCACTGATTAACTGTTCTAACATCCCATAAATATACCCCTTGGCAAAAAGTTAAATTCAGACATCGATTCTTACATGCAGCCCTCTGGTACAGGAGAAAACGCATCATGAGATTTCAGAAAGTAGCAGCGAGGAATCATTTTACTGAAACTCCAACCCGTCTGGGACTGTAAAAGCTTTTAACTGCTACGGTTTAAAAACTAGCAAGCCTGGATCTGAAAGAATCAGCCACTTCCCTTCCATTGTTACAATTTTTTTTTTAAAGACTAAAGGCCTCAAACTATCGACTTAGGCCATCTCCAGTAGCCATTTTGGCACCTCTGCCGTTACAACCTCTCTTTTAAAAAAAAAAAAAACCCTGGACTAAATAACCTTTTTAAAGTGACAGTGTGGTCACACAAGACATTATCATCCTCTGACTCTTATATAAACAGATGTGGGCGGGGTGGGGGAGCGAATAGTAATTCATTGTCTTTTTAAAACTAATTTTTGTTACTTGCCAGCTTCAGATAAGTGTGTTTTGGGATATAATTAAACCTCTCCTAAAATCATTTTTGCTCTTGGTGATCATAATAATGACTTCCTATTCTCAATATCTTGAAGTGCTTATTCTTGCCTTAAGATTCAGCTAAATTTTGATAATGCACTAGAAAATTAACCAGCCCTGTCTAACAAATGCCTTTCACAATGTGTCAGTATCCTCTTGTATACAAGTGATAAAGCGTCAACCTTTTGGTCTTGTTCTAAATTGAAAAAAATCAAACAGTTTATATTTGTCATAGCTCTTCAGAGACTGCATTCTTGAACCAACAATATTTTTAAAAATATCAATTCTGAAGCTCCTAATCTTTTGAAAGTAACTTTTTCAGACACCACAAAATGTTCCTTCCTTTAAAGGAAGCTGGTGATGAATAACTCTTTTACTTGAGATTTTCTGGATTTTAAATATGTAATCTTTGATCAAAGCAAAAAACAGGCAGTCAGGGTTAGTAAGTATTGATATCATAACAGATTTTCTGCGAAATGTTGATTATATGGTAGAATTTTATATTTGGCTTTTTTGATGTGGTTAAGTGCAAAACCAGGATCTTAAATTTAAACAAAAAATTGCAAAAGCCCGAGGATTGATTTGCCTCAAGTAGATTGGAAAAGTTCAATTAAAAAAGATAATGGTTTTGTAATGGTGGATTTTCAATAAATATAAACATTTATTTAAGAAATTAAATCTCTAAAGCAGAAGACATCTAACTATCATTCCTGTGGAAGCTAAGTATAATATTAGGTTAAAAGAGCATCATGTTGCCAAAATGAGTACTAATCTTGAGGATTGGAAGAATTTTTGCGATTGAAAAAATCATTAGGGAGAAAATAGAATGAGAAATTAAGAATTACAGCATGTATGTACAAAGTAAGTAGTGCATTCTTGGAGACAGAGCCAGCAGCAATTATAATGGGGAGTTAATAGATAAAAAGGAAACAGTGAATGAAATGAATAATATTTTGTTTCGGTTTTCACTAAAGGGATACAAAAAAATTACATGTATAGCTCTAAATCAGGAGGAAGGAAGAGAGGAACTTGAAGAAATTGCAATCATAAGAGAAGTGGTATGAAGCAAACTAATAGAGTTGCAGGCTGAAAAGTCTCTAGGTCCAGATGGATTCCACATCTGGAGGTCTTTGGGAATTATTAATAAGATTAGTGTTAATTTTCCTAAATTTCTCAGATTCAGGAAAGGTTCCATCTGACTGGAAAATAGCAATGTAACACTCCTATTCAAGGAGGGAGGAAGGCAGAAAAAGAAAACTTCAGGCCAGTTAGCTTGATGTCTGTCATGGGGAAAATATTGGAGTTGATCGATTTAAAAAGATTATAGCTGTATACTGAGTAGGACCTCATTAGGAAATGTCAGCATGGTTTCATCAAAGGAAAACCAAAAGAACTGCAGATGTTGTAAATCAGAGACATAAAATAGAAATTGCTGGAAAAGCTCAGCAAGTCTGGCAGCATCTGTGGAGAGCAGTGAGAGTTAATGTTTTGGGTTGAGTAGCCCTCCTTCAGAGCATAAAAGGAAACCCATTTAAACAACTTATTAGAGTTCTTTGTGGGAGTAAAGTGCTTGAGAGTACAGGAATGCCTGTTGATCTACTATTCTTGAACTTCCATAAGGTATTTGGTAAGGTACCGTATGTGATGATGCTGCTCCTTTAACAAGGTTAAGTTGACCTTGGTTTTTTTTTCAGGAGGTTGTAAAGTCACAGGTTTCAAAATGTCTGGGATGCGATGTACTAGTAGCTTTTAAATATAAAAAAAACACTTGTACAATGAAAGAGGAGTGGCTAGTTCTCCCAGCTCAGCTTTTCTCTGGTTTGGTTTGGGTTTTAGCAGTGCTGTTCTGAACAAGCAGTCAGGTTTGTTTTGAGGCTGCTGGACAAAGAAACTGTTACGTGGAAGAAGGTGTTCCATGTTGAATGTCTCGGCCATCTCTCTGACATCTCTCCTGTAAGACCCTGTGTTGATTTGATCTTTTTTGCCAAGGGATTTTTATGGGGTCTGTTGCAAGTTTTTGGAATAGCATCGTTAAGTTGGGATAATCTGGATTTTCTGATAGGTGGTTGTTCTATTTTTTAAAATTTCTGTTTCATTCAGTAATCTTGCAAATAAATTCTGTTTTGTTTAAAACTGTGGTTGGGCCAGCTGCATCTCCTGGAATATCCACTATACACCTGTTTAGAACAAAAAAAGTTAGGGTCTGGGCTACTTTCTTGAAGTGTTTGTGGGGTCTGGCCTGATCCATAACACACACTAAAGGTTATTACGGAAAATAAATGCTCACGGTGTAGGGGATAACATGGAGGAAAGTAGAAAGCGCAGAAATGAGTCTTTGTTTGATTAGTAGGATGTGATTAGTGGAGTTCCACAGGGGTCTCTGCTAGGCCTTCAACTTTGCACAGTTTACATCAGTGACTTAGATGAGAGTGAATGCATGGTATCCCATCCTACATTGCTACTACTCACGCCCCTCAGTACTGCTGCCACACCCCGTTCCCTCAAAAAAGAGGGCAATGAGATAAGTTGCAGTATAACATTGTTGGCTGCCAATAGAATAAACATAGGAAATGGGCATTGAGAAGACTTCAAAGAGGCTGAAACTATGTTGTACTGAGTTAAATGTGTGGGCAAGAATATGGCAGATAGTGTTTAATGTTTGGACATGAGATTTTCCTTTAGTAAGGTAAGTATGAAAAGGTGTTTTCAGAAGATCCTTGACAAGTCTATACTCAGATTACTGTCTTGATCATCCTGGCTGAAGAATATATCTAGAGAGGAGGGGTGCTGCTAAGATTTTTAGGTTTGTTTTGTGCACTGATTCTTGCAGAACACCACTGGTCACAGATTTTTAGTCAGGAAATCACTCTTTCACCACTACTGTATGCCCAAGTTACTTGTATGACTAAGCCAGTTCAATATCCAGCTCACTGTGGATCCCATGTGACTTCAATTTTTGATAATTTTCTCAATGTAGGATCCATTTGTTGCATTTCTATTAAAGAAGATAGACTAAGCCTGCTGGCCTTGTTCTTTGTTCTGTTAAATATTTGAAAAATCAAAAATGAATTTTGAAGTCATCTCTTTTTCACAGGCTATTCCTGTCTTCCTTTCTAAATCTGTAGGCCTGGGACATAGGTACAACACAGTAAAGAAACACTCCATGAAAGTTCCTCCTGTAGCATATCATTTTTACTTCGTGGTTGTTTCACCACATTTGGTAAGGCCAATGTTTTTGAACCAACCGGGTCATTTAGCAAGATAGTATCAGTTCCTTTTATAAAGATTTGTTGCACAGCTCACTGCAATTTCTCAATTCTCAAGTCTCTCTTTAATTCAACTCTACATAATGGTATGTAACCTTCCTGCGCACCTGCAATTCATGAAATGATAAAATGTAGGCTGTTCGACTTCTCGAGTCTGTCCTGCCTTTGTGAGATTATGGCTGATCTGATGATCCTCAACTCGACCACGCCCCCACCCTTGATTTCCCTTCCTGATTAAAAATCTGTTTCCCAGCCTTGAATAGTCTAAGCAAGCCAGCCTTGACAGCACTTTGTGGAAAAGAATTTCACAGATCCACCAGCCACTGGAAGAAAGTTCTCCTCATCTGTCTTACATGGGCCACTTCTTACTCTAAGATGATCCCTGAACTAGCTCCTCAGAGGCTGGTATCCTATTACTAAATCACCTTTATTTACATGAGCATAATATTTGTCACTGGTCTGGCTTCCTCAGAGCCAGCTCTGTTGACTCTCAGTTTATGTCTGTCAGCCAGGGTTCCCTGATAGGGACTGTTAACCTGGTCCAGTTAGGGAACTCATTCTATAAGGTCCACCTCGCTGACCTTGTTATGATCACTACACCTCTCCCTGTCTACGTCTGGGGAAGTAGGCATGTTCGTGTAGCCTCTCCTGGGGTGCTTTTGCATCAGATCCAGTTACTTAAACTCCGCCTGAGATACAGGTGGTGTGTACTGGATATAATCCACCTCTTAAGCCCAGAGCAGCTCAGAAAAAAAAATCACCTTCAGGCTGTAAAGGTTCAGTGGTTAGCACTGCTGTCTCACAGCGGCAGGGATCCGGATTCGATTCCTGCCTCGGGCGACTGTGTGGAGTTTGCACATTCTCCCCGTGTCTGTGTGAGTTTCCTCCGGGTGTTCCGGTTTCCTCCCACAATACAAAGATGTGCAGGTTAGGTGAATTGGCTGTGCTAAATTGCCCATAGTGTGAGGTACATTAGTCAGGAGTAAATGTAGGGGAATGGGTCTGGGTGGTTTACTCTTCGGAGGGTCAGTGTGGACTTGTTGGACCGAAAGGCCTGTTTCCACACTCTAGGGAATCTAATAGAACGAAGAGGGAAAACGTTTCTGGCTATTCTCAGAGGCAGGGTATGTTTTACTCCTGCCTCATTTGAGAGTTTGCAGCTTTCATGGTCCACATGCTTGTTTAGGGCTGCATCACTGTATGTCGGGGGACCTGACCTCGTGCTGACCGTGCCCCTTACCAATGCAGGGCCATTTCTGTGATTTTGGTACCAAACGTCATCCCCTGAAGTAAACTTACAGCAAACAAAAACAAGTTAATTACCAAAGGATTAAAGAAATAAAATCATATGCTTAGAAATCCCTTGACATAAGGAGCAAAACAAAAATTCAACCTGTTCCCCAACAATATCTTCTACAGGTAACTAGTTTTGAGAAGATTTGTAGCTCGGGTTAAGGTTCCGGATGTTGGTTTGCTCGCTGAGCTGGAAGGTATGTTTTCAGACATTTCATCACCATACTAGGTAACATTAGTGAGCATCTGGATGAAGCACTGGTGGCATAGTTCGCTTTCTATTTGTGTTTAGGTTTCCTTGGATTGGTGATGTCATTTCCTGTGGTGAGGTCATTTTCCGTTCTTGTCATGGGGTAGTAAATGGGATCCAAGTCAGCATATTGTTGATAGAGTTCCGATTGGAATGCCATGCTTCTAGGAATTCTCGTGCGTGTTTCTGTTTGGCTTGTCCGAGGGTGGATGTGTTGTCCAGTCGAAGTGGTGTCCTTCCTCACCTGTATTTAAGGATACTATTGAGAGTGGGTCCTGTTACCTAGTATGGTGACAAAACATCTGAAAATGATCCTCCCAGCTCAGCGAGCAAACCTACATCCAGATTTTCTACAGATACTCGATCCAGGAGAACTATCACAATCTCAACTATTCTTAATTTCTGACATGACTGACTCCAATTCTCCTTGAATTGTTGAGGCTTTTGAGTCTTCCTCCCAAATCTGGTGACTTGAACATCTTTTTAGCTCTGACAACTTGAAAACTTCTGTGCAAACTCTCAACTTCAAGACTTCACAGATTGGAACCCTTCTGGTTAAGTTACTGTTGTCCTAAATTGAGAACTTAGTTTTCTTCTAGCAGAAGAATCTCTAATTGAATTCCTAATTATTCAAAACTGAAGAAAAACTATCTGAGTTACTTCTGGTCTCTCTTGTCTTTGAGCCATGAATTTAATACTGTAAACTTTTCATCAATTAACTTTGCATCCTGCTAGGTACTGAACTAAATTACATACTTTCTTGGAAATTATGTCTTCAGGTCACTGTTCCAAATGTCCTACAGAACATTTTTAGGTTAAAAAATTACCATTTACAGAACTAAAGTGAAATCCATAGCATGAAGCCAAAAGATCTGAAACCGAAACAGTGCTGGCGAACTCAGCAGGTCTAGCAGCAAATGTAGAGGAAAAAAACACTCTCTTTATTCACTTATTAAATCTGAATACTTTGAGAAATTATGAAGGCATAAAGTACAAATTGGCTGAGGTGGATTGGCGAGTATATTAAAGTACATAAGACAATGGATAGTCCTTAAATAACTATTTCATGGCTTTCAGCAATTATGCGTTCCTCCATGGTACAAAAACTCAGTCAACAGTGGCTGACAATGGAGGTTAAGGACTATAAGATTAAAAGACAAGACTGAGAAATTTGACAGAAATAGAAGTTAATCTGAAGATTGGGAGATTTTTAAAGAATATAGCAAAGTAGAATCGAGCAACAGATGAGGAAAGAGAATAGAATATGAGTGCAATATAGCAAAAGCATGATTGTAAAAGCTTCTATAGGTGCATTAGTTTTAGCCAAACATTACGTTTTTTAATGTTGATCCATTAGAAAGTATTAGGAGAATTGCAACATGGCAGATTAGCTAAATAATTATTACGTCTGATTTACTGAGGATTGTACAAGAAATCTCCCAGACTCAGAGATCCAAGGTACTGTGGAGAATGAGAAGTTGAAGGAAATAAAATTAAGATTGTGTACTGGACAAATAACGAGGCTGAAAGCTGACCAGTCCCCTGGATGTGATACTTTGCATCCCAGAGTATTAAAAGTAGTAACTGTAAAGATAGTTAACATGCAGGTAAACATCTTTCAAACTTGAAAGATTCTTTGATTGGAAGCTAGCAAATGTCACCCCACTTTTTAAGGAGGGGGTGAGAGAAAATGAGCTACAGCCATGCTAGCCTTGCATCAGTAGTAGAGAAAATGCTAAATTCTTATGAAGAATGAATAAATATCAATGGTTTTGATGTGGGGGTTAATATAATAATTTCAGGCGTGTGATTGATGCAAAAGTAGATAGAAATATTTTGTCAGGAAGATGCAGAGCAGCTATTGGAGGATTTAGGTAGGCTTTATAAGAGGGAGAGAACATGACAGATGGAATATCCTGTGGAAAAATGAAAGGTTGTCCATTTGGAAGGAGTAATAGATGTGGAGACTATTTCTTAAGTGATAAGAGGATAGAAATTGTAGATGTATAAAGGGACCTAAGTGTCCTTGTCAATAAGTCATTGAAGGCTAACTTGTACATGGTACAAGCTATTAGAAAGGTTAATGGAATGTTAGCTTTATCGCAAGAGAATTTGATTGGAATAGCAAAGTCTTCATTTGTATTGAAGCTTGGTTCGACAGCACTTTATGTAGTTTTGGTCTCCTTATCTCAGGAAAAGTATTGCTGCACTCCCTCTTTGGCCAAATTCATCAGGTTTGTTTTTGGGATGGCAGGATTAAGGGAGAGAGTAGGTCAGGCTGCATTGTCTAGAAATTCAAAGAATCCGAGGTGATCTTTTTAAAGCCTGCAAAGTATTTGAAAGGATTGACAAAGATGAACTGTGATGGTTGGGCAATAAATGTTGCAATCGCATGAATGAATTTTGAGATTTCCCCTATGGTTAGAAAGTCTACAAGTTGGGGAATTCAATTTGGGACCCACGTGTGAAGAAATTTTTGCACTCAGGTTTGTGAATCTTTGGAAATCTCTCCTTCTGTAAAATGTACGCCATAAGCATTCTTTGCTTTTTAAGATGCTCCTTCCACCATCTACCCAAATATCATCTTGGAGTCAAATCTTGTTTAATAGCACTACTATACACTACTCCCTAGGTGTGCTTTACTGCCTTGATGGTGTTACAGAAATGCAAATTACTCTGCGATCTTGTCAGAGATTTATGCATCCTCGTTAATATATGAAAACATTAAACAAAATGTCCGCAAATCAGAGGAAGTATTTGACTAGATAGGTTCAAGAGGGAGGTATTAAAGTGGGGCTTTAAAGAAAGATGTGGCAAAGTTTGGGAAGGGAATTCCAGGTCTTGGACCCTAGATGTCTATAAACACTACTCCAATGTTGGATTGAATTAGTGGGAAATACAAAGGATACCTTTGTTAAGGTCACAGTTTGTAGAAATTTAAAAAGAATAGTTACAGGTACAGAAAGGATATTTGAGGTTTTGATCATGAATGTAAACTTTAAAATTTGTAGAGCAGCAGAATGGTGAGAAAAGAAACTGGACGTTATCTTTGCATTCCATAATGATCTTTGAAAAGGAAGAATGGCTTGAGTGTTTGATTTCGTCCAAGCACATCTGGCAATAGTAGCTAAACTAAGTGTTCATCATAAATGTTTAAATCCCTTGAAATTTGGGAGGTTAATATTGGGCCCTTTTGAGGGAGCAGGCAATTTGGGGTAAGAGTGGCTTTACTTGGCTATTATGATCTCACGGACATCTACTACAAACCAACCGACTCCCACAGCTACCTGGACTACACCTCCTCCCATCCTGCCCCCTGTAAAAACGCCATCCCATTCTCCCAATTCCTTCGACTCCGCCGCATCTGCTCCCAGGAGGACCAGTTCCAAAAACGCACATCCCAGATGGCCTCCTTCTTCAAGGACCGCAATTTCCCCCCCGACGTGGTCGACGATGCCCTCCACCGCATCTCTTCCACTTCCCAATCCTCCGCCCTTGAACCCCGCCCCTCCAACCGCCACCAGGACAGAACCCCACTGGTCCTCACCTACCACCCCACTAACCTCCATGTACAGCGCATCATCCGTCGCCATTTCCGCCACCTCCAAACGGACCCCACCACCAAGGATATATTTCCCTCCCCTCCCCTATCAGCATTCCGTAAAGACCACTCCCTCCGTGACTCCCTCGTCAGATCCACACCCCCCACCAACCCAACCTCCACTCCCGGCACCTTCCCATGCAACCGCAGGAGGTGCAAGACTTGCGCCCACACCTCCCCCCTCACCTCCCTCCAAGGCCCCAAAGGAAACTTCCATATCCGCCACAGATTCACCTGTACCTCCACACATATCATCTATTGCATCCTTTGCACCCGATGTGGCCTCCTCTTTATTGGGGAGACAGGCTGCCTACTTGCGGAGCGTTTCAGAGAACACCTCTGGGACACCCGGACCAACCAACCCAACCACCCTGTAGCTCAACATTTCAATTCCCCCTCCCACTCCACCAAGGATATGCAGGTCTTTGGACTCCTCCATCGTCAGACCACAGCGAAACGACGGTTGGAGGAAGAACGCCTCATCTTCCGGCTAGGAACCCTCCAACCACAAGGGATGAACTCGGATTTCACCAGTTTCCTCATTTCCCCTCCCCCCAGCCTGTCTCAGTCAAATCCATCAAATTCAGCACCGCCTTCCTAACCTGCAATCTTCTTCCCGACCTCTCCGCCCCCACCCCAGTCTGACCTATCACCCTCACCTTGACCTCTTTCCACCTATCACATTTCCGACGCCCCTCCCCCAAGTCCCTCCTCCCTATCTTTTATCTTAGCCTGCTGGACCAACTTTCCTCATTCCTGAAGAAGGGCTAATGCCCGAAACGTCGATTCTCCTCTTCCCTAGATGCTGCCTGACCTGCTGCGCTTTTCCAGCAACACATTTCCATCTCATATTATGATCTCAGTTGAGTGTAATACAAGACAAGCTAGACCCAGAGTGAAACCTGATTTAGACGATAGGTTGTATTTTTGCAATTTGTTTGCTATGGTTATCATTCATTGAGCATATACACATGGGGATGTAAAGTCACTTTAAACAAAAGAACATCAATTATTGCACAAAAATGTGGAGAGAAGAATTCAGAGCTATATATCAGACAGTTTGGAAGTATTTATAAACAGTGAAAAGGATTCAGCCGGTTTTCACCAGCAATACACGTTACAGTCATGTAGCCCCAATGAAACCTCACCCCTTGCTTCCCTCTTTAATTTCTTGCTCAACTGACAAGTAAGTTACAAGCATTTCTTCCTGATGATTTTCTACCTTTTCATTGAATATGATCCTGTCATTCATTCCCTGAGACAAAGGCGCGCACTAACTTTCTCACTGAACTCTACATTAAAAAGTTCAGTCTTATCTAGTTTCTGTAAAAGCTATGAAACTGCGAAACAGCTGATATGGATATTTTCTTCTAAATGGCAATTGCCTTTGGCCTCTGGTTGGTTTTAATTACTCAGCTTGGTAAACACTTGAACAGTTATGTTACCAAATGCTTGCTTTTGTCATTTAGCTTAAGTTACAAGATACCTTGAAAATGTTGTTTGACCCACTGCTAAAAAATGATTCTCCTTCTCCTTATAAAAGAACAAGTCATGGACACAGAACTAAGAACTTTAGAATTCTGTATTTTACAGACAGGTATATTGGCAGCACAGATGGATGTGAAAATTTAATTAAGGAGAATAATCATTGCAGAACTACTGTGGCAAATTTTGTTTCAAAGGTTAAACCACTGGGTGCAAGAGATTTTGATCCTGGAGCAGCAACTGAAGTGACCTCTCTTGCAAGTGTAATGTGAACAAACTGAGATTAATGGTAATTATCAGAGGTTACCTTCTCTGTGATTTCATAAATGAGGTTGTTGAGAGAATTAGCTCATTTCCCGATGAAGGGCTTGTGCCCAAAGCATTGGTTGTCCTGCTCCTCAGTTGCTACCTGACCAGCTGTGCTTTTCCAGCACCACACTCTTCGACTGTTGAGAGAATGAACTCATTTAGAAGTCATTAAACCTGTGTGACGCAGCTGGATTTTAAAGTCTAGTTTAAAAGGTTAAAATATTCTGCATCAAAAGCAGTTTGGCTTTAAATGGCTTTGCTGGAGTCAGCAGTTTATTGAATACTGACCTGTAGCCCCAGCACATTGTTCATTGCAGAAAACAAAAATTGTTTTGCAATGTGAATTTAAACAAAATTGAATTCCAATGTAGAGTGGTCTGTACTTTGTGGATCTGGGTGCAGCAAGCAAGTTTTGCTTTAACAGTAGTGTTTGCATGATAACTAATCCCCCATGAACAGGTGAAGAATGAGAAGAAAAGATCACAAATGTGTAGGAGAAATTGAGCTGAACCAAGTGGAAGGTACTTGATCCACTGGCACATGGTAATTATCAAAATTGCACTCTACTAAGAGTGCTGCAAGTGAACTTTATATCCAAGAGTAATGCAGTCACTTGCAGTACCTGGTAATAACCGATGTAATGACCAGATGTGCCTGTAACTGGTAGTGATCATACAGTTTTGCTGACAATAATACTGTTACTAGACAGAATCCATTGCTTAACTGAACTGAGAGCTTCAGTCAGTATTTTGACTTCACATGACAGAACCAGCTGATATTTGAACCAAAAGAGATGAGACCAAGGACTCGGAGTCTGTGTTTTAGGGTTATCCAATGGGGCAATATTTCTAAACCACTGTGAAGATTGGCTCTTGGAAGGTATCCATGCTGTCCTTAAAGGGAGAAGCAGGATACATAATGGAGCAAGAGAAATTATTTAAGAGAAAATCTGATATATTTCTTCTAACATTTTTATTTCCAGAAGCCTGGTTTGCTTGGCGACCCATCTGTTTTACTTCAAACTGCTTTGGGCCGAGGGCCAACTGCAATGATGAACCCTGGGAAAGGAATTTTGGCTGACTCACCAAAGGGTAAATTCAGAAGCTTCCAAACAGTGCAGCTGTAAAACTACCTTGAACCAAAGAGAAAGCTGTTTGAGTGATGAATGAAATGAGTAATGCAAGGGCTCAAATTAGACATACAACAAATCGTTACTGAGTTGCAGTGCCCATGACTATTGTCAAGGCAACCAATAAATAGTGAGAGTCTGAGAAATATCGGTGTGCCAGCAAATGGCAGATATGCTGACGTAATAGTCATTGTATGGAAAATGACTACACAAGTATGATGAAGCCAATCTCAGATTCTAAATTCCCTTTTTGTGAGAGTTTGCATTTCAATCAGTAACAGTCCTCTTGGCTTCTGACTGTGAGCATATTTAATGAATTGGGGCAGCCAGAAGTGCTCCTACCGATTTTGCTATTTAAAATGAAATTTGTATTATTGCCAATTTTGTGGAATAAATTGTTAACTTTTTTTCAGGTATTCCATGACAGTAGCAAGAGCTTATTTAGCTCTCCTACAGAATGTCCAAACAATTGGTTGTAATGAAATTAAACAGTTTTAAGAAGATTTTTTAAATATGTGGTAAAGCTGGAGTACAAATACAATTAATAGCTCAACTTAAATGAGACACAGGAGCATTATGGTATTGAGACATAAGGACTTGTTGCAATGGGAGCTCAAAAGTTTGGTCAAAGAACTAAGTTTGTAAGTGTCATAGAGAAAGGTAAGGTGGAATGTTGTAAAGAAGTCTGGGCCATCGGTGAGGGTGCAATTAAAATTAGGAATATGTTGTAATTAGAGTGCACTTATCAGTTTGTCCTTCATTTTATTTAGGTACTTTAGAAAATAAGTTACCAACATATACATATATCTAATCAAATTAAATTAAATATATTTTAATTCCAATATTTGGAAGCTTTGAGGAGTAAATCCTTCCAATTGTTGCTGTATGGAACTGCATGATTAGACAGGTGGGGTTGGAATGCAAGTTCGATCTTTGACTGCAGGTATAAAATGTAAAACGTCATCTGATTTTTATTGGATATGATTTATATGCTTTTAATCAGCGATGGTGTGATCCCAACTGATACTGTACAATTCAGATTCCAGATTGAAACTTGGCTTGATAGCTGTTAGGTTTACCCAAAGCACAGCACTGGTGCAATACATAAAAATACTTTATGTATCATAACAAAAAAAAAATCTCTTGTACAGTGTTTGTGCCAGAGTTCCTATCTCTAATACCTCACTAGGATCAAAAAGCTTATGAAATTTTCATGCAGACTGGAATTGGAGCTTCTTTCTGGAGGTATTATATACCAAGCTTAAATGTACTCTGCTTTTCAGTAAGCTCTTAGAGATTTTATCCCAACAGTTTTGGTCTGGGACTAATCCTTTACTCTGTTACCTAATGCAGTATGTGTTATTCTTCCTCAGAAGCACTGGCCTGTACAAACTTCCTTCTGTAAGCTTTGCCAAAACCTAATTGTACAACTTAAAAAACCTCCCTCTCTGAGCTATGGGTGTCTTCCTTGAGCTTAAAAAGGGCAAGTTCCAGTCATCTGTAACAAACTTGACACCCTGTTATTTACTTGAAGGTGAACAAAAATCCATTAATTTGAAAACTCTCCTTCAAATATTGCTTTAAAGAAATCATGACTACAGAAATATTTATAAATTATTAACTTCAGGCACACTGAAAACCTACTAACTCAAACCAAAAAATCTAATTTGCAGTATATGATGTTGAAGAAAATATAGTGTGCTTAAAATGTCATAATGATAGTTCCTGGGGAGGTATTGTGCACTGAATCTAACTTGTACCTGAATTGGGAGTGCCTTTGATGGAGAAAGAAAGTCTTCCCTAAAATACAAAAAAGATGAGCACATATTTAGGATAGTTGTATATAATTGTTTTAAAATGCAAAACTAAATTATTTTTCTGCTACTATTTGTATCTGTTTTTTGACACAGGTCTTCCAGTTCCTGCATTGCCTGTTGAATTCACTAAAGTGGGCACTCAGCCACTGGTGGGGACCTTATCATTTCAGTCCAATCAGAAACTCCTGGGACAAAATACAAATGAGCATAAATCAATGTTGGAAAAGCCAAATGTAGTCATTGGGCCATCTCCAGTTTCTGCTTCAATGACTCAGGCACATCTTCAAGGAATTCCTAATTCATTTCTGAGCAGCTTGACCAGTCAGCAAAAAGCACAAACCCAGCCTAAAGTGTCAATGAGTAATGCTGTTTGGGTAAGTAATATTGAGGCACTTCCTCCTTTGTTACATTCTTCCCACCATTTCTTTTACTATTTACACCGTGCACCTGCTATCTAACGCACTTGAGTGCACATATTAATATTGTTTGCCTTAGAGTGTGGAAGCAGTTACATCGGGTTGTATTTCTTCAGGATATGGTATTTCATAGTGAATTATTAGATTGTAGAATAGTTGATCTTGTGTGGCACTGTTTAAAGACCACTAATGATTTGTACTCGTTCCCAAAGGTATTTTTGATTCTTTTAATAGTTTTTACTTTACCACCATCAATTTTAAACTTCCATCAATTGAGTTTATTATCTGAGACTTGATCCCTTTTTCAAAAAAGGAAATATACTGACTTTTTGGTGACCATAGTGATCATCTGACTTGTTTGAGATGAGTTGAGATGAGTCTGAAATGAAATTAAAAGGGAACTGTGTGTCAGTCAGACATTAAGAAACAAAACAAATTGCTGGAAAATCTCCAGAGATTTGTGGGTTTGGAGAGAAATCAGAGTTAATGTTTCTCGTCCAATGACCCTTCAAAACTGGAGGTGGTGGGAAAAGTCTGAGCTAGATGCAATCATTGAGGAATGTAATATAGCTGTGGAAGTGAGTTTTGGTAAATACCTGTCAAACACCAGAAGTGACAATGAAATTTATAAACGGTGAACAAGAAAAAAGATTGGAATGAAATCCTGTCAGAGAGCGAGCAGAACTTTAAGGTGGGCATGCCTGGAAGAGATGTGGCAGTGAATTAAACATTGTACAAAAAATCGAAAGAACTGTGGATGCTGGAAATCTGAAATGAAAGCAAATAGCTGGAAAATCTCAGCAGGTCTGGCAGTGTTAATAGAGAGAAGTCAGAGTTGATGTTTTGGGTCCATTGACCCTTCTGCAGAATTGGAGAAGAAACATTAAGCACTCATCCCTGTTTCTGAATTACACCTTTTTGGGAAGTTAAATTACTGGGTTGAAAGCCATTTGCAATTTATTGAGCTTGGAAAGAAAATTACTTTAGATCTGGAAATACACAAATAAACTTTATTTCAGAAAAACAGCTTTGGGGCAGGTAAAAGAGAGAACATGGTTTGGTAATGGCAAAGACCAAAAGACCGTCTTCCTCTATTTCCCCAATCCCATGGCATCCTGACCAGACGTACCCAGAATCTGAGTGGCTTAAGCAACTGCTTTTGGCAGTATGGACACTTAAAATTGAGGCTTCCTACAAAAATATTTTTGAGGTGATTCTCCTTGAGTTTAGAACCTGAATACCCTTTTCAATTCAGAAATATGTCGTGGATCAGGGAATAGAAGGGTGCAGACAGGTAGTTCTTCTGGGTCACGACAAAGAGTTAACACCAACTTAAACTCAGAAAATCTCTCAAAAAGGGAGAGATAAGGGTGAGGTAAATGCTCCTGCCACAAGCTGGAGAAAAAAGGTAAGGCAGGCAGAGAAATTAAAACTGTCTCCCAATCATTAAAAGTGATTTGGATGGGAAACCACCCCAGTTACTGCTGTTGCAAGATGACAGTGTGTGTAATCAAAACTTTATTTCTAGCAGAAATTTGAGCTGAAAAGCTAGTGTTTATAGTGTTAAAGGTCAGTATCTGCTGAGCATGATTGTTGACGAGGATAGCAATTAGGAGTTTACACTAAAATTAATGGTGATCACTGACTGCTGTAAACAGCCAGAGAGTGTACTCTGCATTCTGGTAAATTATT
This sequence comes from Chiloscyllium plagiosum, assembly GCF_037043375.1. Taxonomy (NCBI): domain Eukaryota; kingdom Metazoa; phylum Chordata; class Chondrichthyes; order Orectolobiformes; family Hemiscylliidae; genus Chiloscyllium; species Chiloscyllium plagiosum. The sequence continues at coordinate 62,487,950 of NW_028270147.1, read as the reverse complement.
GGGTGCTCACCATACCTACTAATGGGTGAAATAAAAGATTTTCCACCTGAATGTAAGTTAAATTTGGCATGTTGACAAACTTACTCTTGGAAAGAGTATGTGGTGCCACTGGTGGTTAAAGTTTACTTCAAATAAATGTGTTACAGATCTTGTCTCACTCTGGCCTGTGCTAGCATTAAGTATTTTATTGGAGGATGATTTAATTGGCAGTAGGATGTTACTGTCAAATAGAAAATGACATTCTAGCGCACCTGGGGAGGGTGGAGAGAGCCGGGGCAGAAAGGTCAGGAACAAATGAGGTTCAGAAGTCAAACACACTTATGCAAAACCCCTAAGGTTTGGAGTGGCTCAGAAAGGGTCACCAAATTGAACAGGGCTGAAATCTAGTCAGCAAGATCCGAATGGGTCGAAGTAGGGTACTGGTTGTGAAATAAGGCAAGGAAAGGCCAGTGACGATGACAAAAGTTGACAGGACAGAGTCAGAAGTTTGCCTAAGGATGAACCCCCCCCCCCCTCATAAAATTGCAGGTAAACCAGTGGAATTCTCCGGCAGACCAGCTGTATGTGAAGCTGAAGTGGAAGAACTGCATGTGAGTAAAGAAAAAAGCAAACAACCACCTGATGGCAGTAGATTTCCAGCTAAAGTGGAATAGGTTCGGTTCCCAATATGAAGAGTAAGAGGAACATAACCTGCAGTAGAGACCACAAGTGCAGTTAAAAACTTATATACTGGGGTTTCAAAGGAAGAATATTAAGCTTTAAACTTTGACCAGTCACTCAGACACTTGTAAGTTTGATAAGAGAGATGTGAGGATGCATGTTTAGATGTTGTACAGGATGCAAACATTGTATTACCTCCCATCGACCTTGTAGAAATCAAATTTGTAAAAATGCTTGAATCAGTTCTCTGGATGATAGAATTGGGTGGTGTAAAGTTGAAACTCAGGTGGCATGGAAGAAGGCTGACTTCCATCCACAAAGCAGATTTTGAACTCTGGTTAGGATGCAGAAAGTGAATATTATCCCAATGTATGTTTTATCCCAACTGCGTTGTTGGTTCATATTGAATAGAATGCTCACGATAAAGGAATGTCAGATTGTAACAATTAAACTGCCCAAACTTACTGTTGGGCAAAATTGGAATAAATTGACCTTTTCTTCATTTTGCCTGAATCAAAGTCTGTCCAAAACACACACCTTTATAAAATTTTGTAAACAACTATGTCAGCATCCAAGTTTGCACACACAAATGGTCATTTGAGCAAGGTACTTGAGTCACTTGGCATTTTGTGAGAAATTTATCTGAAGCAAGAGGTAGCTAGGGAAGAAGCAGAATAGTTTTATCACAGTTTTAGAAACCTGACTCTTAAGAATATCTCCAATTTTTTAAATCCAGGAACAATAATTGTAAGGAAAACCAGAAGGAAGTCACTGATTGTAAAACTATTCTAGTCTATATTCTCAAATAGATGATTGGCAGAGGAAAAATGTATGGTTGTTCAAGTCTCCTTTTCTCCACAGACTACTACAATGAGCAACCAGACGTCATTGTTGGGAGTCCCACCACCTGATCTAAAAATACCGAACAATCCTTATCTTAACTTTTGCAATATACTGCCAAATCTGAATTTGCAAGGTAAGAAACCTGGGGAGGTGATCCCTTTTTTAGCATATCAGCATGTATCAACTAGTGTTAGTAATGTTTCAAAAGAAAAATTGAACTGCTCAGACCAGTGCTTCCCAAGCATTTTCCAGATGTGACTCACTTTTGAGGCATTAACATGGTCATGACCTCACTGAGAACTTTTGGTTGAGGTGGGGCAACACTGGTCCTGAGCTCATGACCCCCAAGTTTCAGTTCTCAGCCTCACTTTGTGTCTTGACTATCAATTATGGCCGCCTCGAGTTGCATTCTTTGGAAGGATGATGAGGAGGCATTGCAAATAAATCTGCCATTGATCCAAGGCAAAATGTGACATCAAAGCACGAAGTGTAGAGAAATAGTTTTCTATTCAAATTATTCTCTCTCTGTTCAAAATATCATTACCAGTATTTCCAGTTGAATTTCTTGATGCATGTTCAGGATATAGGTATGCAACATAGCTACTTGCATAGTAGTCAGGTTGACTGTGGTCTCTGATCACCACCTCCAGTAGGTTTGTGCCAATTTAAAATGTATCTGCGCAGAGGTTTATTTTGTTGGAGATTATTTTCTCCCCCTGAGATTTTTTGTTTATTTTGGAGAAATTTACTTCCAATCTGTAAAATTTGGATTTTTGATAAATATGTATGTATAGGCAAAGCCAACCTTTAATATTTTCCTTATTCAAATAATCTGTATTATGTTTGTCTGCCGTTTCGTGAAGCATATTGGAACTGTTGAAAATCTGCCACTGAGAAGTTGCAATCTTTAGGAAAAATAGGAAGATACTTTCCTAAACTTTCATTTTGTTTTTGCTTTCTTGCTGTCTAGTGTACCCAACCAATTAATTAGTTATTCTAAATTTTGTTATTCTAAATTTTTAAACTCATGTCTTGTGTTCCCTCCAGTTGGAAATGCCAGTAAGCATAACCCTGGGCAACAGCAGACTGGAGTTCTGGAATCCATGTTAAATCCAGCAATCTCAAGGGCAGCCACAGCACCTGAAATGCTACAGATGTCCACCTCCCAGTATGCATTTGACTGCTATCCTGAGTACACATCAAGCTGTGGGGAATATTCGCAGGTAGAGCTGCAGAAAGCAATTTGCAATGGCTGCAGTCATATTGTTTAAGTTGGATTTTAAATGTATTAATTTTCCATTGCCTTGGTAGAACTGAAATTTAAATGTATAACCAGTATATGTGTACTTCAATAAACCATGAAATGTGCCCAAAAGAATGTGGCCAAAATAGATTGCAACTTAATTTTAGCCTAATTCTTAGTTATATAGTAGACAACCTTTAACGTACCTTGTAACATTTGTGTTTCAAAACAATTTGTGTGAACTGAAAAACCAGTGAGATGGGAACAGACCAGTATGGAAAAAGGCCTATGAAATTGTTTCTATATTGGTAGGATGCCATGCAACAGTGGTACCAGACCTATGTTCCATCACACAACTCCTCTGAGGCGTTTGTAGCAGGATGTGAAAAAGAACAGTGTGAGGTAAGTGAAATCACTGAGATTGCCATTAGTTACATAAATAGGCCCATAGGTTGTGAAAGAACCATGGTGCAGTACAGTTTCTTTATTCTGTATTTTTGTATTCTAGCTCCTTAAATAAAAATAGGCTAGATATTTTTGTGTGCTCTGTCCTTGGAATCCTCTGTTAAATTCAGCAAACTTGCTTCAATATCTTTAGTCGAGTCAGAGGCTCCCTGATGTTGCATCAAATCTGTTGCTGCTGATTCATTCGTGCACAGGTTTGAGAACAATGTGCTTTGCTATCTCTCACTCTAGTGCTTTTAGAATGTTAAGTTTTCTGTAACTAAACTCTGGAACAGAATGAGAGTCTCTTAAGAGGATTATTCTTATTAGAGATGATTATTGGGCATAAAGTGAAGATGAACGCTGAATTACTTGCATAATAAAAAAACACAAGTTGAGTATTGCTTTGATATTTCATGCCACAGTGGAATGTTTGTGTATATAGTAAGGCTAAAGGGATGTTTGTACCTCAGAAAAACGCCTGATTTGGAAGAGGAAAACTTTGGGAATTGGTCCTGATGATGGAAAATAATAATTCTCACTCCCAGTATAGTCACTTAAATTCTTAGAAAAAAATGATGGACTTCAGTAAGTTTTTTTTCTCAAAAAATGACAAGGTGTATTTCATATCTGCTAGCTCTTCTTCGTCTATTTTGTTTTCCTCTTCCAAGTGGAAAAAACAACAAAATCTCGTGCCATTTCCTCCTTCAGTGAAGGAGTGGTGATTTAGTTCCAAGTCAGAATGGTTTGTGGCTTGGAATGGAGCTAGCTAGGTGAATTGAGGCCACAAGTTTGGAAGGTGCTTGAACAAAAACAGAGTGCCAATAAAACTCAGCAGATCTGGCAGCATCTGTGGGGAAATAAGAGTTAACGTTTTGAGTCAGATGACTCTTCGTCAGCACTGCTTTCTGTTTTTGTCTCTGATCTCCACTATCTTGTTTTATTTATTGGCATGTTGGTATGTGCTGCTGCCACAGTGGTAGAGGGAGTGAATGTTGAAGGTGTTGGCTGGGGTGCCAATCAAGTAGGCTCCTTTATCCTACATGGCATAAAGCTTCTTGAGTGTTGTTGGAACTGCACTCATTCAGGCAATTGGAGTATTCTGTCATACTCCTGAATTGTGTCTTGCCGATGTTGGATAGACTTAGAGACTGAGAAGTGCGCAGCAATTCAGCGTAATTGAAATGCATGCGAAGAATGTGTGAGAAGGTCAGCAATGATGAGATAAAAGCAGGCAGCACAGAGTCCCTCACCCTGTTTCTACCTGTCAAGTGGTGTCACATGAAAGCAGGTGATTGGGTGTTATTTGTCTTTTTTTAGTCCAGGTGGAAGACTACTTTCCTATTTGGAGTACAGCGAGAAAATTTTATTTTAAAATGTTTAGCACCCCAATTAAATTGAATAGAGATGGCTAGGTAAGGATGTGTGGTGGCTGTATTATGTGGGAGTTGGTGGGCACTGGTGCAATCCATTTCAATTGTTGGATGCTTGAGTTCAGCTTGAAGTTGAAGCTGAGGTCTGAGCTATGATCGCTGCAACACGTCAAGGAGGAAGAAAGACTTGCCTGGACATTGTTTCAAGAGTCAGCCACACACATTGCGTTAATTATATGAAATTTGGTCCACGTCAGGACAAGGAGGCTGTGACTGAGTGAAGCAGATATTGGGATCCAGAATTTATCTTTGGAGTAGCTTTAGCCAGTGTCTTTGTCAATTAGAGACGAGACTCGCGTTTCTGATGTTGGCAAGGGCACAGGCTGCAGAGAAGATGAGCAAACTGTCCAAAGCACTCTGCCACAGCAGCATTCATGTCTGGGAGAAAAAAAGAAATTAAGTAGTATTAGCTTGTGCACAGTGGAAAGAAAAATCAGAGGGAGATGGGACGCGGTAGTATTGGGAATGATAGTTGTTCAATGGGGGCAGGCTTTATTTGAACCATGCTTGGAACTGGTGAATTGTACAACAAACATTGTATTTAGGGCCTTTAACTGATGTGGGTGGAGGGTTCAATTGCAACACAGTTTTAAAAAATCAAAAGAAATGAGAGAGCAGAAATGCAAGGTAGTGAAGAGGCAATGATAAAATGCAACAAACGGACACAATGTGCAGCAGCAAATAGAATCAGATTAAGTAGTAATGGTTAAAAACTCAAAGCTCAAGTCTACAAATGCTGCTTGCATTCAGATAGAAAGATAAATAAGTTGGTGCCAATGGAATGAATGAATACAACGTGATAGCTGTTAGAGATGTTGCAACAGGTGACCAGGACTGGTAGCTCAATATTCAAGCATATTTGATGTTCTGGAAGAATAGATAAAAAGAAAAGATGGTGAGAAAGCATTGTTAATAAAGGAAAATATTAGTACAGTGATACAAGTGCAATAGATCATAATGCTGAATCTGTTTGGATAGAAATAAGGAGTGGCAAGAGACAGAAGTCATGTGTGGCTGTCGTCTACAGTGCCCCGAAGGTTGATTCACCTGTAGGACAATGTATAAATCAACAAATTATAGAGTTATGCCAGAAGGACACTACAATTGACTTTGGTCATTTTAATCTGTGTAATGGCTGGACAAATCAGATTGGCAAAAGGAATGTGGGAATTGAATTTGTATGTATTAGGCTTTTTATTTTAAAACAATGTGTGCACAATTGACCTGGGAACAGTCATTTTCAGATCTAGTTATGTGTAATGATGTAGGATTAATAAGATTTTGTATTTTTGAGTTCTCTACAGGGAAGTGATCACAACATGGTAGAATTTCAAATTCAGTTTGAAGGAGAGCAAATGGAGTCTCAAACCAGTGTTCTCAACTAAAATAAGGACAATCGGTTTGTGATATGAAGAAAGAACTCCCTCAAGTAGGCAGGGAAAATGGACTTTAGGGAAAGATCAGTAAGCAGATATTTCATAACAATCAGCAAAAAAAAAATTATTGATAAAGAGAAGGACTCAATGAGAATAACAAACTATCTTTGGTTAACAAAAGTGGTCAAACAGCATCTAATCAAAAATTGAGGCATATGCAGTGGGGAAAATTAGTGGGAAGTCAGAGGCTTGGAAAATTTTTAGGAACCAATAATGGATGACTAAAAACTACATAATTTTAAAAAATATATATTTTAAAAGTATATTATCTATCCATCTTTCCAGCCTTTGAACAGCTGGTTGTGATTGGTCTCCTGAACAGCTGCAATCCTTTCCCACAATTGGTGAGGGAGAGATTTCTGACCTTTATGGTGGTTGGAAGCTCATTGATACAGTTAAGATGTTTGGGATTGAAACATTACCCTGAGGAATTCCTACATTGATGTCCTGTGCCTCCTGATGACTGACCTGCAATAATCACTAACATCTTCCTTTTGTGTTAGTTATGGACTCCAACCAACAAAGTTTTTTTTCCCCCTAATTCCCATTGGTTTGAATTTTGATATGGTTCTTTGTCATGTTTGGTCAAATGCTGCCTTGATCTCAAAAGCAGTTTCCGTCACTTATCCCCTGGAGTTGAGTTCTTTTGTCCATATTTGGGCTAAGGTTGTGAGGAGGTCAGAGGTTGTGTGGGCTTGGTGTTTTCAATTTGAATTTCAATGTTCAGATTATAGTTAAGTGCCACTTAATAGCACTTCAACTACCCCTGCCATCATTTTGCTGGTCACGAGTAGGTCTGCAGAAGTTAGTGGTAGTTGGCCAGTTCAGAACCAAAATTAAAGCTTTTTGTTCCTCCAAAGGCCCCAATGCAGTGTGTCTCTCGGAGTGTTTGGGTTCTCTTTTAAAACACTTTTTGGTTTTCAGGTCTGTTGGGGTTTTGGATATATGGATAAAGGATACCCAACCTGGTTTCAGCAAGTATTGCAGTTGCCTGTAACTTTTGCAATCTTCATTGTGTGACAATACAATGGCTTTAAGAGGTGTATTTTGTCCTTTTTTTAAATAGAGGTTGAGACAGGTGAGAGAGGTCTGCTTCAAATCAGAGTAAATAGCTTGTGAAGTCTTGGGTTTTTTAAAAGTTGGAACAAGAGGAGCAGCTTGAATGGGTGGGGTCAAGTTCCCAAAGAACCAGTATTTTCAGTTTAGTTTTCAGTAGCTGTTGGGGTTGTGAAAGCTGCAAAGCTCTCTGCTATAGCTAAAAGCTTGGGTTCTCTTCCTAATGCTAGAATTGCATGTGAGACCATCAGTTACTGTATTTGCCTTTGCCAAGTGTGTATTCATGGGATGTTACTATATTGAAAAAGTTAAGAAGTTTATTATTTTATTATTTTGCGAGAGTTACAGTTAAGCCAGTTTTTTTCATTTATTTTTCTTTTGTCTGCATCTTAACTATAGTGTACGACTAAAGCGAGTTTTGCTTCAAGTCCAATAGTTTGACCAATTGAATTGTGTCCAAAATGCAATGCCTGGCACTTGTCTTTAAAATAAGAAAAAGTTAGGGCCTAGGCTATCTTTTTGACATGTTTTGCTGGGGAAAGGTTTGGTCTGGTCTGGTCCATGACAGTTGCCTTCAGTAGTTTGTTTATTGCCTGGAGTTAATCAAATTGGCTGAAGGGTGACACCTTTTGATACTAGAGGTCTTCAGGTGACAGTAAAGATGGATTTTGGCACTTCTTGCTGAAGATTGATGCCAGTACCTCTTGTCTTTTACACTGCTGTATTGGTCTTCCCCAGCAACTGAGGATGGAATATTGTGGAGCCTCTTTCAGCAAACTTTTAAATTACTCACTGCTACTCATGACAGGATAAACCAAGTCTGCAGAGGTTAGATCCGATCCATTGTAACCTAACTCTTATCTACTGCGTGCTGCTTCCATTTATGTAGAATATAAGTAATCCTATATTGTAGCATCACCAGGTCAATGCCTAATTTTTTTAAAGTATTCTGGGATGAAGCTGGCATGCTTGTCTGCGCTATTCATTGAATCAAAGTTGATCCCCTGGCTTGGCGCCAAGGATGGTGAGGGTTATGCTGGTCGATGAGGCGACAGATTGTATTTGAATACAATTCTGATGGCCTGCAGTATCTTATGAATGCATAGTTTTGAGATGTTAGATCTATTTGAAAAGTGTACAACTTAGCACTGTGGTTTCCTCCTCCAGTTCCACAAAGGAGTGTAACTCCACTGACAATGGGCCTTTGGTTTCTTGAAGATGGTATAGTGGTCACTGTCTCACTTATGGACAGATACGTCTGCTGCATTTAGATTGAGGACAAAGGCAGATACGTTTTTCCACTTATTGGTTCCCTCACCACCTGCTACAGATCCAGTCTGACAGCTTTGTCCTTTGGGAATTAACCAGCCCAGTCCATAGTGGTGCTTCAAGGGCACTCTTTATGATGCACATTGAAGTTCTTTGCCACCATCAGTACTCCTAAGTGGTGATTAAAAAGGGAACTGATTCATCAACTGGTGATGGGGCTGATGTTGGTGACAATCCGGTTTCCTTGCCCATATTTGATCTTATGCCGTGAGACCTCATTGAGTCAGTAGTCAGTGATCAGGACTCTCACACAAACACCTCCCAGTGGTATGCAACTGTTTGCTAACTTTGATGGAATGGTTATTATGTCGGCATGGTAATCATATGCTCAGAATTATACCTTACAATCCCAGGCTGTTGCTTGGCTAGTACGTGGGGCAGCTGTCCAACTTCAACTTGAGGCCCCATGTGCTGCTAAGGAGGACTTTGATGAGTCGACAGGACTCCTGAGTATTTCTCGTTTTCGGTGCCTTGGTTGGTGCCAGGTGGTCCTTCTCGTTTTGAGCCTTAAATGAAACTTTGTAATGGTTAGATGCAACTGAGTGACTTGCTAGTCTGTTTGATGACATTGTAGAGTAAACTCCATTGCTGTGGGTCTGGAGTTACACATAGGCCAGATGGCCGATTCCCTTTTTCTAAAGGGCACTAGTGAACTGGGTGTATTTTTGCAACAAGCAACAAAACTGGTTTCATGGATCACCATTAGAGGAGCTAAAGTTGTTTAATTCCTGATTTATTAATTGGATTCAGATTGCACCATCAGCTTTTGTTTAATTTGAACTGAAACCCCAGAACTTGGGTCTCTGGATTGCTAGTCCAGTATCACTTGCCATCACCTCCCCAGTTGGTGTAAATGGTTCAACATTGTTCTGACTGCAAGTTTATTAATTGAGCCTAAAACCAATTGCTGGGAAATCTCCTCCAGGTCTGGCAACATCTGTGGAGAGAAGGCAGAGTGAACATTTTGGGTCCAGTGACCCTTCTGTTCTGAACTGTTAATCATAGAACCCCGATAGCATGGAACTAGGCCATTAGGGCCAATTAGTCCACACTGGCCCTCCTGAAGAGCATCCCCCTACTCTAATCCCTCTAATCCTGTAACTCCACATTTCCCATGGCTAATCCATCTGGCCTGTGCATCTTTGGACTGTGGGAGGAAACTGGAGCACCTGGAGGAAACCCACACAGACGCAGGGAGAATCTGGAAGCTCTCACACAGTTGTCCAAGGCTAGAATCGAGCCTGGGTTCCTGACGCTGAGGCAGCAGTCCTAACCACTGAGCCACCATTCCACTCAACCCTGCTGAACTCTATCGACTAATGTTGATATTGCTTTCTTTCCACAGATACTGCTAGACTTGCTGAGTTTTCCAACAATTTGTTGTTTCTGATTTTCGGCATTCATAATTCTTTTTTTTATTAATGGAGCAATGATCAGACTTTCAACTTCTGAAGCCTCCTTTTTGTAATAATAAAGCCTTCTGAAACATTCATTGCATGGCTTGCAAGGGTCCAAAGGGACTCCTTCCATGCTTTCAGTTGCCCTTTCAGAGCCGAGATCATCATTTTTCTCGTTTGAAGGTTCCACTGGAGATTTTCTTTGAGGTTGCATTTTGATTTTTAGGGGCTTTTTATTCATGCCCACTAATTTATTAGATAATACTGTCATGTAGCAATAAATCTTCTATCACAAATATATAAGATTAATCTCTCTCAGAATTCAGCAAGTTCCTCAAGTTTTCATGTATTTTTATTGGTCTTAGGTATCAGCCCCAACTTTTGTTCAGACATCCGCAGCTCCTGTTGAAGTGTTCTATAACCAGGTAAGAAATCGAAAATGCATCCAAGCAAATGAGCACCTATGAGTATCATAACTTTTCAGGAAAGCTTCTACAAAAATTGCCAATGTTGGTAATTTCTTACGAATTTTACTTTTGCTCGGAAAGTAATTCTTTCAAACTTGTCTCTTTCAATTTTCCGATGTTTAACTAATGGCTCTTGATGTTGAATAAATTCTAAATGAATATGACAAAGTTGTCATTCTTGCTTTTCATTTTTAGAAATCAAATCTCTATTCCCCAGTTAGTTATATAGGTATTTTCTATTCCACCTGTTCAGAGTTGTCAGTACACACCTCCTGAAGTAGGTGGGAGCTGGCCCAGAGGTAGGGAAACTACCATTGCACCACAAGGGGCCTACCTGTTAATTATATGTCACTTGTCTTTAATTACATACAGATGGAGGGCATTAATTGCATTTTCCATGCATTTTTAAAAAGAGATACTTTTAGTTGAAGTGGGAGGTGTGTACTTGTAATGTCTTCCTTTCTAAATATTAGACTGAATAAAAATTGCCCTAAATTCTATCCTTTAACTGACCCTTTTGAATAAAGCACACTACCAGTTCTTGAGCATTTTGCATAATAGATGTTCTTCATTTAGACTTTTTCAGCCAATTTAGTTGTATTGTACATTTTTGCTCCATAATTGTATAGTTTTTTATATGCGAGATTAATTTTTCACGTTCCCTTCTAAGCCATTTTTTAAAAGTGCATTCCTTGGCCCTTTGATAATGAAAGGCTCCTAATTGCATTGCTGGTTTTAATATTGATTACAAGAACATGACAAGTGGCCCAGGATTTATGCTAATTAATGTTTAATTTTGCTTCTGTATGCATGAAGGAATGTTGAATATCCCATCTGCAATTTCTGTTGCCAAGGTATAGACCCACTGCATTTTGAGTGTAACTAACTGTCTTCACACATTTAGCGACTTGAATTTATTTTATTTTAACCACACCAATCATCTCATCAACTTGGGAGTTATATATTTGGCAAAATCCAGAAAACATATTTAATATATTTGTCAATGTACTACTTGTCTTAACTTCATAAGTAGTTCATTTTTGATTGACAAGGTAATTGCAAGTACTCTCTACAGATGAAACTCTTTGTAAAGGATAACTTTGCTTGTTTACTGTAACAAAAAGTACAAAACACTGATGAAATTTCAAAACTGTTTTCTCTACCCATCCTTGTTTTGGTGGTTGCTTTTCAAGAAAAGTGAACTTCTGGATCCTATTGTCTATTTTATGGAAACAACTTGGAGGAAAATAAATCAATATTTTGCATATTGGCTGTGATTCTCAGGACTGGATGTAAAATTTGGAAATTTATGATGTAGAATATGACAATACTGTAAAGCATTTTTAGACTTTAACAAGGATTTTGAATGTGATTGAATGAAAATGCAGAATAGCTCATGGAATTTGGATGTGATAGGTGAATGAGCCTTAACGCAGAGGATATTGTGAATTTTGAAAATTTGGCAATTGTATATGTAGTCTTCTGTTCTCCATGAGACCAAGAAAGATGTTGGAATAATCAGTTCTGATGTGATTGCAAAGTTGATAATGGTTAGGATGGCTCTGAAAGTTGCAAAAATCTGGAACAACTGTGAAATGGTGGAAATGAGCTTCAAATCTCTGTCCTGTTTAATTATAGAGTCAAGTTTCCATTAATTTAAATGGCAAGCTGCCTTCTAATCTTTAGCAACTTGAGTGAGTAGCTAAGGATGGACTTAGAGATAATGGCAAAGGTCTTTTGATAAGGTTGAATATAATATTAGTATTCCCAATGTACAATCTTGCAAGAAATTGTTTTCATCTAAATTTGGTGCCTTAGTTGCAAAGTGGCAACCGTGCATTAAAGACAGTAATGGTGAGATGGAGTTGAACATCCACAGTTAGGTGGAAGCTGACAAGGTATATTTTTATTTTGCAGTATATTTAACTGTGGACTGAAATAAGAAATGAACTGTTTTAAAATCAAGAATTGCTGCATGTTTTGAAAGCAAGTAATTTGAAACTTAGAAACACCATTTACAAAGCTGCTTGTTCAAGCAGTGATTTAAAATTTGGTTGCAGATGAACTGGAACTGAAGGGATGTGCACAGTGGGAGTTTTGGATAATTGATCTGTGGACTAGTAACTTCTGATGACAGAAGTCTTCTGCATTCCAACAGCAGTTGCTTTCAGCTAGCTGAGCAGTTTGGGAGTATGAATGAGATTCAGAGAAGCTTTTCAGTTCTCCTTCATCAGTTTAAACCTGAAGAAAATGAGTGTATCTTTCATTCAGTTGTGATAGTTCAGACTTTTGACTGAATTTTTAAACAAAGTTGATGTATTTATAGTACTTTTCATAACCATTGGACATCTCAAATCACGCGCAATAATCTTTAAAGTGTATTCACTGCTGCATCATAAAAAGATGGTAATATTTTGTGTACAACAAGCTCCTGCAGACAACAGTGTGATAATGATCAGAACGGATTTTGTCATGTTGATTAAAGGTAAGAATACACTCCAGACTGCACAGTATAAATACCCTGTGTCTCTTTGGAAAAAAAACACCATGGATCTTTTATATCTTCTTGATATCCTCATACAAATTCCTGTGGCACTTACTACAACGTGCCATCCTAGAAATTACTCATCTGCCTTAACTCTGTTTCCTGTTAATTAGCTGATCCTCTGCTGCTTCTGCTGCCCACTTTATCTTAGAAGAGAGATCTATAACTTTTTAGCTGTGATCTAATGACTGAAATACTGTCATTTTCTGTAGAGGTCATTCTGCAATAATGCAACAGTTGTGTTCCTCTGCATCTTTGCTCTTTAGAAAATTGTTAATAGTAAATCTCTGTTCCCATTCAGTAGAAAGTTTGTGTTGGACAAACAATGTCCACAATTTGACAATTGCGTTAGAGCTAATTCAAGCTGACGAAATGCAAGTTATAGTAGAAGACTTGTATGTCACTTTTTTGGTGTTCTTTACGTGCCTCTTGTCTTATTCATTTTATTGACATTTTTGGTATATATCTTGGCATCCACATTTCAAAAGTTTCTCTTTCCATCCTCACTTCTTATTTTTTTAAGTTTCTAAGACATACAGAAAAGCAGAATGTAGCCTCTGCTGAGTCTTTATTATAAGCTTGAGTTTTTTTATTCACACATTCTTCATTTTCGTAACATGGCTTCCAACTATTTGTCTTCTTTCTAATTCCTGTGTCCCAGCTGCCATCCTCTGTTATAATTTCTACTAAACAGACAAACGTATCTACTTCTGGTACGACGCAATCCACTTCAATCTCAGCCTTGTTTCTTTCAGCTGCTATTGAGGATGAACATCAAAAGGAATCAAACAATGGACATTCTTTCTTGATCTGCAATATTTTTAAGGCCTTTCCTAGTTTTGTAAGTAGATCTACCTGTATTTCCTTCCCCTTTTTATTTCTTAATGCCACCCATATGATTTTGGATTGGAAAATGCTAACCTATCACCTTCTTCCTTCCTATCTGTCCTTTCAAAACTGTCTCACCTCAGAATTCTTAGTTCTCAATTCTGATATTCTTGTACCTGTTTCTGTTAAGGTGAAACAATCATGGCCATTAACCTCAATTTAAGTAAAGATCCATTAATTTTGCCTTTTTACCATTTTCTTCCCCCTTGACCTTTTTTTTTAATATTGCTTACATACTCTCGGTTGCTTTCTGTCCCATTTTGGGTATTTTCTAAACAGCTGCCGTGCAATGGTGCCATATCTTTGCAAGCCCATCTATCCTCTCTGCAGAACCACCACCATTTAATTTGTGCAGCCCTAGTTATTCACTCTCAGGACACCCATGCCTGGACTAGTGAAGCCCATTCCACTAGAACAACTACCTATTACTCAGCTCTGGTGCTAGTTTCCCATTTCTCCAATGCTGATCTTTTGAGAGACATGTTTAACTCTGACTTTATTTACCTCTGCCAAATTAGCATAGGATAGTCGAGAGACTATTACATGGACGGTTTGACTTTGGCTTTTAATTCTTCAAATTCTTTCAGCAGCACCTCTTCTAGACCTGTAAATATTGTGGTTCCAACATGAAACCCAGGTTCACTGCTTTTTATCATTTATATAAATGATATTGATGTGAATGTAGGAGGTATGATTAGTAAAATGACACGAAAGTTGGTGGTATAGTGGACGTTGAAGGAGGTTATGTCAGAGTATAATAGAACCTTGATCAGATGGAGATTAATTTAGATAAGTGCAAAGTGCAACACTTTGGAAAGGCAAATCAGGGCAGGACTTATACTTTTAATGGTAAGGTCCTGGGGAGTGTTATAGAATAGAGTTTTTGGGGTGCAGGTTCATAGTTTTTGAAAGTGGAATTGCAAGTAGATAGGGTGATGTGAAGAAAGTATTTGGTGTGCTTGCCTTTATTGGTCAGTGCATTGAGTGCAGGAGTTGGGAGGTCATTTTGTAGCTGTACAGGACATTGGTTAGGCCACTTGGTGAATGCTGCGTACAGTCTGACCTCCCTGTTATAGGAAAGATGTTGCGAAACTCGAAAGGATTTGGAAAAGATTTACAAGGATATTGCCAGGCTTGGAGGGTTTGAGCTATCAGGAGAGGCTGAATAGGCTGAGTCTTTTTTTCCCTGGAGCATTGGAGGGTAAAAGGTTAACTTGTAAGGATTTATAAAATCATGAAGAACATGGATACGGCGTGTAGTTAAGGTATTTTCCCCAGTGTAGTGGAATCCAAATCCAAATATAGAGAGGAGAAAGATTTAAAAAGGACCAAAGGGCGGCAACTTCACACAAAGGGTGGTGTGTGTATGGAATGAGCTGTGGAGGTGGTGGAGGCTGGTACAATTACAGCATTTATAAGGCGTTTGGATGTGTGAGTGAAATAGGAAGGGTTTTGAGGAATATGGGCCAAATGCGACTAGATGAATTTAAAATAACTGACGGACATAGACCGAGTTGTACTGAAGGGTTATTTTTGTGCTGTATATCACTGACTCTCTGGCTAATGAAAACTGGAGCCCACCCCTCCCTTCTAAAGCGCTGAGGGGATGTCCTTAATGTTGGCACCAGACAGGCAGTAAAGTCGTCGAGATGCATGTCGATGGCTTCAGAGAACAGAATCTGTCTTTTTAGTTATACAGTCCTCTTCTACTAATACATTTCTATTTCCTTCCCGATCTTGAATGGTTCACTGTATTATGTAGTGCGTTGTCAATGTGTTGCAGTTCTTGCTCTTGCCCTTGCCCTTCAGCTTTCAAAAACCTTGTAATTGTTGAACAGTTGCAAGGGCTGAAATTCCTCAAATGCCACCAACTCTGCTCCTATACCTGACTTGGGGTCATACCTTTCTGACCCTGTCCAAATTCTGGGTTCCTTAATCAGGAGTGTGACTGTCTTCTGGAACAAATTATCCATATGCTGCCTTCTCTGATGTGGTGCAATGTCTGCAGCATAGTCTACAGCTGTTCAGCTATGAAATGGAGCTTAATGAGTTGCAAACACTGAATACAGATGTATTTATTCTGGATCACCTTGATGTTCAGCAGCTCCCACATGCTGAGCAGGAACACATCACCTTTCCTGCCATTACATAGAATTTATTTTTTACTTTACTACTGTGGTATCCTAGTATCCTTGCTTTTTACATTTTTGTAATTGTTTTTGCACTGGTATCAATTTTCTACTTAAACTATTCTTTTAAGAGGGGGTGCAAGTCTAGAGATATAAACAATCAGATTCAATACTCAACAATTCTTGTCAATTAGCTGTTTTTCCTGCATTCATGTTACATGATTCATGAAGCTACTCTGCTGGTCTTATTGCAGGTAGGCCTCTTAATCTGCATCTTTTATCCTCCCCTCACTACTTGCTCAAAATATGCTATTTTATGACTTAAGAATTGAATAAGATTTAATAATTTGAGATACTCATTGATTAACCAGTTGAGAGCAAGCATCAGTTTTTGAAGGCTGAAAACATTTTCAGATGAAAGCAACCACAATGCCTCTTGCTCCACTGAATTTCATATCTTGTCAGAATGCAAGCAAGATATTGTAAGTTGCCTTCAAAAATTCTGATTAAATCTCGTCTTTACAGTCAGTTTCACATTTCAATACCTTTTTTGTGATAACCAAGATCAAATACTTAGTCTGAAACATATGTAAATATTGTTTACTTCTAGATGTTATCCAAGAGTGTTCTTAGGTTAAATGTTCCCTCTCTTGTTCCTACTTCAGGTCTAAATCTACTCTCTTTCACCAATTTCTGCTTTATCACAGAAAGCTAGTTTGCAGGTGCAGCAGGTAATAAGGAAAGAAGGTGATATTTTGACATCTATTCCTAATGGTATAGAGTATAAAACTAGGAAGGTGTTGTTTCAGCTGAACAAGGCATTAGGGAGAATACACCTGGAATACTGTAAGCAGTTTTGGCCCCCTTGCTTCAGGAGGGATGTAGTTGTATTGGAGGCAGTTCACAGTTGGTTTACTACGTTGATTCCAGAGGGTAAGGGTTTTATCTTTTGAAGACAAATTAAGCAATTTAGGCCTATACTGTCTGGCATTTAGAAGAATAAGAAAAGATTAAATTGAGATGTAAGGTACTATGGGGGATTGACAAAATAACTAGGGAAAGGATGTTTTTTTCATGTGGAGCAGTCTAGAATGAGAGGTCCCAGTTTTATGAAAGGGGGTAGTAGACTTAAAACAGATGAGAAGTTACTTCTCAGAGTTGTAAATCTGTGGAATTCACCAGTCCAGAATGCAGTGGATGCCAAGACAGACCATTTTATGGATTTGACAGAGACATTTTTAATTGGTAATGGGTCGAAGGATTATGGGGAGCAGGCTGGGATGAGATCAGTTATGATCATAATTAAATGGCGCAGTAGGCTTGAGGTTGAATTACCTACTCCTGTTCCTAGTTTGATTAGATTAGATTCCCTACAGTGTGGAAACAGGCCCTTCGGCTCAACCAGTCTACACCGACCCTCTGAAGAATAATCCACCCAGACCCACTACCCTCTGACTAATGCACCTATAGCCATGGGCAATTTCGCATGGCCAATTCACCTGACCTGCATATCTTTGGACTGTGGGAGGAAACTGGAGCACCTGGAGGAAACCCACGCAGACACGGAGAATGTGCAAACTCCACACAGACAGTTGCCCGAGGCTGGAACCTGGGACCCTGCTGCTGTGAGGCAGTAGTGCTAACCACTGAGCCATCGTGCCGCCCCAGTGGGACGGTACGGTAGTTGAAATGTCTTATTGTTTCTTTCTATGAAAGCAAATAGAAAAATGTAAAAGGGTAGGCTGCAAAGGAAGTATTATCAAAATGAAAGGCAAAACTAGACCCTTAATTGCAGGTGATACATGAGCAATGATCGAGAAAGGAAAGAAATACTTGAACATAATTAAATTGAAACACAATTAAAGAAGGCTGTAGACAGGCTAAAGAGAGAGAGTATTAAAGATGTGTGATGACTTATTGGAGCTGGAAAGAAATAACAATTAAATTTAGGCAGATGATAAAGTCTGACAGATAAAGTGTGCAAGAAAGGTAACGATATTTACTATTGTTTGAAGTAGTACAGAAGCCATAAAATTAGACAAAACATATAAGAAATTGCACATTGATCCATATTGAGGGAAATCCTCAAGATAAAGATAAATGAAGGACCAAATTTTGGTTACATTATTCCAATGGAGAGATGAGCATTGCTGCAGCCTCGACTTGCCTTTTAAATGCTGTTGCAAAGGGAGCATGATTTCAGTGATGATTAATTCTTCTGCTGACTCCAGTTTTTCTTGGACAAGTCTCTGCTATTTTGTAACTGAAGTCTCCAGTATAGAATTGACTAAAGGCAAGGGGACATATTCTAGGCCATTATGATATTTGAGTAAAGAATGCTTTGGAATTGGTGTGTACAGGAAAAACTACTGAAGTAGACTAAGTAACACAGAACGTTTAATCAAAGGCCAGAAATCTTCAGAGCTGCATCAAAATCCCTATTTCTGATCCACATCAGACTAGGAATTGGCCACATAGATTTTGGAGAAGTTTCCCATGTGAATTTATAGGGTAGGAGTCTTCCCATCTGAAGCAGCGCAGTCCAATAAAGGAACCAACACAGGCTGGAACAGAGGGAGTCAGTGCTGTTCAGAATTCAGTATTCAGTGTTTTGGTGGACTTGAAGCCAATTTGGTAACAAATGAGAGAAGTGAGTGAGGAGTAGTGGTTGGGTAGGGGATTAGAGTAGCAAATAATTAGGAGAGGGATGGTGGGGCCAACCTAGTTCTGCATCAAATTTTCTTAACATACTTGTACTATTACTGTTATAGTCATTGTTTGAAGTTGCTCCCTTCCTTTGACTCTGTTTTTTGACTATTTTTGGGATGCTTTTTGTGTAGTCTGTAAAAACTGATGCAAAATATTAATTTAAATTGTCATTTCCCTATTTCTAATGTTAATTCCCCAGTCTTAGACTTTAAGTCACCATTTGACAGAAGACCTTTGCAGCATGCCTTCCTGCTCCATCTTTAACTCCCTTTCAACTCTGCTCACTGCTAAGTGAATGCTGCACTTTGACTGCAGTACCGGAAGTGCAGTGTGGCAAAATGTAGGGGAAGGGTGTGAAAATACTCAGTTGCTCAACGTTTGAAATAAGTGGTGCCAAAGAGAATCGTGTCCTATTTCAAATGTAGCAAAAGCAATCATAAGAGACCACAGCATGTATGTTAGACATCCCTGCACTAGTAATTAACTCTGTATTGGTGAAGGTGGATACAGGGATTTAGTCACTTTTAAAGGTGGGGGTGGGTGGTGAAAGTGGAGGATGGTAGGGAGAGATTGGGTTGTTTTTGCCACTTTAAGCACGTGTGCATTATTTTATATATTTCAATGTGTAAGATTTGTTTTGCCTGCTGAGAGCTACTATTGTGCAATTTGTTGAGACGGTGGATTGAGATGCCTAAAAAAGCAACAGTTTCATTGAGCCACATATTCCTAAAACTCAAAGCTAAGCTGTTAAGTTGTAATTTCCTTCCAGCACACGTCTGTAAATACCAATGTGGACTATAGTATGGCAGTGCAAGTGGTGCCTTCGTATTATGCTGGAAGTCAAACCTATTACCCTGGAAGCATTCAAAGTGGCCAAACCACCAAGGTAGGATTAATGAATACTGCAAAGTTTGAATGATATTGATGATTAATTGGCAAGTACCTAAACGCACTATTTCCCTGACACTCTTTGGTCAAATTCAGCACCAGTAGTGGGTGAGAAGAACAAAGATGGGAGCTGCAGCCAAGTCTAAAGAGACAACCAAGAATTTACAAAACGGGTCAAAACAGACCTATTGATCCAACTTGTCCATGCCGACCAAGGTTCCTAAACTAAACTAGTCCCATTTGTCTGCATCTGGCAATATCCCTCTAAACCTTTCCTATTCGTGTACCTAATCAAATGTCTTTAAAGTGTTGCAATTGCACTTGTCTCTACCACTTCCTTTGGCAGTTCTTTTCATATATAAATCGCCCTCTGTGTGGGAAAAGTTGCCCTTCAGGTTCCTTTTTAAATTTTTCTCCCCTCACCTTAATGTGTCCTTTTAGTTTTGAGCTTCCTTACCCTAGAGAAAAAAAAACCTTAGGTATTCATCTTACTTATGCCCTTCATCATTTTATAAACCTCCTATAAGGTCACCTTCTGGCCTATGCTCCAGTAAGAAAAGGACCCAGCCTATCCAGTCTCTCTTTATAACTCAAACCTTCAGGCGAGGTGATGGCCAATTGGTATTATCGCTGGTCTGTTAATCCAGAAACCCAGCCGTTAGCTGCAGGACTTGAGTTCGAATCTTGCCATGTCAGATGGTGTAACTTGAATTCAATAAAAAGGGCATCTGGAATTAAGAGTCTAATGATGACCATGACTTTGAAGCCAATTGTCAGAAAAACCCGTCTGGTTCACTAATATCGTTTAGGGAAGGAAACTGCCATCCTTACCTGCTCTGGTCTACATGACATTCCAGACCCACAGCAGTATGGTTGACTCTTAACTGCCGTCAGGGCAATTAGGGATGGGGCAATAAATGCTGATCTATCTAGATTAGATTCCCTACAGCCCAACAAGTCCACACTGACCCTCCGAAGAGCAACCCACCCAGACCCTTCCCCTAGCCTAGATTTACCCCTTACTAATGCTCCTAACATTATGGGCAATTTAGCATGATCAATTCATCTGACCTCCACATCTTCGGATTGTGGGAGGAAACCGGAGCACCCAGAGGAAACCCACGCAGATGCAGGGAGAATGTGCAAACTCCACACAGTCGCCTCAGGCGGGAATTGAACCCTGGTACCCGGTGCTGTGAGGCAACAGTACGAACCACTGAGCCACCATGCCGCTCAAATATCAAATACCTTCATCCTGTGAATGAGTAAAAGAAACCCTCCAGTCTTGGTAACATCCTTGTAAATCTTATTTATACCCTCTCCACTTTAATAATATCCTTCCTACAGCAGGGTGACCCAAACTGTATACAGCACTCCAAAAGGTCACTTCTCAACCAGACACCAGAATAAGGGAAGTAAATATATGGCTAAAAAAGTGGTGCGGGAAAGAGGGGTTTCTTTTCATGGGCACTTGTATCAGTATTAGAGCAGGACACCACTGGTGCCAGTGTTCTAGCAAACAGGGTAAATAGGGTGGTCAACAGAACTTTTCAACTAGGAAGTTGGGGGTGGGGGGAGCGCGGGTGTTGTGTCATGGAGGAAAGGGAAGGGAAAAACTCCAAAAAGTATAATGACAGCAATGGGAAGCAAAGCTACAGGTTAACATGTGGTGGATTCTGCATTGAAAGATATGAAAAGAAAGAAGAACTCAACAGAGGATATTAAAGTCTTATCACACAATAGGACAGTGTGGCGAAGGTCAGGAATCAAACTTCAAACACACTGGATAAATGAATAGCAATGAGAAGAGGAACAGTCAATTACAAGACTGAAGGTGTTGTATCTGAATGCGCATAGTATAAGAAATAAAGTAAATTAATTTGAAGCACAAATCAAAATTAGCAGGTATGATGAGGTGGGCATCATGGAGAAGTGGCTGCAAAATAATCAGGACTAGGAGCTAAATATCTAAGGATATATGTCCTATCAAAAAGACAGGCAGAGGGGGTGGGTATGCTTTATTAGTGAAAATGGGACTGGGAGAATCCAGTTGGTAGTGGATCGCAAGAAAAGGAATTTGTGGAATGTCCATGAAATGGCTTTTTGAAGCAGCTTGTAGTGGAGCCCAATAGGGAACAGCCAATTCTGTATTTAGTGCTGTGCGACGAGGCAGACTTGATAAGTGAGCTTTAAGGTGAAGGAGCCCTTTAGAAGGCAGTGATCGTAACATGATTGAATTTACTCTGCAATATGAGAGGGGGAAGATGGAATCAGATGTAACTTTATTACACGTTGAATAAAGCTGAAAATGTGTTGCTGGAAAAGCGCAGCAGGTCAGGCAGCATCCAAGGAACAGGAGAATCGACGTTTCGGGCATAAGCCCTTCAGGAAGGAGGGCTTCGGGCTTATGCCCGAAACGTCGATTCTCCTGTTCCTTGGATGCTGCCTGACCTGCTGCGCTTTTCCAGCAACACATTTTCAGCTCTGATCTCCAGCATCTGCAGTCCTCACCTTTCTCCTACAGTTGAATAAAGGCAACTACAGAGGCATGAGGAAGGAGCTGACCAGAATTGACTGGGAGAGGAGCCTAGCAGGAAAGACAGTGGAACAGTAATGGCAGGAGTTTGTGGGAGGCATAGCAAAAATTTATCCCGAGGGAAAAAGAAGCATACCATCGGGAGGATGAGTCAACCATGACTGACCAGGGAAGTCAAGGACGGCATAAAAGCAAAAGATACGGCATATAATGTGGCAAAAGGCGGTGGGAAGCCAGAGGATTGGGAAACCTTCAAAGACCAACAAAGGGCGATGAAGAAAGGAATAATGAGGGAGAAGATTAAATATGAGAGTAAGCTGGCCAGTAATATTCGGGAAGATTTAGATTAGATCACTTTACAGTGTGGAAACAGGCCCTTCGGCCCAACAAGTCCACACCGACCCACCGAAGCGCAAACCACCCATACCCCTACATTTACCCCTTACCTAACACTACGGACAATTTAACATGGCCAATTCACCTAAACTGCACATCTTTGGACTGTGGGAGGAAACCGGAGCACCCGGAGGAAACCCACGCAGACAGGGGGAGAATGTGCAAACTCCACACAGTCAGTCGCCTGAGGCGGGAATTGAACCCGGGTCTCAGGCGCTGCGAGGCAGCAGTGCTAACCACTGTGCCACCGTGCCGCACACTGAAGATTGCAAGAGTTTCTTCAGATATCTAGAGCAAAAGAGGCACAAGTGGACATTGAGCTCCTGGTAAATTATTCTGGAGAATTGGTAATGGGAAGCAAAGAAATGGCTGAGGAACTGAATGAGTACTTTGCATCAGTCTTCAGTGGAAGACACTAGTAATTTCCCAAAAATTCGAGTGTTTAGGAGCAGAAATGAGTACAGTGGCCATTACCAAGGAAGTGCTAGAAAAACAGGTCTGAACGTGGATAAATCATCTGGACCAGATGGGCTACACTCTGGAGTTCTGAAAAAGATAGCTGAAGAGACAGTCAAGTCTTTCGTAGTGATCTTTCTGGTATCATTGGAGTCAGGGAGGGTCTCGATGCATGAGAAAATAGCTAATGTAACCACCCTGTTTAAGAAGTGAGCATGGCAAAAGACTGGAAGTTATAGGCTGATTAGCCTGACCTCAGTCATTGGTAAGATTTTGGAGTCCATTGTGAAGAATGAGATTTCTGACTACTTGGAAGTGTGAGATAAAATAGGGCAAAGTCAGCATGGTTTCCTCAAGGGGAGGTCTTGCCTGACAAATCTGTTAGAATTCTTTGAGGTGGTAATAAGGTGGTAATAAGCGCTTAGACCATGGACAGTCAGTGGATATTATCTATCTGGACTTTCAGATAGCCTTTGATAAGGTGCTGCACAAGTGGCTGCTGAGCAAGGTAAGGGTAGAAGAGGGAAGGTACTAGCACGGATAGAAGATTGGCAGTCTGGCGGATAGCCAGAGAATGGGGATAAGAGTTCTTCTCAGGATAGAGGTGAAGGTGAGGACTGCAGATGCTGGAGATTAGAGTCAAGATTAGAGTGGTGCTGGAAAAGCACAGCAGGTCAGGCAGTATCCGAGGAGCAGAAAAAATAGACATTTCGGGCAAAAGCCCTTCAGTCCTTCCTGATGAAGGGCTTTTGTCCGAAATGTCAATTTTTCTGCTCCTCTGATGTTGCCTGACCTGCTGTGCGTTTCCAGCACCATTGTAATTTTGACTTCTCAGGATAGTACCCTGTGTTAGGCCTGTGTTGGGAACACAACTTTTCACTTTTCCTTAATCGAGATAGTTAATTATACTGAGGGCAACCTGGCTAAGTTTGCAGATGATTAAAGATTAGTGGAGGGGCAGGTGGTACAGAGGCTGCAGAAAGATTCAGACAGGTTAGGAGTGTGGGCTAAGAAGTCGCAGATGAAATACAATGTGGGAAAGAATGAAGTCATGCACTTTGGTAGGAAGATTAGAGGCCTGGATTATTTTCTAAATGGGGAGAAAATTCAGAAATCTGAAGTACAAAGGGAGTTGGGAGTCCTAGTCCAGTGTTCTCTTAAGGTAAATATCCGGGTTGGTTTGGTAATTAGGAAGATAAATGCAATGATGTCATTCATCTCGAGAGGGCTAGAATATAAAAGCAGGGGTGTATTTCTGAGGCTTTATTAGGCTATGGTCAGACCATATTTAGAGTATTGTGAGCAATTTTGGGCCCTGTACTCAGAAAGCATGTACTGACCCTGGAGCAGGTCCAGAGGAGGTTCCCGAGAATGATCTCAGGAATGAAAGGCTTAACATATGAGGAACATTTGAGGACTCTGGGACTATACTCAATGGAGTTGAGAAGGATGAGGTTGTGGGGGAATCTAATTGAAACTTACAGAATACTGAACGGCCTGGACAGAGTGGACATTGGGAAAATGTATCCATTGGCAGGAGAGATTAGGACCTGAGGGAACAGTCTAAGAGCAAAGGGAAGACCCTTTAGAATGGAGGTAAGGAGA
This sequence comes from Chiloscyllium plagiosum, assembly GCF_037043375.1. NCBI lineage: Eukaryota > Metazoa > Chordata > Chondrichthyes > Orectolobiformes > Hemiscylliidae > Chiloscyllium > Chiloscyllium plagiosum. The sequence goes on along the minus strand of NW_028270147.1, from coordinate 62,463,490 downwards.
AACTTCTTTAGCCAGAGAGTGGTGAATCTATGGAGTTCATTGCCACAGAGGGCTGTGGAGGCCAGGTCATTGGGTATATTTAAGACAGAGATAGAAAAGTTCTTGAATGCCAAGGGGATCAAAGATTATGGGCAGAAAGCAGGAAAATGGAGTTGAAAAACCTATCAACCATGATCGAGTGGTCGAGCAGACTCCATGGGCTAAATGTCCTAATTTCTGCTCCTATGGTCTTAAGGCCTTAAAAGTGGCCTCACCAATGTCCTGTACGATTGCAGCCTGATGTCTCAACTCCTATACTCAATGGTCTGAGCAATGAAAGCGAGCATGCCAAATGTGGTCTTTACCACCCTGTCAACCTGTGATGCAACTTTCAACAAACTATGTACCTGAATTTCTAAGTTTCTCTGTTCAACAGCACTATTCAGAGCCCTACCATTAACTGTGCAAGTCCTGCCCTCATTCATCTTAACAAAATTCAGCACCTTACAATTATCAAAATGAAACTCCATCTGCTGCTCCTTAGCCCAGTGGCCAAATTGATCAAGCCCCTTTGTAATCTTAAATAACCTCCTTCACTGTCCACTATCCCACCAATTTTGATGTCATCAAATTACTAACCATGCTTCCTAAATTCTCCTCCAAATTATTTGCACAACAGTGGACCCAGCACTGATCCCTAAGGAACACTACTAGTCACAACCCTCCACCACCACCCTCTATCTCCTACCGTCAAGCCTGTTTTGTATCCAGTTGGCAAGCTGTCCCTGAATCCCATGTGATCTAACTTTAGTAAAGCCTTCAGTAGATTCCACTTGGTAGACTGGTTAGTAAAGTCTATGTAGACATTATCTACTGCTCTGCCCTTATCTATCCTCTTGGTCACATCTTCAAAAAACTCAATCAAGTTGCAAATTAAAATCAATATTGATACTAAACTCAACTCTTTCAAAATGCTCGATAGCGAATAACCACTTGCTTCATCCAACTTTCCCACACAATTGAAAGAACTCAAACGGACCATTAGGAAAGGGGCTAACTGGAAAATTCATGCCTGATCCCCCATGGCTCCTTAGATCCGCACAAAGAAGAACTACTTTGAGGAGATTGTGTGTCAAGATTTCCCCCCAAAGGGTGCTTCGCTGGAGTAGTAAATTTTAATCTGAATTAAATCCTGCGCTCCATGATCCACTTGATAGTATTCTATATTAAAATTTCCTTTGAGTGTAGTCTTTCTAAAAATTTATGTGTTTTAAATAAATAACTCAGTTAATTTTACTTTTAGGGCTATAGAACTTAACATCTGATGTAGCGTTAAACCATCTGGAGCAGCAATGTACAATATTTAATTTTTTTATCCGTTCCTTCCGATTCAAATGTGAAAATATCACCTAAAGTGCAGATCCTCATTCAACATCAAAGGATCGGAAACCATACCCAGGGGCATTGAGACTAAATTTGCTGTTGGCACTGCACTTGATTAAGATTTGTTTATTTCTCAGCTTTGCTTCTCATCTCCCACATTACCTGAAGTGAACCTGGTCAACATTAACTGGATTGATCACTGTCAAGCTGAATAACTAATATCAACTGAGGCAGTACTAATATAATTTACTTCATTGTCTAGCAACAAGATATACAAGTTTAGCCAAATTTCTGAATCTAACTTTGATTCATTTTTCCTCTTGGCAGGGGTCTCCTTGTGCTACACCGCAGCAGTCACTTGCTCCAGGGGCTGGAATCCTGGGTCCAGCACCAGTGGGAAACCCGATGTCTAATGTCAAGGTACATTTCAGATCCACTTTAATTGACTGGTAAAAATTTGAATATGTACCTTTCCAGTGTTTTTGAATTGATTTTTATCTATTTGCAATGTTTCTTGTGGCAACTCACTCAGGTTTGCTGTGTAGGCATGGGTTGGAATGGACTAGAATTGATTGTTTTCTGTAGCATTGAAGAGTTTGAGTAGAATAAATCTCCTGTAATACCATAACCCAGAGCATAACATATCTCTTGGTTTGTTGACTCCTTCGCTAAGACATTAATTTGAGTAGTTGTAGTGGAGGTGATGATTTATAGAATCATAGACATTACAGAACAACAATAGGCCATTTAGACCATCATACAGGTTGATAACTCTTCATCTGACATTTGACCCATTAGAAGGAACACTGATATTTACTTCAAGAATGGCAAAATTGACTAATACAAAATTTATGCTGAATTTATATCATCTTGATTGGATTGGACTTGTACATATTTAAAAAAGAGAGCAAGACATGGAAGACATTTAAAAAAAATAAAATTTATTTGAAAAGGTTCAGATATTAGCTTATACCTATTTTAAGCTAGGTTTAATTTCCCTAGTAAAGGAAGGCTGAGGAGTGACCAAATAGAGCCCTTTAAGATTGAGAGGTTTTGTTTCCAGTTGTGGGGACAAGTAGAATTGAAGGCCAAGAATGATTTCTAGTCATAAAGCAATCTTTAATAATAAAATGCCTCATGCTTTATAGATGTGTTCACAAATTTGGAATGAACACACTGGTGGAGAAACTCTATAGAGTTCTGACGAGTCCTATCTCACTTAATGCTAGCGGATTCTTTCTTCAGCGATGCTGCCAGACGTGCTGAGTTTCTCCAATGTTTTCTGTTCTTATTTCAGATTTGCAGCTTCTGCAGTATTTGCTTTCTGAATTTAAATTTTGGCTTGGTCAGAGACTTGCAATTTAAGCAATTTCTTGAAGGGAAAAGAGAGGGGTAAGGTTTAGGACCAAAAATTCATAGCTTGGCTCCTTGGAAGCTGAAAACATGACCTCTAATTAAAGCAATTAAAATTTTGAGGCCAGAATTATAGGAGCACAGCTTGTCATCTTGCAGAACTGGATGTCATTAGAAATGGAAGGGAGCAAATCATAACGGGATTTGAACAAGGGATGATAGGTGAATAGAGCTTTAGGTGTGTAAGGAAGTCAGCAGCATAACTTTAGAAGACATTGGGTTTATGGAAGGTTGGTCAGGTTTAGCCAGTAAAGCATATGTTAGGATAGTTGCCTTCAGTCATAAAGGCATAGAGTGTATCTGGGAGAGGTAAGCTCAGGCGAGGGTACAGTTTCGAAATAGAGGAGAAAGTAAGTGTTGATAGCATGGATATAAAGGATTAATGGCTTTGATGGATGGAACTACTGAGTAATGGGCAGAGCTCAAAGATATGTGTAGTGGCACAAAGTGTAGATAGTTTTATCAGTGTAAGATTGTGGCCAAGTAGTGGATGCACTGCCAGGGGTTCTGAAGCTAAATCTTGATGTTGAAGAACTGGAGGAATTTTCATATTATCCAGCGCATTATGTTCTGCAGTTAGTTTGACCTCGGTGTTGTAATACCATGATAAGTAAATGAGAAGTAGAGTTATCAATGTGCATGTGAAAGCGATGCCATTTGACGTTTCTCCAAGGGGAAAGTGTGTAAATTGACAAGAGAAGATAGGTCATGGGTCTAAATCCTCATGAACCTCCTAAAGGTGATGAGATATGATGATAATCCTGGTTTGTTTGAATAGGTTGAAATGGGGTTATATAATAGATTGACCAGAATATTGGAATAGAGGATTTGGGACACGCTTGTAATGAACGATAAAGATAAGTTGAAGTAAGTAGGACTGATATACCATTTTCAGAATGTTTACTGTTACTCCAACTAGACTGGTGAAGGATGTGTGAACTGGACAGATGTAAACTCTGACATTGAGAAAGATAGGAATGGAGCTTAGTGGCAATGATAAGGTTGAACCATTTCTAATGGAACTATACTTAATTAAGAAGCTAAAGATGCTTTTTCTTTCGATTGTGTTTGTGCTTCTGAAGGAAAGAGGTCTGATGCACTGGAAAAAGCATCGGAAGCACGAAGAGGTGTTGCTTTGAAAGGGGAGTATGAGGTGAGCTCAAACAGCAGGTGAAGGCCCACAAAGGTTGAAGATTAAAGTATGTAGAAGACTGGACAGACTGGTGATGAAAGGCACGAAGTAGTAGGGCAGGTTCTGGGTGCAAGTGTACTCTGCATTGAGATAAGGTTCTTTTCAGTTAAGTTGGTTGTGCTGATTGTGCACTGAGCTGAAAATGTGTTGCTGGAAAAGCGCAGCAGGTCAGGCAGCATCCAAGGAGCAGGAGAATCGACGTTTCGGGCATGAGCCCTTCTTCAGGAAGAAGGGCTCATGCCCGAAACGTCGATTCTCCTGCTCCTTGGATGCTGCCTGACCTGTGCTTTTCCAGCAACACACTTTTTCAGCTCTGATCTCCAGCACCTGCAGTCCTCACTTTCTCCTGATTGTGCACTGAGACTTGTGACTTTTTCGCTTGAGATGGAAATACTTGAAATAAGGATGTTGAAGAGGCGGAGCAACAGTTGAATGTCAGCAGGCAAAGGTACTATTATCAACAATGGTTAACAGCATTGTCTGGATTTTACAATGAGGCTGTAAAGTAGTTGAGGGAGAGCTGAGGTGGAAAATATTGACTGGAACATTGGAGTTGTGGGTTGGAATGGATGACAAGTGAAGTATTGCGAGAAGATAATCAATTATGATAAGATTTAAGTCGCTATTTTAGTAGAAATTATAAATATAAGCAACTATAAATGCATGATTAACTTGTTATAGTGCAACTTGGGGTTGAATTGTATAAATTTGATATGTGACATTAACCTGATATATGTATATTATCAAATTATAGAAGGCAATTTATAAATGTAAAGACACCATTTTTCTTTCTTTTTGATTGTGGACTAAAATGGGGAACGAACTGGTTTAAAACCTAAGTATTGTGGAAAGAAGAACTGCACTTTCTAAAAGCAAATTAGCTGACATTCATTCTAAGTGGCATTTTTTTGGCTGTTGTTTCTAATAGTGGGCACAGGCCTGCAGATGTGCGGGAGCCAGGGCATGTGCACAAAAGGAGATTAAGTTGGTAGCAAGTAGTTAGCTGTTTGGATTGAAAGTTGGTTGGCTGATAGGAAACAAAGAGTAGTGATAAATGGCTCCATTTCGGAATGGCAGGCAGTGACCAGTGGGGTACCGCAGGGATCAGTGCTGGGACTGCAGCTTTTTACAATATATGTTAATGATATAGAAGATGGTATTAGTAATAACATTAGCAAATTTGCTGATGATACTAAGTTGGGTGGCAGGGTGAAATGTGAGGAGGATGTTAGGAGATTACAGAGTGACCTGGACAGGTTAGGTGAGTGGTCAGATGCATGGCAGATGCAGTTTAATGTGGATAAATGTATGGTTATCCACTTCGGTGGTAAGAACAGGAAGGCAGATTACAACCTAAATGGAATCAATTTTGGTAAAGGGGCAGGACAAAGATCTGGGTGTTCTTGTACATCATTCAATGAAGGTAAGCATGCAGGTACAGCAGGTAGTGAAGAAGGCTAATAGCATGCTTGCCTTCATAACAATAGGGATTGAGTATAGAAGCAAAGAGGTTCTTCTGCAGCTGTACAGGGCCTTGGTGAGACACACCTGGAGTACTGTGTGCAGTTCTGGTTTCCAAATTTGAGGAAAGACATTCTGGCTATTGAGGGAGTGCAGCGTAGGTTCACTAGGTCAATTCCTGGAATGGCGGGACTACTTTACGCTGAAAGACTGGAGCGACTGGGCTTGTATATCCTTGAGTTTAGAAGACTGAGAGGGGATCTGATTGAGACATATAAAATTATTAAAGGATTGGACACTCCGGAGGCAGGAAACATGTTTCCGCTGATGGGTGAGTGCCGAACCAGAGGACACAGCTTAAAAATACGGGGTATACCATTTAGGACAGAGATGAGGAGAAACTTCTTCACCCAGAGAGTGGTGGCTGTGTGCAATGCTGTGCCCCAGAGGGCAGTCGAGGCCCAGTCTCTGGATTCATTTAAGAAAGAGTTGGATAGAGCTCTTAAGGATAGTGGAATCAAGGGTTGTGGAGATAAGGCAGGAACAGGATACTGATTAAGGATGATCAGCCATGATCATATTGAATGGTGGTGCAGGCTCGAAGGGCAAAATGGCCTACTCCTGCACCTATTGTCTATTGCTTTCTTTGGAATGGTGACAGCTTGTCTGTCAAAGGCCTCTGACTGCCAAAAATTCTGATTAACTGACTCCCCTGTACCTGAACAGTTTGTGGGTGTGAATGTTTGTTTGGTCAGAAGCCATCAGACCTCCAGCAATTAAGGTGCTATACTTCACTCTGTAGTTTTTTAAAACAAAAAGCAAGCATGAAGGAAATATGGTATGCAATTCTGGTCTCCTTATCGGAAGGATGTTCTGAAAGTTGAAAGGGTTCAGAAAAGATTTACAAGGATGTTGCCAGCATTGGAGGATTTGAGCTATAGGGAGAGGTTGAATAAGCTGGGGCTGTTTTCCCTGGAGTGTCGGAGGCTGAGGGGGTGACCTTATCGTGGTTTATAAAATTTTGAGGGGCATGGATAAGATAAAGTGTCTTCCCTGGGGTGAGGAAATCCAGAACTAGAGGGCATAGGTTTAGGGTGAGAGGGGAAAGATAGACCCAAGGGGCAACTTTTTCACGAAGAGGGGGTTTGTGAATGGAATGAGCTGCCAGAGGAAGTGGTGGAGGCTACTACAATTGCGACATTTAAAAGGCATCTGAATGGATATATGAATAGCAAGGGTTTGGATGAATATGGGCTGGGTGCTGGCAGGAGGGACTAGATTGGGTTGGGATATCTGGTCAGCATGGATGAGTTGGACCGAAGGGTCGGTTTCCGTGCTGGACATCTGTGGCTCTATAATTTATTTCCCCATAACAATTATTGAAAACTGTAGTTTTTAAATCAATATGTCAGTGACTTTAAGTGTGAACCAGTTGCTCTGTGTCTCCTAAAAGTCATTGAAAGTATTTGCAGAAGAAGAATAAAGGAACAACAAGCCCTTATCAGCCAAAAGGATCATTGCTGTGAACCCCATGATCAGGGACTCTTCCCAGTCTTTCCCACCACATTAACATTCATTTAATTATTGTGTGTGTATAGAGGGAGTTTTATAAGGGAGTTAAGGTTTATCGAATAAAGTTTTTATCATAATTGTTCATAATTTATTATTTATCTGTGGCTAGAAGTATTTATTTTAAAATAGAAATTCTTATCTATGCTTTGTCAACTAGATCTAGAAGACAGGTGTATGCAGAAGTTTGCATACTTTTATAAAAATATGGGCGGTATGGTGGCTCAGTGGTTAGCACTGCTGCCTCACAGCACCAGGGACCCGGGTTCGATTCCAGCCTCGGGTAACTGTGTGGAGTTTGCACATTCTCCCTGTGTCAAGGTGGGTTTCCTCTGGGTGTTGTGGTTTCCTTCCACAATCCAACGATGTGCAGGTTAGGTGAATTGACCATGCTACATTGCCCATAGTGTTAGGTGCATTAGTCAGGGGTAAAGGTAGGGTCGGGGAATGGGTCCGGGTGGGTTACTCTTCGGAGGGTTGGTGTGGACTTGTTGGGCTGAAGGCCTGTTTCCATACTGGAGGGAATCTAATCTAAAACCGTAACTTTTGTGATGAATCTGGAAATAGCAGGACTTGGTTTCCAGTGATCTGCTGCAGTATGGCTTAACATATGTTAATGGACTGGACTAAACCCCCTCGAAATATTCAGAAGATAGTGTAGGCCCTAACTTTTTCTTTCTTTAAAGGTAAGAAAAAGGTGTTGTGTCCCAGATGCAATTTGATTGGACAAACTACTGTGTTAAGCAAACGCACTATATTTTAATGGCAGTGTAAAAATAGACAAAAGAATTTTTTAAAAATGGGTTTATTGTAACTCTACAAATTGCATAGCAAAATAATGCTAATTAAGTTCCATTATAGTAATTATTCCAGGAACATACACTTGGCAAAAGGCAAAATTCAGTCAAATAGTCTCAAAGGCAGTTCTCCAGTCCAAGAGGAAACCCATCAAGAGAAAACAGAAGAAGAAAAGCCAGCAGGGAGAGAGAAAGACACTTACTGGAGCTTCCAGATCCAGCTTGACCACTCCAGTAGTAATTTCTACTGGAAAACTAAAAATCCTGGTTCTGTGGGAGCTTGACCCAACCATTCAGGTTGCTTCAATTGTTCCAACCTTAGGGGAAAAAAACCCACAAGTTGGTTAGGTAAACTTTAACCCACTTTTTTAAAACAAGAATCCCTCTGCCTCACAAACTGTTTTCTTTATGGACTTTAAAGCAGACCAATTAGCACTCTGTTTCAACCTTTCTTCACTTTAAAAAAAAGTACAGGACAAAATGAGCCTCTTAAAGCCATACTGTCGTCTCACATTATAAGAATATTTTAACTGAACTTATTCTTGATGGTAAATTGAGTATGTAAATTTGAGCCAGACGCAGCATGAAAATGCCATTGCTTGTCTTCGTGCTTCTCTCCACTTAGGAGAGAAAAGCAATTGTTCATGCCTCCTGTTTTTGATTGCTTTCTTGTGACTCCTAATGGAAATTATAAAAAGTTTGTATAGATCAATTTGACTAAATTTGTGTAAATCCAGTGAATAAATGATCTATCAATCAAGATGTTTCGGCTTGTAGCTGATAAATCAGTGACAGTTCAGGCTAGCATTGGTCGCTCGTGAAATTCAGAGCCTAGTCTATTCAATGTCATTCCAAAGTCTACTAAGGTGAAAAACTTGCCTGATTCATGGGACCTCTTCGGTCCTGAATCTGAAGGCCACTGTCTCCTATCTCCCCAGTGTGCTAATTCAAAGTTAGTTCTATCTATTCACTGCAATGCAGTGACAATTCTATGGAATTTATATCACTGATCTCCAACAAGCAGCAGGAAACAAGGCAGGCAGGGGAACATAATTGGGCAAGAGGCCAAACATCAGTTTCCCTACTGCTGAATGAAAGTTTGCAATTAGGTTCTTGGAACTTTAAAGGCAGATATAATTTCCCAATGGAAACTCCTTTTGCATGTAATGTAGGCTCATCAGATGCCAGCTTGACAGAACTATGAACCTCTTTTCAATTAAGAACTGCACAAGCAAGGCACCGCCTTGTTTCCTGCTGCTTGTTGTAGATCAGTGATATAAATTCCATAGAATTGTCACTGCATTGCAGTGAATAGATAGAACTAACTTTGAATTAGCACACTGGGGAGATAGGAGACAGTGGCATACCTACACTGATGATGTCATTGGACTCATAAATCAGAGTCCCAGACTATGCACTGTAACGCAGCTTCCAATTTCAACGTGGCAACTGGTAGGATTTAAGCTCAATAAATCTAGAATTGAAATCCAACCTCTGTCAGGGTGAAACTATAAGTTGTTTTTAAAGAAATACATGATTTTATTGGTGAAGAAAATCTGCTATTCATATTTGGTTTAGCCTACACTTGTCCCCAGTTCTGCAATAATATAGTTATATGTGGAATCCTAACATTCCTCTGGAATGGGTTGAGTGTGTGTTGCTGGAAAAGCACAGCAGGTTAGGCAGCATCCGAGGAGCAGGAAAATCAATGTTTCTGGCATAAGCCCTTTATCAGGAATGAGGCTGGGAGCCTTGGTTGGGGGGGGCTAGGGCTAGGGAGAAGGTAGCTGAGAGTGCAATAGGTGGATGGAGGTGGGGATAAAAGTGATAGGTTGGAGAGGAGGGTGGAATGCATCGGTGGGAAGGAAGATGAGGGAGGTGCTGAGCTGGAAGGTTGGAACTGGGGTAAGGTGGGGGGGAGGGGAAATGAGGAAACCGGACGCCTTCTCGCAGAGCGCTTTAGGAACATCTGAGACACCCGCACCAATCAACCCACCACCCTATGGCCAAACATTTCAACTCCACCTCCCACTCAGCTGAGGACATGCAGATCCTGGGCCGCCTCCATTGCCACTCCCTCACCACCTGACGCCTGGAGGAAGAATGCGTTATCTTCTGCGTTGGGACCCTTCAACCCCAGGGCATCAATGTGGATTTCACCAGTTTCCTCATTTCCCTCACTTTACCCCAGTTCCAACCTTTCAGCTCAGCACCTCCCTCATTACCTGCTCCACCTGTCAATCTTCCTTCCCACCTATCTGTTCCACCCTCCTCTCCGACCTATCACCTTTACCCCAACGTTCATCCACCTATTGCACTCTCAGCTACCTTGTCCCCAGCCCCCCCCCCCCCCCCCCCTCCCATTCATCTCTCCAGCACTGAGGCTCCCAGCCTCATTCCTGATGAAGGGCTCCTGACAGAAATGTCTCTTTTCCTGCTTGTCGGATGCTGCCTGACCTCCTGTGCTTTTCCAGCAACACACACTCAACTCTGATCTCCAGCATCTGCAGACCTCACTAGTAAACCACTCCATTCCAGGACACTTAATGATGGGCAGCAAGTGCTGACCTGGATTGCATGTGCTACTTTTTGAACTGCTCACTGCACCTCCATTCACAAGTTGGTTCTTCTCCCAATTTGTAACTGGTGAGCCTATCAGCAACAAGCCAAGAGAGATCCAACTATTGTTTGAAGGAACAGCTCCTCACCATCCCCTTTCATTCCATTTATGGCGATGATGTTTCTCTGGTTACCCTGTGAAAAATTTTGCTGAGTGACTTGGGGTCTTTTTGACAATTCTGTTCACAACGTCCATGTGTTTTAAACGTCAGTAGGAGTTCAAAGGCAACAGGTAAAATATAGATTGAGGAGAAAATACACATTGATCCTCAGAGAAACCAAAATAAATTGTTTAAAATAGTGTGCGGATGAGATTAAAGAAGCAGCTGAAAGTTGATGTTGTGGAATACCTGCAGAATGTAGAAGTGTGATGGTGACACTGGCACCGCCCCCCCCCCCCCCACGTAACAAGTCAGCCCTACCAATGCTCCTCCCACCCTGCCCTTCATCAAGCAGTGCACTCTGATCACCAAATCACCCCACTAACTCTTAGATCCCAGAAAATCTTTCACTGACCCCCTCCACCCAAACATCACTTGTACTGGTTAGCAACCCTCACCCCATATAACTCAGCTGTCGAAGTGAATTCAGCAAGTTTAAGCATTTTACTTCCTGGACTATGGCTGCTGTTGCTTTTTATTTTTAAAGATGTGGTTTCTGTGACAATTCAATCTAGTGCTGGACTGCTTTTGTCTCGTGGTCTTGCATCAGATGTCCAGTAGGAAAAACAGAAGATTTTGGGGACTGTGCCTGCTTCTGTTGAAACTTTATCTCAAAGCTTCAAGAACACTGGCAACACTTGCATGCAATTGGGATTTAGTTATTCTGCAATCAAGATGTTTGTCATCTGTTGGGATAGAAAAGGAAGACCAGAGAAAGAGAGAGCATATTCTTCCTTCAAAGCTATTCAGTATTTGACCTGAGTACCTTAATAATATCCTGAGGGTAATCATGCAGTTAAAAGTGCAGCACTTTGTCATTTGTTTGCCAACCATTTGCTGCAGTGAAATGCTGTGGTGGAGCATCCACATTTCAAGAAATAACAGATGCTTTTTCAGCTGAGGATTTGCCTTGCATGATGTGCAGCCTTTGATTACAAGGCAAGTGAGATGATAGATGAGTCAGTTATTTTCCCAGATGACCACTCTTAGTGCCTTGATGTGTTTGCTACTTATAGCACTATGGGGGCTGCACAAGTGTCGTTTGAGATAGTCACTGCCATCAATCCACTTTATTTTCTCTTGGACCAATCTAATGAGCAGTGGCAAAGGATATACCACCATAGTGTATTTACAGAAGAGACACTGATTATGGATAACAATATTGTATGGTAACAACTTGTTAAGGCATAATGCTAGGACCTAGTAGACATGCCTGCTCCCACCAAAAGCTAGATCAGAAATCCCTTATTTCCATCTACTTATCTGCTGTGTGACAGCAGTAGACCAGTTGTAGCCGGTGTACGTTAATGTGACTGCAGGATGGTGTGTTGCCTCTCCGCTGATAGGGTCTGGGATGTCACTGGCTGCATGACATCTTGAAGTGGGAGGAACATTTCTGTCCAGAGTGGAGATCAACTGTACTGATGTTGAGTTAATGCAGCAGAGACCAGAACACCCAACTAAAATTTTACTATGTTGTATAGTTCATCTTGCTGGTGAAATGTAGTGTTATGCCATTGGAGAATACTCTAGTTTTCCATTGCAAGAATTAAGTGATTCTGATAGCAATCATGTTTTAAAAGAATTGGAAAATGCTGGAAATATTCAGTGCAGAATCTCTGGAGAAAGAAACAGTTTCCTTAACCACAGATGGTGGCCACAGCTGCTGAGTATTTCCAACAATTCCTTGTTTCTTAACTTAAGATTTCTAGCATCACAGTAATTTTATGCTATTGTTTAGCACAAACTAATTTCAAAATACAAATGTTTTTTAAACATGATTTGAGAATAAACTCTTCATATTTTCCTTAAGTCTCCAGTGACTGGTCAGAAACGTGCATCTTCCTACCTCCTGCCTTCCCCTGAAGTGAGTCCAGATGGAGGCTACGTTGGACAGCACTCGCAGGGCCTTGGTGGCCATTATGCTGATTCCTATTACAAAAAAAAGAGGATATTTTGATTTATTGCTGTTATTTTTGCTGCTGTTTTCTCTTGCTTAATGCTGGAACGTATGTTTAAATGTGAAGCTGCCCTTTGTTGATGCATTTTCTGTTTAGAAAATTTATTTTCTTTCAAAAAAAACAAAAGTTTTAATGGTTTCCTTTAAGTTTTTATGTTGAAATAGGATTTTTAATCTGATTCCCCCTACTTCCCCCATCATCCCTCCCAGCATCACATTACCATGCATTTTGGTTCGTGCCTGCTAAAGGCAGTCTTGACCTCCCATTGTTTTGAAGGCAGCTGCACAATCTGGTTTCAAATTTCTATAGTTATGGCGGAGTGGGACCAGTTTTAACTTCTCTCAATCAGTCTTCATGGAATGTGCAGGAAGAATTATAGAGCTTTTCTGCTTAATCACACTTCAGTGTTTCACATTAGAATGTATTAAGATTTTTGCGAGGGAGGGAAAAGGTCATGGGGGAAAAAGATTCGAGTCCCCCCTCCCCCCCCCAATTATCTTTCTTTTCAATCATTTCACATCTGGTACACCTCTCTAGTTTAGCTATTGAATTGCACTTTTTACAGATTTGTTTGCATATGTGGAATGTTTTCGATGTATATGGAAATTAGCTTTTTTACCATGGATGAACCACTTGTTTTCTGACTGCACTAACTGACATTTATTTGATGTAGTTGTCCTCATAGTTACACTATGCAGTATGGCCTGCTCCCACTGACCAAAGCAAAGATGTTAGGGTTTTTTGTGTTGCATACATCATATATCACTTAACATTTAAAAATACTTTGTGTTCTTTTTTGGCTGCTTTGAAGGTCCTTGTTTTATTGATGGGATGGTTATACTATGAAATAATTTTTAATGCTGATTCATGTATTTCTGTTTTTGATTTAATATGGTATGTGAATTACAATTTTTGGGGACTGTGGGTAGTATAGTCCTAGTTTGCTTTTTTTAAAAAAAAGTTTCTAACTTTTACCAGGGAAAAGCAGGAGTGCATTTCACTACACTTGAATCATAAACTGTGGTTTACTTTTCTGTTTTCTTTTTGAATAGTAAACAAAGTAAAAGTCTTAATCACTTTTCTGTTTTTCCTTGTCCTTTTTAGATTTTTTTTCTTGATGAATTTTGTGATTTTAGTAGCTTTTAGACTGAAAGGTGGTACTGGCTCAAGATACCCAAGGTATTATCTTTTATACTATAGGGCTGCAACATAAATAGGGCAGTACTCGAGTCCATGAAGGTATCATGACTGAGCTTAGATTCTATGGAGCTTTTGTGAAACACATATGGTTATATTCAAAGTGCTTTTTGTTACCCACTACCATTCTATTCCAGCTATGGACAGTTAAATCTAATTATACAAGTTAACAATGTGATTTTCAAAGATGTTTGCATTACTACGTTTTCACATCTAATGCCAGAAAAGTAGGGAGGAAATTAGAGAGTTGTGATTTAACACTTAACAATCTATGTATTGTTGGGGCATTTCAAACTGCACTTCGGAGTTTGAGAAGACAGTTCTTTGCTTCGGGATTTAAGTAGGTAAACCTGAGAGATTAGCAATACGTTCAATGCTTTCTTGTATAAGGTTGAGTACAATCTGGAGGGTACTTTCAATTTCAATTGCAAACATACAAACTAAGGGCATGAGTAGGCCCTTCACTATTCAATAAGATTGTGACTGACCTCAAATCTATATTTCCACCTATCTCTGATAACCTTTCAACCTCTTTACAAGAACCTACAGGTCTTAAAGATATTCAAAAACTCGCTTCCACCATCTTTTCAGGGAGACAGCATTCCAAAGGCTTGTGGTCCTCTGAGAAAATAGTTTAGCCTAATCTCGCTTTCAAATGGGCAACTCATAATTTTAGTGTTTAGATTCCCCCATGAGAGGAAAAATCCTTTTCACATCTATCTGTCAATATCTCTAAGGATTTTTGACGATTCAATCAAGTTGCCTCTTAACCTTTATAAACTCTAGCAGATTCAAGCCTGTCCAACATTTCCTTGTAAGATAATTTGTCCATTCTAGTTATTAGTCTAGTAAGCTTTCTCTGAACTCCCCCGTCCCATGCATTTACGACTTTCCTTAGTGACCATTACTGTACATCAGACAAAGTCTGACCCAGTGTATAACTGAAGCATCTCATGTTATTCAATTTGCTTCTCAATACAATTAATCCTCTATCCATAAGTTCTTGGCTATCAAATTTGTCTACTCATGCCAAAAAGTGGCAACTAGGTTCAACATCCACAGGTATATCGTGTAACTGATTTTTTAACCTATTTTAATGAGTTTTTAATTAAATTTTTAATGGGTTGTACACGTTTGAAATTCATCATTCAGGGGAGTTCTTGGAAATGCAGCACTCTCAAATATGGAGGAACGACTGTCATTCTAGTACCTTTCCTAATTGCTTGCTGGATCTTCATGCTAAACTTGTGCAATTCAGGGTCAAGCACACCTAGATGCCTCTGCTTTTTGGAGCTCTGAAATTTCTCACCATTTAGATAGTATTTTTTTAATCCTCCTCACCAAAATGAAGATTCATATTTTCCCACATTATACTCCATTTGCTACATCATTGCCCTCTTCCTTATCTTCTCAATATCTTTTTCTAACTTTCTTGTGTCCCCTACCTGTCATCAGCAAATTTGTCAGCTATACCTTTTGTCCTTCCGTCAAAGATGAACAGTCCACTCATCTGCTAGTGTCATCCTGTGGCACGCCATTAATTGCATCTTGCCAAGCTAAGATAGACCCATTTACACCTATTGTGCATTCTCCTATCCATGCAAATATATTACCCTTGCACCATGAGTTTTTATTTGATAATATATTTATTTAATTTGACAGTGACACTGGCAGATGAATGTACTGTTCATGATTTAGTACTCCAATTTCATAGTTGCCATGCACTAGTCTCTGCCATTTAATCAAGATAAAATAACTCTAGACTAGAATCCCACCTTAAATTTGAAGAGAATGGTGAAAGAGTATCCAGGAAGAGTAATCTTGTGTTAAGTGGCTAAACGTTCTCTAATAGATTGAATGATCAGTATTTGTGCATTGAATTAAGATCTCTACAAATTTTGTAGAGTACATGATTGTTGCTGGACTTCTTGAGACATTTAAAATTTCATAATTGGCTGTGTAACTTTGGTGGACACATTGGCAGATAGATTGCTATCCAAGGTGAGTATTAGATCAGGTAGTCTTAGTAAGACATTATATTGAGACCTATATTTCAGCTGCTGATATGTTCTGACTTCTGGTGTTTGTGCTGATTTCAGGAATTTTGTTGGACTGTAACTTTTAATGCCAAAGGGAGAACAAACTGGGAGTGATGCAGCTAAGCTTCGCAGGTGGTGGTGTAAGATATTTATCCTAATTTGTCTAACAACCTTCAAAAGGGTATAAAAAATTTCAAAAAGTCTTTCTGGTCACAATTTCAGCAATACTTGTGGATTAAGGAAAGTGGATACTGTATAACTCTGTCCCACCTTTATAAACTTTTTGTAGGCTTTTTTTAAAACTATGTCATCCTCAGTTCTGTGTTCACTACTTGTGGCTTATTTAAATACTCTGCAATAACAGTTAACAACCCAAATAAAATCCAGGCCATTGGTAAATTGCTTTGATTACAATTTGCACTTTTCAATCTCAATATTTTGCTCAGTGGATTGTTAATGACAATGAGAAGTAGTGATTGCAACCAAGACAGTGACCAATAAGCAAAAGAATGTGGGTGGAAGGATAATCTGTGGGTGGACTTTTATCAGCTCAGTAGAGAATTGCTGACTGGGATTTAAGATGATGGTAGATGACATGGGACATGTTTTCACCACTGGTGCTTTTCTTAGAGGCAGTCAGGTTGGTGGGTGGATTAATTTAAAGATGACAGGAAAGTAATTACACTAATTAAGGTCATTTCATCAGTCTTTTATAATTTTGAGGTGCACGGGTGAATAATAAAGGTTCCAAGTACCACCAGTTATGTGAAATTGGAAATTCAGTGGAAGATTTGTTATTGAGAGATGTGAGTAAACAGTTATAGCATTCTGGAAGCTAGCCAAACTTGTCACACTTGCAGTGCAGGGAGAGGTGGGAAACCTTGAGATTGTGAGTGCAGTAATTTGCATCGAGGTTATTCATTCAGTAATTGTAACCTCTACTGAGAGTGCATCAGAAATAGAAAGCGAACACTATTAAAACCAGGGCTGCAGCATCTAAAGGGAGACCAAAAAGGGTGTGAAAGAGGAGAGCACAGAAAGGCATTGTCCAACAATCTACCATTCGACTCAGCTTCCTGCAAGTGAAGGAGTGCCAGTGTCACTCAACACTGCCTCCCACAGGGGGATGGTCACTGCTGTATGTTATGGTGGAGGAGCTGAATCCTGAGGAAGTGGTGGAGACCCATTGTTAAAACAGGATAATTTTAGGGATCATCTTAAGATTGCTATTATACCAGTTTGCGAATCACTGTTGAATCTGGTGATGACCTGATTCTCATTTCTCACTAATCCGGCAAGGCACAGAGTATTTTCCAGATGGTGACCATCAGCTGCCATCAAGGTTCCTTCAGAATAGACACAAACATTGAACAGGTTTTATCCTTTCTGTTATTGAATGTACAAGTGACCTGTGACTAGTGCCAGTGGTTTTTACAAGATTCTGGAAAGCTGCCATTGTCATACCAAGACATTCTCAGGTGGCTGATTTTTTTTTTCAAGCTTCCTGGGTACCTTTTGATCCATTACTGGGTGATGAGGGCTATCAACTGAATGCATGACTCCTGTGTGCCAAGTCACAACTTAGAACTGCAGGTATACTTTGTTGCTGGACAATTTGAGCACAGTGCCAATACTTTGATAGATTAAGCATCCATTCCAAGAGTAACCTGAAGCCTCCAAATGATTTGACAGTTATATCTGTAACCTTTCGGGGCACACCTGTCCCTCCCTGTTCATCTGTTGGCATTTGATCATTTTAGACACCGGGCCTAAAGGCAAGTATGTCTATACATATTTCTGGCAGCCACTATGTAGTTTGGATGGTTTCTCCATGACAGCCTCCACACTTTCTCTAGAGTATGTTATTCATAGTTCCGATAGATTTCTTTACCTTGCATGTATAGGTTTGGAAACCCTTTGGAAGTTTTGCCAAATGTTCACACACCTCAAACTGTAGTGTGAGCACCTGTATCCATTGAGGCCATAGAGATGTTATTGGTCTGAAACTCTGCTTTGCCATCTTCACCACCACCACCCCCCCCACACCCCCCACTAAATGTCCAACAGTCCTCTGGGTGCCCATAATTCGTACAATCTCCACAGTAAACTCAGCACTGAAATGCTCACTATGATCCTTTACTACTTTTGTGCATATACTGTTATGTCAGTGGGAGAATGCTATTTGTTGCATCCTCAGGTTACAAACAGAGGCCCTGCATCTGGCTGTTCTTGGCCATTACCAAAGAGAGAGTGCATATGTGAGAATGTCAAGAAGGCAATGTGAATTTCAACATTTGCTGAGGCTGAAAGAGATAAGTGGAATATGGGGTATAAGAGCTATTTGCTACTCAAGCCTTCTCTCCCATTCAACAAGATGGTGACTGATCAAGTTGTGGTCTTAACTCAATTTTCCTGTTTGCTGTACACAGCTCTTGACACTCTTGCCTATCATTAGTTTAACTCCCCATGAACGAATTCAGTGACCAACCTTCACTGTTTGCTAGGGAAGAGAATTCCACACAACTACACAGAAATAAAAGCTCTCCTCATGTTAAATGGGAGAATCTTTTATTCTTAACATTGCCACCTGGTTATATTCCGTCTCCGCAAGCAGAAACATCCGTAATCCATCCAATCAGAACCCCCAGGATTATGTTTCAGTATGATCACTTGGCTTTGGTCTGAACCTCAATGACTATGGGAATCTGTTCAAGCTGTCTTCAAAGCCCTTAGCACAGGACTGAGTTGAGTAAACCTCCTCTGAATTATTTCCAATGTGATATTCTTTTATTAAACAGACTAAAATTATGCACTATACTCCAGATGTAGCCTTACCACAAGCCCTGTACTATGCAGTAAAATTTCTTTTTGTTGTAATAGATGATATTCAATTTCCATTTCCCTTATTTGCTGTATTTCAAACTGTGATTCACGCACCAGGGTACCCAGATCTTTCTGTATTTGAGCTCTAGAGTCTTTGTTGTAACTTCTGCTTTTTTGTTCTTGCTGCGAAATTGGGCAAATTCACATTTCCCACATTATACTCCATCTTCCAATGTTTTGTCCACCCATTTCAGCTGTCTGTTTGTCTACCTTCTCTTGACAATCTGCATTCTTGCTTGGTATGGACAAATTTAGCAAATTTGATGTAGGTTGTAAATAATTGACACCCTAGCACTGATTCTTGTTGTACCCTACAAATTGCAGCTTAAAAGACCAATTTATGCCTATTATTTGTTTCCTGTTTAGTGTAGGTGAGGGACTGGTGAGCTAATAGATTACCCTGTATTAAATGCTTTATCTCTGTTTCTTCCATTCGCAATAGATTTGTGCTCGTGTTCATGTATTAGGCTAGTTGCTCTCTTGAGTTCTCACCATCAGTGATCGCATGTCATTCCTCCCAGTGCCAGTGCTACTGTCTCCATTGCTGTGAGGATATTTCCAATTCTTGTTGCCTCATGTGCAACCATTTTGTTAGCAGTGTAACTCTTGTGCCAAAGAGCAACTTCCTACATATGTCTGTTCAGTACTGACAGTGTTGACATCAGATTTGTGTCCTCCACAGTGTGTTCCATGAAACTGAAGCCTTTCAGAGACATTGAGAGCCTTGCCTGAGCCATTGCTACTTTTGGGTCCTGTCTGCCTATCCCTAATTGGCCTTGAAAACAGTGGGTCTGCAGTGCTATTTAAGAGAGTCTGGAACCGTGTAGCACGTTTGCTTCCCTGAAGGGCCTTAGCAAACCAGAATTTTTTTGGCAATTGTAAACATTCTAGTCACTATTTCATTGGGAGGGTAGTGTGGTAATCCAGATGTGGGTTTGGAAACTGCCATTTGAATTTAGCTTTTAATGCCAGATTTTTAAAATATTATTCTCATGGCAAACCTGAGATTAGTTAGCAAGCGCAAACCTTTTGATGTGAATATCCATTGGCTTTATCAAAGTCAAGATTTTAAAAGTCAGAATAAAGATCAGAATTGCAGACAAACTTGAGTTAATGCAGGAAACTTGAGGCTGCTGAGGCAGAAGCCATGCTTGAAGTGGCTACGGTTTTAAAATTGTTTTGGCACTGTGGCATGAGGTAGGGTTAATGACAAGTGATAAATCTTGGTTATTATTGAGTTACCAGATGTACTGTCAATCTGAGCAACAAGGGGTTGGATTGGTGATGTCTACTAACAAAAACTTAGCAAGCTGGCTTCGATTTTGTTTGTATTAGATTGAAAGAAACCAGTACAACTTGCACAGGTATAAATAATGCAGAACAAAAATCAAAGTAGAGAATATTGAATTATCATAGGAAACCACAAATTACTAATACTAAGATCATATTTGAACTGTATCTACTTGTTCAAAATCAAAGCAGAAAACATTTGAGCAGTCAGACATAATGATCGTGAATTTTTAGTTATGAATACTGGACTTTATTTGTGAAATGAGATTCAAGTAAACATGGATGCAGTCAAGAAACTGGAAAGTTTTGAAAAGGTAAATTTGGATGCTTATTGTTAAATTGCATGAAGTGAACATGAGGTGAGAACGTCAAACCAATGAAGACAAACATAAGACTAGTATCTAATATTCTAGTTCTGTGAACAATATTTGCAACAGCATCTTGGATCAAGTAATGAAAATACAAACCCTGAAGTTATTGAAGAATAAATCTAAATTGCCTTCACTACTAGCTGTTTTATAGTGTGCAGCTGAGTAGTTTTTAAAAAAACCTAGTCACAAAGAAAACTGCCAAAAATTCAGATAAATTGAAATCCCATTACATTAAAAGACTACAATGCATAAAAGCATTAAATTTTATATTGAAGTGCCAGGGACCCAGGTTAAATTTTAGTCTTGGGTAATGATGCACACTTCACATTATCCCATGCCAGTGTGGGTTTCTGTTCTCCAGTTTCTTCCTATAGTCCAAAGGTTAGGCAGATTGACCATGCTAAATTCCCCCTTAATGTCGAAGGATATGCAGTCTCGGTGGATTAGCCATGGTAAAAATATGAAGTTACAGGGATAGGATGAGATGCTCTTTGTTGGTCAGTGTAGACTTGATGCCATTTTTCTGCACTAGGGATTCTATGAATCACTACAAGCTCTCAACTACCATTGAGAGAGCATGGCTAAAATTGGGAGAGCTGCCCCACAGCCTAGTCAAGGAATAAATTGACTGATGGAGACTTGACACAGTTTAGAGAGCAAACTTTCTCCAAGGTGCAGTATTGCACTACCATCATTGTGAATGTGGATACGTTCAGAACTGAGAATGCCATTCAAATGACATCCATGAGAAATTCTGATCCTGCAACAACAAAATTGTATTCTATCACAACCTTTATGCCAGGGGAACAAGTTCTTTTTCAATAAGGAGTGAAGGGGATTATGTCAGGAGTAGTACTAGTTGTATCTAAAAAGGAATTGCCAACCTGGTTCCATTACCATGTAGAACAACTTATGCTAAATACTCTCTCCACTAAGCCATGGAACAGAGTTCTAGCATCCTATCACATCCAGTTATAAGGTTCACTAGTCATCCAGTTCTGTTCTTCCTGCTGTTCTTAGTCTTCTCGTATTTGATGTTCTTTGTTTTCCCAGAGCTGACAATTTAAATACATTGACTTTTGCAGCAAAATATATAAACATGAATTACGGTTATTAAAAAAATAAATTTCCTTTCAAATGCTATATAGCCAGAAACTGTTTGGAATGTACCACGTTACTTTAGCACAAACTGATTTATAAGATTTGAAACCATGTACTTTTTAGTAGAGATTATAACCGTATGCTGATGTTTCTGCTTTAAAATTTGATTTTTGACCATGTCAGAATTTCATGGGTATAATATTGGATTCTATGTATTGGCTTTATTTTGTACACTAAAATAAATTTGTGTCAAGTTACATACTTAATTAAATCACCAATTCTTGCTGCACATATGATCCCCATTTTAATTTGGTATTTTTTTAATAAAGATGGCAATATCTCTGCTGGTGAATTCCATCTAATGTTGATGTACATTGCACCTAAGCAATTGCTTTCTGCATGTCTAAATGATTTTGGTAAGAGCAAAGTACTATGGCTGCTGGAGATCTGAAATCAAACTGTACTGGAAAAACTTAACAGGGCCAGCTACATTGGTGGACAAAGTAAGTGTCAATGTTTTGAGTCTGATATGCTTCTGAACAGGCACGATTTTAATGTAGTGGAAGAAAGCTTAGACAAGCAAACAAATTAACTTGTGACTATCTGACTGATCAAATAGATAACCTGGCAGTTTTATGCCTAAAATGTTGATTCACTTGCTCAGATGCTGCCTGACCTGCTGTGCTTTTCCAGCGCCACACTTTTTGACTCTGATCTCCAGCATCTGCAGTCCTCACTTTCTGCTGGTGGTTTTATGAGTCAATTCAGAAATTATAAATTCAATTTTTAGCAATCGTTGACATATTTGAGAATGACTTTCCTATTTAACAGCCAGGCCTTAAATTTTATCATTATCTTCACAAGGCAAGTGTTGACCAGTCAGCAGGTTTTTATTGGCTGGCATGAGGATACATTCAAACTTTCATCTCAGTCCACCTGAGATGAAACGAGTTTGTCCTTTTGATCACGACAGAGCATTTCTCCTCAGCGGTCTCCACTTGTAATTGGACAGCAAACCCATAGATGGCCTGGTGATACATTACCTCCTAGAATATTCCCATTCACATTTTTCAAAGACCACAATTTCCATCCTGTGAGGTCACCCACTGTATTAGATTGTGGAGAATGCCAACATGAAGCTAGCCGCCACCTGCACACATGCAATGCTTTTCCAAAGTCACTTAGGATGAGTTGAGTTACCTCAATGCCAAAACTTGAGAAACACTACAGGTGGTGTTCAAAATCTTCCAGTTCTTTTTACATAGTTCATAAGGTTAGATTTGAGGCCCCAACATGATTTTTGCATACGCTAGTTCTCTGAATGCCACCTAGTGGTGTCATTCAATAAATGCAGCCAGTGGATAAACCAGTCAGAACAGCCCAGAGAAACCTCTGTAGTACTCACCATTCAGTTAAATTGTTGGGCAAGGTACCAACCGACAGTTGCCACAAACAAACAACTATACCATCAAGAAAAGACAAAATAAGGTCAACAACCAAAAACTCTGCTCATGCCAAGATGACAGTTTAATGTCTACATTACATTAAAAGACTACAATGCATAAAAGCATTAAATTTTATATTACAAAAATCAAATGTTTGGCGAGAAAACCTGAATAGAAAAATTAATGCATTTAAGTTATTTTCTTACTCAAGTGCTGGTTGCTGAATTGAGGGGATGGAAGTGGAGATACAATGAAAGACTGCAAAATTCATGGGAATATCAAGCAGAGCGATTGTGCTAAATAAAAATTTGTAAAGATGATAGTTGCTTTTTAAAATTTCTTTAAAATAATTAGGTTAAAAACTCATTTGTTAAGGAAATGTTATCTTCTATATAACTTTAAAGAGCATAAAAGAAATTTCATATTATACCCCAGCCCTTATGTAATGCTGCTTCACACAGCCAAGAAAATTCCAGGTTATAATGTCTATGCTGAGCTGTCGTCTTTTAACAGTGCTTAGTACAACTGATCCAAAATCAGGAAGACAAAATTCTTAATTTTAAAATGTTCACCCCCTTTTCTCAGGTGAAGGCAGAACTGCATTTATATATTTTGGTTACTAGGCAGATTACCAAATAAGGGCTTCTGACAGTAAGTGGCTCTAAGTCTGTATGCAATAAAGACATCGGTGTTTGATGTTAAATGCTATTTGGCATATATACTCAGCAATCTTAGTACCTGAAATGAAGAATCATGGCAGTGGCCAGCTGAACATAATGGAGCACTGGATGCTATTCCCATCTTTCCCAAGATTCAGTGATTCCTTATTTGCAGGAAATCCTTTATGGATCTGCTAGAGTTGAGCTGCACATTTTTGAAGCCTATTCCCCTCTAACTCTGTGTGTTTAAAACAAACAACCAAGATTATTAACTACACCATTTCAGAAAATTATATCCACACTTAGGAAAATAAAAATTCAAGCTATTTACAAAATAGTTTTGTTGCTTGAGAAATATAGAAATTTAAACTGCAAACTAAAAAGTGTCATTGATAAAGTACATTATATTTTAATGACTTGTACCACGAAGTTGACTGCACAGAAGGGCATTGCTACATATTGGAATAGTGCCTTCTATAAATTTCCATTTAAAAAATAGAACATTAAACTTCTATCTTATCCTTCTGTATAACTAGACACTTTTTAAAAAGATAACCACTGGTTTGTCTTGCATTGCTCAAATTCAATATTCTTCCAGCATCCACTGGTCTTTTAAAAAAAATCACATGTTCTGCAGCAATGACTCAAATACATTCGTGAGATTTTTAAAAGTGGTTCTGTTGCTTGGACTGTGTTCCCAACACTTCTTCATATGATAGTAAATCTGAGAAAAAGTAAAACAACAAAGTTAGAAACTGTTTGGATGGGAACTGAATATCACCTTCTTCCTGTTTCATCTTCCTAGAGAGCCAATCAAGAACTTAAACACAATAATCCAAACTATCACCCGAGTGCTTTATTGTTGGACCATCAGAGATGTTGTCTTTCCGTTGAGGCACTAAACACAATCTTTCTCAAATAGTGACTTGCCATATCTAAGACTTAAGGGAGTCCTCCTGCTGTGCACCAGGATTTCTCTTTCAGACAAATATATCAAACATTTTTTTAGCTTTTTTGTTTGTTATTTGCCAACTGGTCATTATTTGGCCAGCGTGTGCACAAGTGTTACGCTTGCAGAGAGCATGGATACAACAGGCCGATCATTACTAAATATTTGTTTCTCCTCTTTCACCACCAAAAAGTGAGGGCAATGATAATTAATTGCAAACAGGAGTAGCGTGAGCACCAACTTCGCTACAAAATGACAGACATTTCCATCAAGTTACTGACTGTCTTCTACTAAGCTACACAGATGTTGCATTTCTGTTAAGTATTATTTGATGTTGCTCAATTGAAAATCCCCCCCCGTAAATAATGGTACTTAAATATATGAGCTAAAAACAGTTCAGACTGGAGTATGGCGAGCCAGTAACAAAATATACATTAGTTTTACCTCATCAGGGCAATTAGCTGGACAAGGCAAACGCTTGCCTTCTTCAAGTACCCGAACAAGCCTTGTGACAGTCATCTGACCTTGAGTTGGACCAATCAATTTCAGGAACATCTGAGAAAATGAAAACAATATGCAATGTCGGAGACTCTTATGGACATAGGTAATTCATAAATGGAAATGCTGGTGGACATGTAGTCACTTACATTCATTGGACTATAATCAGACTCGCAGCATGTTAGCAATTCATACAAAGTAACACCAAAGGACCACACATCTGAAGCAATGTAGAACTTGCAATGAATCAAACATTCAGGTGCATACCTACAGAAACAAATCCAAGAATTGTATTTGGTCATTTACATGACAAGGACAGAAGCTTTGACATCCTAAGAGTCTTAAAAATTAAAAACATAAATCACCTAAAACATATCTGTTGCTTTTCAAAGTATGGGGTGTTTGTGCTGGACTATGGAACATTTTTCTTCCACTTTGATCATTAACTGTTAAAAACAGGTGTTTCTAGGTTAGAGTGGTCAGCTACGTTTTCTCTAGTTTCTCCCACTGTCCTTTCTATATCATTGCCCCACTCAAACCGTATTTCTACATTTCTTCTTCCAAATATAGAAGACATAGTGGATGTTTGGCTACAGATGGTCATATGGCTACTTCTTGTATAGCGATCACTGATTGCTCAATACCTCTGTGGCTGAATACCACTAAAGATTAGCTGTTTAGGCATTCCTTTTTCTGCATTTAGGTAATAAGGGTAAGCCACCAGGTTGCTCACTGACATTTTGCCCTTGTTGCATGAGAGACGTGCACTGCATATTGCTTTATATGAAACAGGATCCTCAGGTGGCTAGACAGGTTTTAAAAAGTTTCACATTCTGGTAATCAATGAGGATGGCCCAATTGCTGTTCATGTCATTCTATTGCAGATGGATTAGGGTTAGGATACAATTGTATGAGAATTCATAAGCAAAGCAAGTGTTTGGCAACATATGGGAAGGACGGAGAGGAAATGAAAATGGGTCTCCTTTGATAAGTACAGGAAGGACTGTGGTTTAGCATGTAGCTTCTGAGCCACAGTGAATAGCTAGTTATTATTTGCAACTTTGACTGGTAGGTGGGGGTGGTGAAGATGATAAGACTTCCCCAATCATCTCCAAAAGTACCAGACTCATCTGTTTTTCATACTTAACTGATTAGCAGTTGTGGATGTAGGCACTACCTACCTACTTTAGCAGCCCCGGCCCTTCCCAGTGGATCTGCTAATCTTTGCCAGCTAGAATGCCCCCAATTGATTTTTCAAGATTTGGGAGCCTGCCTTTCAGTCTTAATTGGACATGTGTGTATCAGGCAACTTCCTTCAAAATCACCCACCGGGTTGGATTGCCAAGACTATTAAGGTCCCAACCTGCATTTCATCCCGATAGCAAGACTGAAACCACTAAACAGGAATTCATGCCCACTTGTGAGGAGAGCAGGCACGACAGTGGAGCCAATTCCATGATTCTTCCCCACTCTCCAAAAGTCTCTATATCCTGCAGAGCATCAAGAAGCATTACCTGTCTATATCTCTCAACTAAGTAGAAAAAGAGACTGGCATCAACTCTCACCAAAACACAGGACTGTCCAAATCATCTTGCACTTTATAATACTCTTTATTTGTCTGGATGGCTTTTGTTAGTCCAAAGTCTCCAATTTTTACCCGGTTTTCATTTTCAACAAGGACATTTCTTGCAGCTAAATCACGGTGAACATACTGCCGAGATCCCAGGTACTCCATTCCCTGAAACAATAGTTTGCAATAATTAACACTCTACATAAATACCATCCATTTCATGTAAAAGAACTTCTTACATGGCTCTGGTCTCCAGATTTCTCACTAATGGCAGTCCTAGCCCCACTAGCATTTCTTTAATTTGGTCTCACTTTGAAGTGAGAGTCACCTGTGAGTAGACCTTCCTCATTTTTGTTTCTTTTACTTCCCCTTTCTGCTATTATTTGCCACAGGCCTGTCCTTCACATCTTCCCACAACCCTTCAAAATAAATCTATAGTTCTAAAAATCAACTTTTTTTCCTTAGCTTATCTTCAAGAAAGTCTGCAGATTTATTTCAGTGTCCCTGCTATTGGCTGAATGATACATAGGGAGTTGCAATGTATAATCTATGGTTGAATGACTGAAAACACGAGGCAGTGACTGCAGATGAACATGCATATTGACAATCTGTAACTCAATGAACAGGCAGAAGTGAGTCACAACATGTGCACTTAGTGCACAGAAACAGATGATTAAAGGCAACTTTTAAATATGATTTTTGGTTAACAACAATGTTTATTAAAGATCAAAATGCTAGTTCTCTCAAGGTAATTGAGTGTGATAAATAAGCGATTAGCAGGGAACACAGATGACAGAAGATCTGTATGTGTGTGTCATGTTGAAAAGGAGCAATGTGGATGCTGGGACATCAGGATCAAACCAGCTGTTACGATTTCACCATTGCAGGAAAGGAGGAGTTTAAGAAAAACTGACTTTTATTTTTAACAATTATAGGAATAACCAGAGTATGAATTATTAAGTATGCTTTGCAGTCAAATTATAATAACAGAAGTTCATTCTTTGGTCTAGGTACAGTCAATGTAGAATCCCTATAGTGCAGATACAGGCTTTTTGACCCATTGAGTCTGCACTGACCTCTAGAGACTATCCTACCTTCTTCCCCCAAATCACCATAACCCCTCATTGTTACAATGGCTAATCCACCTCGTCTACACATCCCTGGACACTGGGCAATTTAATATAGCTGAATCAACCTAAACTGCTCATTTTTGGACTGTGGGAGGTCGGAAGACCTGGTGGAAACCCCATGCAGACACAGAGAGAACATGCAAAGTCCACAAAGACAGTCACTCAAAGGCTGGAATCAAACCTAGGTTCATGGTGCTGTGAGGCAGCAGAGCTAACCACAGAGAATCTGTTTTCTTCACTAAAAAGATCAAAGTTCATGCAACTACTGTATAACATGTTACATCATGAGTTTACCTTGCAAATCTGCAAAGCATATCGAATTTGGCTTTTTAACGAAACTTTCTGTTTATGTCGTGGAAGATATTCTTTCAGGCTTCCAGCCGGGAGATATTCCATGATCAACTTCATTCCCCTTCCACCTAGGACAGATCAGACAAAAGTAAATATAGTTTAAAAAATACAGAATGTAGGAAAACTGGAATGAGAAAAGACAATATGGCCCACTAAATCTATGCATTCAGGACATCTGTGAAATCCTATCCAACAACAATTTAACCAATTTCACTAAATTAAATCAAGAAGGGATTTTACAACCTATTCTACAAGTTTTTGACATTTGTAGTGATCCATGGAATAATTTACTGGGCCAGCTTAAACAGAGATGCAAGGCTGTTTTGGAGCCTTGCACTAGAGCTAGAACCTTCCAAAATTACTTCCTTTCACTTCTTAGTAACTTGAATTCTGTGAGGGGGTGTACAATTTAATGACTTCAAACACAATGTTGAAGTGGCTATTGATTGGTACCTCATGATATCACAATACATATTTGTAACCATTCACTTGAACATCCACCTGAGTCTGCTCAGTCTCATCCACTGCCAAACCACCAGAGTTCAAAGTTTAAATAAAAACAGAATTCTGACAATAAGTCACAGACTGAAACAATAACACATTTCTCTAATGGATTACACCTAAACACAGTTTACCCAGCATTTTTTGTCTTTATTCAGATTGCTCGCAGCCACAATATTTTGAATGTGTGTTAAAATATGCAAAATGTGGGAATGAAGTTCAAAATGAAGACAACCACATTGTAACTGCTTAACTGTCAAATTGCTGAGTAGAAATTTAAAATTTACCCATGTTGTTATTTCACCCTAAGTCATCACTGTTGATTTTCGATCATTATTATACTCTATTTTTAAGCAACAATAAAACTGATTGCACAATCATTTGGTAAATCAGAGGACAAAACATATCAATATTGAATAACAGACAGGATGAATACCATCACAATGCTGAATTCCTGTCCTAAGGTGTGATTTTCAGCACAAGCCTCATGACCGACTGCCAGAAGGAATATGCACTTCCTCAAACATTTTTCTGTGCAGCATTGACAGAAGTTTGTGACTCTCAGTCAGTGCATTGTAAAGATTCTGTCTTTTCATTTGCTACTTTTTAAAAAAACTAGACTAAAATGAGAAATAATGATTTTAAAATATGCAGCAGTTCAAGAAAGCTCCTCACTACCACCTCAACCAGGGTTGGCAATAAAGAGTGGTTGCAGTTGTGAAAAGCAAGTAACCTAGCTTCCATTATAAACAATTTTTTGCAAAGATTGAAGTTTGAACTGCCCATAATTTGGAGCTGAAGGGCAGATGCAGCTTTTGCTGGTAACAAAAAGTTCAATGTTCCACAGATGTTTTGCCTGCTTACAACTGTGCGATTGGTTCTCACGTAACTGAACAGCTTGGAGGTAGTAGATGTTAGAGAGAAAGAGAGCGTGAGAAGTGTTCAGTCCTTCTCAGCTCAGTAATGGCCTCTTCTCAAAAGGTCAAAACTCACTGTAAAACTGAAGAAAAGAGTTTATCATTCTTGTAAGAGTTGTTGTAAACTGTGGCTTTTAACTGATAAATTAGAGACTTTTTACTGACTGAACTTGTGTCTCTTACTAACTAGTGTAAACATCCAGAAAAGAATGACTTAAACAACATGCTGGCCAGCACAAGAGTCTTAGGATCATTGAGACAACAGAACTTGGAAACAAAGACCGCTTTTCCGGTTTTTCTCCCCCCCCTCTATCAATTACCTATTTTACCGTTTATCTGTAAGGGGGTGATTATAAGGGGATTAAATTTTTAATTATTATCTGCTAGTTTATAATGGTTTACCGAACTAAAGTAAATTATTTGTAATAAATAATGATTCTTGTTCAGTACAGAAACCTGGTATGCTGTCAACCTGAGTCGGAAAGTTAGGTAAATTGGGGAAACTTTGCTTACATTATAAACTCTAACTTTTGTGATGACTCGGAGGTCAATTTCTAGTGTGTTACCCAAGTGAGTTGTAATAGAATGTCTTACGGAGATTCTACAACGTTTAATAAGATAGATACAACACATACTAAAGACAGAGGACAGCATGTTTTCAGAAGCAAATAAATCTTCAGTGATTTATTATAGACGCAGTTTACAAAATTAAGTGGCTTAACAAGCAATGGTTTAATGATTCCTAACAAAAATCTAGGAACAACAAAAAATCGTATTTCTGTAGTGCCTTTAACATGGTAAAAGGTGAGCCACACATGAAGATATTAGAACAAAAAGGAGTAGACTTTAAAGAGTGTCTTACAGGAAGAGTAAGGAGGAGAGGTTTAGGGAGGTAATCCCACAGTTTATGATTTATGCAGCTGATAATACAGCCACCTGTCATCGCTGTTGCCAGGAAACAAGTTGTAAAAATTCTACCCACTCTCCTGTAGGCAAGGTCTACTGCTATGATACAGATCAGCAGTTTGTCAGCAACCCACAAAGTAGCTATTTGTATGTCTAGGAGGTACTTTGTCGCTAAACTCAATCAAACTCCCTACTCAAAATTTCAGCAAGTATCAGTATATAGCAATCAGGAACTCTGGCTGACATTTCCACCTCCTTAGCAGAAGATTACTGGCACCAATTGTGGAACATTTTCTCAAATCAATTTAGCTAACTGAATCCAAACTGAACCTAGAAAATCCCAGCTCTGTAGGTTCATTACTGTGTATAATTACAAGCAAGTATGTAGCAAAGGTCAAGGCTAAATTAATATAAAATCACATGATTATCTTTACATAATTCATTTTGAAACAAATAAACACAAAAGAAAATCAAATAATGAGCATTTACCTTCCTCAGTGCATATTCCTTTGTACTTCACTATATTTTCATGATAAAGAGTCTTTAGAATTTCAACTTCTCTTTTGAGGTCTGCTTTGTGCTCTTCACTGCTATCTGGTTTTAAAGATTTTACGGCAACAAGTTCCCCTGTGTTGTCACCCTCTGGATCATAGCGACAGAGCTCAACTTTCCCAAAATGACCCTTTAAAAATGAAAACAAAAAGAACAGCAGTTACCAAATCTGTAACTTAACTAAGAATAAAATGTTTTTTTGAACAGTTTATAACAAGACAGTGATCATGGAGCTTGACATGAAGGAACTTTTGAATTCAAATCTCAGCCAAACATCTGCTCAGTTTTTGATCAAACATGGAAGATGTGTCAGACCACCTTGGTTCCACCTTGCTATTCTTTTTTGTGGTCCTTGCCTCATAGAAACATGATCTTAGAGAAATATTTCTCTGTAACAACCATCAGTGCTGTTTTACTCAGATTCCTGATGAAGGGCTTTTGCCCAAAACATTGATTCTCCTGCTTCTTGGATGCTGCTAGGCCTGCTGTCCTTTTTCAGCACCACACTCGTGCCTCTGATCTCCACCATCTGCAGTCCTCACTTTCTCCTAGATTTTTATTACAGTCTAACAATAAATAAACTCACTATGCTGGTTCTTTGCGAACACCCCCTCCCCCACCCAAAATATATTCAGATGAGAGGGAATTTATTCCTCCACCTCTGCCGTGAGGGGGGTTGAGCAGTTCATCAACTTCACCAACACATTCCACCCCGACCTTAAGTTCACCTAGACCATCTCTGACACCTCCCTCCCCTTCCTGGACCTCTCCATCGCCATTAATGACAACCGACTTGACACTGACATTTTTTACAAACCCACTGACTCCCACAGCTACCTGGATTACACCTCTTCCCACCCTACCTCCTGCAAAAATGCTATCCCATATTCCCAATTCCTGCATCTCCACCGTATCTGCTCCCAGGAGGACCAGTTCCACCACAGAACACACCCGATGGCCTCCTCCTTTAGAGATCGCAATTTCCCTTCCCACATGGTTAAAGATGCCCTCCAACGCATCGCATCCACATCCCACACCTCCACCCTCAAACCCCACCCCGACAACCATAACAAGGACAGAACCCCCCAGTCCTCATTTTCCACTCTACCAACCTTTGCATTAACCGTATCATCCGCCGACATTTCCACTACCTCCAAACAGACCCCACCACCAGAGATATATTTCCCTCCCCACCCCTTTCCGCAAAGACCGTTCCCTCCGTGACTACCTGGTCAGGTCCACACCCCCCCCAACAACCCACCCTCCTGACACCTTTCCCTGCCACCGCAGGAATTGCAAAACCTGTGCCCACACCTCTTACCTCACCTCCATCCAAGGCCCCAAAGGAGTCTTCCACATCTATCAAAGTTTCACCTGCACATCCACCAATGTCATTTATTGTATCCGTTGCTCCCGATGCGGTCTCCTCTACACTGGGGAGATTGGCCGCCTTCTCACAGCGTGCTTTAGGGAACATCTCCGGGACGCCCGCACCAATCAACCCCACCGTCCTGTGGCCCAACATTTCAACTCCCCCTCCCACTCTGCCGAGGACATGCAGGTCCTGGGCCTCCTCCACCATCTCTCCCTCACCACCCGACGCCTGGAGGTAGAACGCCTCATCTTCCGCCTCGGAACACTTCAACCCCAGATCATCAATGTGGACTTCACCAGTTTCCTCATTTCCCCTCCTTACCCCAGTTCCAACCTTCTAGCTCAGCACTGTCCTCATGACCTGTCCTACCTGCCAATCTCCCTTCCCATCTATCCGCTCCCCCCTCCTCTCTGACCTACCATCTCCATCCCCACCCCCATTCACCTATTGTACTCTTTGCTACCTTCTCCCCAGCTCCGCTCCACCTCCCTCCATTTATCTCTCTACCCTGGAGGTTGCCTGCCTCTATTCCTGATGAAGGAATTTTGCCCAAAATGTCGATTTTCCTGCTCCTCGGATGCTGCCTGACCGGCTGTGCTTTTCCAGCACCACTCTAATCTTAACCGTTACAACACAACTTAACTATACATTAAATGACCAGCGTCGATAACTTTTAATTATTACAAAATATGTGTAATCTAAACGAAAAGCCACTGAATTTATCAGGCTTATTTATTTTCATGTGTTATACACAATTTTCCGTTTGTTGGATTTTACACAACTTATCTGCTAGTTTGAGAAAATATTCTGCAAACTTTCCTCATGGCTCCCAAAGTAAATCAAGCAACGCTCCTGCATATCTATCTAATTTTACATTATAAAATGTTAAGATATTTTGCACAACTGACTTCCTTAAAAAGGTAGTTCCCTGCTCCAGTAGTTTCAAACTTAATTAGGTTTCACACAGCATTGAATCATTGTGTTAATTACTGTATTTATATTGACTTTTAGTGCTAATCTCACCCAAATATTTGTTCAGATTTTCCATAAAATCTCAACATTGTTTTAAATGAGAATCTAATCTAACTTTATTACTTTTTGGAAGGAATAAAACCCTTCTGATCTCAAGTGTAAGTTAATGTTTGTTAATTTATGTTATCATGAACCTGTTAGTACCTACATTATCCATTACTCATAAAATTTGAAGCAAATAACGTCAATGCGTCAAGATCCAATTCACTCCATAATAGTGTCACACAGTTACTCTCCTTCCATATTTGAAAACTTTAAACTGTTTATTCGCCTCAATCTTCCCCTCTATCAAAACATCTGTGGGCATCCAAGTATCAAGTTTTGTATAAGCCAATCCATATTTATGTTTTTACCCAGCCCAGTTTTGGTCAACCTTGGTGATTCCCTGCAGTATGGCCTTTCAAATTTTGTTCATTAATTGAAAAGCAACACCGTGGGCGGCACGGTGGCTCAGTGGTTAGCACTGCTGCCTCACAGTGCCAGAGACCCGGGTTCAATTCCCACCTCAGGTAACTATCTTGTGGAGTTTGCACATTCTCCCCGTGTCTGCGTGGGTTTCCACCAGGTTCTCTGGTTTCCTCCCACAGTCCAAAAGTGTGCAGGTCAGGTGAATTGGCCATGCTAAATTGCCTCTAGTGTTAGGTAAGGGGTAAATGTAGGGGAATGGGTCTGGGTGGGTTGCTCTTCGGAGGGGCGGTATGCACTTGTTGGGCCAAAGGGCCTGTTTCCACACTGTAAGTAATCTAATCTAAAAAAATTTTTTTAAAAAGAATTATCTCTCAATACAGTATCAAAAATATATGCAAATGAAATGAGCTGCTTACCTCACCCAGATCCCGTATCCTTCGCAGAAATCTTTTTTCAAAGTGAGTTGGATCAATTTCTGCCTTTGGTTTATCTTCCGGAATTATATTTGGATCTGACCAGAAATAGAAAATAAAAAAAAACAAAAGTTAAAGATCAGATGATAGCTTATTTGTTTTCTTTGGTATTTTTATATCGCACCAGTAACTCTTTAATGGCATACTCAATTTCACACAAAATCATGTTCAGATTTTAGCTATGCTTAAACATACAGCACTGCATAATGACTTGTGTCTGCACCTGTAATTCCTCTTGAAGTGAAATAAGTTCAGTCATACCTCTGTGTTAATTAACTGATCAAAAAGAACCAATTCTGTACAGGAACAAGAAAAAACCTTGAACTTTGGTATTCTTTGATAGTGCTTTTTCATTTCTTGTATGGAAGATGGGACAATTCTTTCCCCCTCCTCTGCCAGTCTTTTCTTAAGAAGAATAGAAATCCCATTGAATTTCAGTCAGTCAACATCCAAATGGGAGAAGATCCCTAAACACTTGAAGCGACAGTATTTCAAGACCAAATCAAAGGGATTCAGATCTGAAAATGTATGCAGTATTGGTGGGTTACATAGATTGACTTTTGACGACATGCAGAATCTGATTTCACCCGTTATTACAGTCTCTTACTCTGCTCTTGCAACTTGTTGATGTCTCTCATGATAGCTCGAAAGAATGGTCGCTCGGGTGGATTGTAGGTCATGCACTGTTGCATTAATTCAGCCAGTTCCTTACAGGAGGATGGGGGGGTGAGCTTACACTGAGCCTCGTAGAACCTCTCTTTCTGTATCATAAACAAACAGGAAAATATTTTATTATAAAGTGTGCATTGCTTCAGGGTACAAAAAAACATACAGAATATCATATGGAAAGAGGAGCTGGAAAATGAAATAAGTAAAGTGCATGGTAATAATTTTATGGTTTGAAATACCAGAAATTGTAGAAGGCAAATTTGAAGACATTTTCTCCCTTCTTTCAGTCTTGTATAAAGTTGTCAAAGTCGTAGTAGTCATCAATGAAAACACGTTAGGTCTCCTTTTAAAAAGCAAGTAAGTGCACCCAAGATTTTAGCTCAGTGACACCGGAACTCCCTCCCTAACAGCTCAATGGGTTTACCTACTGCAGAGACTGCAGCAGTTCAAGAATGCAGCTCAAGAGCAATTGGAGTTTGACAATAATTCCTAGCCTTTCCAACACGACCCACAACCAAAGAAGAAATAAGAAAAAATTGAAATGCCACAGATGGACTCTATTATATGCATTAACCAGATTCTTTTCTCCCATCCCA
This sequence comes from Chiloscyllium plagiosum, assembly GCF_037043375.1. Lineage (NCBI taxonomy): Eukaryota > Metazoa > Chordata > Chondrichthyes > Orectolobiformes > Hemiscylliidae > Chiloscyllium > Chiloscyllium plagiosum. The sequence goes on along the minus strand of NW_028270147.1, from coordinate 62,428,043 downwards.
CTTTCATGATACTTTCCAGTATGCTGCCCATAAAAAAAATTTCTTCCAAATTCAATTTTAAAAAGAAAATAAACTGGCCTGTTTAGCTTTTTCCAATAGTTAATGAAACACAGGTGAACTAATTAGTTAGTTTCAAAATTCATTGACTTTCACAAATGACAAAAGAATACAAACTCAAAGGTACACTATTTCAAACTTCGTCCCAGTATTGCTTGGTTCCTGAAGTTTCTATATGTCTACAGCAGGAGCCTAATCAGGACAATATTCCCTCTTCTATCTCACTGTCCTAGAAATGTGTTTTTAAAAAATACATGAATTTTACCACAATAAAATTTTTGAAACATAGTATTTTTACCTCCAAAATGATTCTAAAAAAATACCTTGGATTGAAAATTGATATAAGCTGAGAACAAAATGTTCCTCAGTATAGGACAAGACAAAGCAACCCATTCGATTGGCATCTCATCCACAAACATCCACCACTGAGACTCAATAGCAAAAGTGTTTTCTATCTACAACATCCAATGCAGAAATTCAAAGTTCCTTCGACTGCACCTTCCAAACCCACAGCCATGTCCGTCCAGGACAAGGGCAGCAGGTACATGGGAAACCACAACCTGCAAGTTCCCCTCCAAGGCACTTACCACCCTGAATCAGAAATATATTACAGTTCCTTCACTGTTGCTGGTCAGAATCTTGTAATGCTCTCCCTACAGGCATTGTGGATCAAACCACAGCATATGAACTGCAGTAGTTCAAGTAGCCAACTCACAACCATCTTCTTGAGGGGCAACCCAGGATGGACAATAAATGCTGGGCGACCACTTTCCTTGATTGAATAAAAAAAAAGTTGACTGACTTGCACTGACAGCTCCTTGAGAAATGATATGCATAGCACATGCTCAGACTTCATAATCCAAATGGCTGGCTGAATCTTCCCCTAAGAGGGTACACATTCTTTGACAGGATGTGGGGATCACAACTACCAGCATTTTTTGCCCAACCCAATTGCCCAGATGAGCAATCTTCTTGAACCGCTGTAGACCATATGATGCAAGTACACCCACAGGATTGTTAAGAAAGGAGGAGTCTCAGAATCTTGGAGTGACGGTGGGGGAATGGCGATAGAGATCCAAGTAAGGATATTGTTGGGCTTGGCCGAGAATCTGCAGATGCTGGTGTTCTCATGCATCTGCTGCCATTGATCTTCATGGTGGTAGAAATCACAAGTTTGGAAGGTGCTGTCAAAATAAACCTTGGTGAGTTGCTGCAGTATTTCTTGTGGATGGTACACACACCTATCACTGTGCAGCAGTGAAGGAAGTAAATATGCAATCAAATTTAATCTTGTTACTGTGAATAAATACTGGTTTTACATTTCTACAATCCTATTTTGAGCACAGCAATTTCAGCTGCTGCCAAAAAAGTGCATTAAAAAATGTCAAAAAGAATAGAGGACCTGAAGTCAGCAGTAATATTTCCACAATGTCATTTTTATACAGGCCTGGCTATAAATTTCTGTGTCTACATGTAGACTGAAGGAAAATGCAGACATGGAATAGTGCGATAAAAACATAACAATAAGGCATTGGCACAGCATTGAAATATATAGCTCTAGAAAAAGAGAGTGAGAAGGACAGTTGAGCATATGATATGTTACTTATAATTTAACAACCTCTGCCAAGCTCCGATCTTTAAGAGGCACCTCTCCATTATAGCAGATGGCCCACAGGGTTGTCCCAAAGCTCCATTTGTCTGCAGCAATACTCAGATTCTTGGAATCTTCTACACATTCTGGAGCAATCCATGGAACACGCTCAACACGTTCTGGAACAGAAACATACATAAAACTATGAAATACCTGGAGAATGTGCTCCTACAAATTTCCTTCTTGACCCCAATTAGATGCCTGTAAAATGAAGAATTTTCTTTAAAGATGTGGTTTGTTGAATTAATGGTAATATGCGTCAGGGAATTTGTATCAAATGCCTTCTGTAAATTCAAGTGAAGTGTCACACCAAAGATTATAGCACAAAATAAGATCTTACGGTACATAGTTAACACAGTAAAAGATTGGGTAGCTGGTTGAAAGCAGAGAATAAGCATAAATGGCTTTTTATCTAATTGTTAACAGGTGGCAAGTGGGAGTCCAACACGGGTCTGTGGTGGGGCTCCAGCTTACAATCTGCATCAATGATGTATGTAGGAGAAGCTAAGGCATTGTAGCTAAAATTGCAGACAATACAAAGATAGGTAGGAAAAGCAAGTTGTGCAGTCGACCTAGAAGCTTGCAGGCAGATATAGACAGGTTGAGCAAGTGGGAAAACAGTTGATAGTTGGAGCACAATATGGGGAAAATATGACGTTGTTTGCTTCGACAGGAAATACTAAAAAAGTGTATTACTTAAATGGTGAAAGATTGCAGAACTCTAAGATGCAAAGGTCTCTATTTTCTAGTGCTGGAGTTACAAAAGGTTAGAATGCAGGTATAAGCATATAATCAAGGAGGCTAATGGAATTCTGAAAGTAACAGAAAGCACACCGTAACTAGTGTGAACCCTTAGCACTATCATGAAGGCAAAAATTAATTTTGCCATGGCAACTGGCTCGAGTGAAAAATAAAATTCTTTCGGTTAAAATATTGCAATGCCTTCTCACCAGTATATTGTGCTTGTCAAATTATGGCATGTAACTTGTGCTTCGTGTTCTTCATTCTATCAGTTTTTAATCTCCGTCTTGGCAGAGAAGATACTGGATATGAACCAATTGATAATATTATTCACCAAAGATTAAACCCCGCTCTGTGACATTAGCTGACAGAAGCCCGGTGGGAAGTAGACTCATTATCATTGGCCTCAGTGTTACAATGCAAAGAAGATCCATAATTAGGCAGGCTAAGGGTTCACATTATTTAGTTACGGTCTGCTTTCTGTTACTTTCAGAATGATCGGACTTGGTCTTTCTATTCTTCCATTGTAAAGCCCAATCTAGTTCACATCTGAACCTCTGCCACTCTCACATCCACTTCCATGAATATTAACTTTGGGCAAAGGCCTAAATTTGCTTCCTTTATGTTTGCCACAACAGGGCAGGACACTTCACAGGAAATGTGTACGACTAGGTGAGGAAATTCTAAGTGACAGCTATATATTCCTTTGTTTAGTTTCACTAAAATGATGCCATATTCTCTCCAGAATATACATCAAGATACTCAATTTCGATTTAAAAACTTGTAAAGTGTGGAATTTGACAACTTTATGGAAATATTACCTTCTCTGGAGAGCACTGTTATTGGAACACCTGGATCACTCAGTTTGATAAACGGGCCTCCATCATTTTCAATCCCTTGTCTTGCCAGTAAAATATTTTTTGTACACACATTGCCGTGCACTAAATTCTTGTCCTCCTGTTCACAAAAATGATCTCTGTTAGCTCAACATTGACACTTAAAATGGAAGAAATCAGATAATCTCCACTTGCACTAAGTATAAGAAAGTATGAAATGAGAAAAGGTTGATAAGTCTACCTGAAGTCTAACTTTTCCATGTCATAATTCACTCCACAAGATCCCAGAAGCAGAAACAATTCCTGGCTTTCAAATCTATCAAACAACGCTCTAAATATCTATCCATCCATCCTATGTCTCTACTATTTAAACGTTCAATAAAAGGTGCTGGACAGCATGCCAGAAGCAGCAGCAAACATTCCTGAACATGATAAATCAACCTTGGTGAAGCTACAAAACTGAAATGCTTGAGCACCAAACAGAATAATCAGCAAAGAGCATAAGAGAGACAGGGTTATGTGATTCCACAAGTACAGATCAGATCTAAGCTGTGCAGCCCTGCCACGTCCAGTTATAAATGGTGCTGAACAATTAAACATCTCACTGGAGGCAGTGGCTCTATAAATATCCCCACCCTCAATGATGGTGGAGTCCAGCGTATCAGTCCAAAAGATAAGGCTGAATTTGCAACAATCTGCAGCCAGCAGGACAGAGCAGACAATCCATCTCAGCCTCCTCCTGAGGTGCCCAGCATCATAGATGTCAGTTTTCAACCAATTCAATTCACTCCATGTGTTATCAAGAAATGGCTGAAAGCACTCAATACTGCAAAGACTATGGGCCCTGATAACATTTTGCCAACAATACTGACAACTTGTGTTCCTAAACCTGCTGCATTAATAGCCAAGCAGTCCCAGTAAAATTATAATCCCATCACCTACCCAACAATGTGGAAGGACATCCAGCTAAGCCATGTACACAAAAACCAGGGCATATCTAATGCAACCAAATATTGTCTCATCATTCGATTCTCCATCATTAGTAAACTGATGGAAGTGCTATCAACTGTGAGATCAAGCAGCACTCGTTCAGCAAAGACCAACAAGTGTTGCTCATTTTTGGTCTCACTGTGGCCACTCAGCTCCTGACATCATCATAGCCTTTGTTCAAAGCTGTAAAGATAAGAGGAACTCTAGGGGGGAGGTGAGTGCGATTGCTCTTGACATAAAAGTCACATTTCACTGAGTATAGCGGCAAGAAACCCTAAGAGTCAATGCGAATCTGGGGAAAATTCTCCGCTGGTTGGAGGTTTTATCTTGCAGAAAGGGCACTGCTGGGGGTCAGTCATCTCAGCTCCTAGAGATCTCTGCAGGAATTGCTCAGGGTAATGTCCTAAGCCCAACCATCTTCAGCTGCTTCCTCATAAACGTCAGAAATGGGGATGCTCGCTGATGATTGCACAATACTCAGCACCATTTGCAAATCCTCTGAGCGATGAAGTCCTTGTTCAAATGCACAAGACCTGGGCAATATCCAGGTTTGAGCTTACAAATTGAGAGCAAGACTCATGCCTAGCAATGACCATCTCCAACAAAACAGAATCTGACCATCACCTCTTAACATTCACTAGCAACATCATCATCCGGGGGATTACCATTGACCAGAAACTGAACTCACCAAATAAGTATTGTTGCTACAAGGACAGGTCACAGACTATGAATATTGTGGCAAGTAACTTATGTCCTGAGTCCCCAAAGTCAGTCCATCATGCAGAAGGCACAAGTCAAGGAAGGAAGGAATACTCCCCACTTGCCTGGATGAGTGCAGATCCAACAACACTCAAGAAGCTTGACATCATCCAGGACAAAGCAGCCTGCTTCATTGGCACCATCCACAACCCTCCACCATCAACACTCAGTAGCAGCAGTGTGTACTATCTGTAAGATGCACTGCAGAAATTTACAAAAGATCCGTACATGGCTCCTTCCAAAATCACAACCACTTCCATCAAGAAGAATAAGGGTAGCAGATGCATGGGAAAACCACCACCTGCAAGATCCCCCCCTAAGCCACTCACCGTTCTGGCTTGGAAACTGGCACTATTCGTTACTGCCATGGAGGCAAAAATTGCAACTTCCTCCCTAACAGCATTGTGGGTGCACTTAGTTCAAATGGACTGCAGCGCCACCACCTTCTCAACAGCAATTCGGGATGGGCAATAAATGCTAGCCCAGCCAGCAGTGTCATCCCATGAATATATCAACAAAAATAACTTTGTCTCAACTATAGATACACATGCGAAGGGAGCATAATGTCCTATCAAAGATTGGTACTACTGGAATTATTTAGACCTACTTTCTCTTTAGATGTTACAGTAATCAAGCAAATGTGGCAATCTTACCAAATAGCTCAACGCACTCGCCAGCTGTTTTGCAACCAAAAATTTCCAGGGTGAGCTCTTCGAAAGATATTCACTCTTTCGAAGCATAAATAAATCAAGTGGTCCAAACTCAACCAATTCTTCAATCATGATATCTGTAAAAATTTAAAAGCAAATGTAATTTTCATTACCATACTATTCTCGGTTTGTTCTTCCTATTCAATGGAGAATGAAGCCAACAGACAGATAAAGGTTAGGTTTTGCATTTGCACTGAATTCTTAAAGATTCATACATTCAAAAGTGAAGCTTAGTTCATAATATGTGTATTTTTAAACAAGACTGATAGTTAAACAATGCAACAAATATTGACCTATTTTAAATATAGGTAAATATTGGTGAAGTGACAATGTAACTGGAGAAGTGATCTTGAGGTTCATGCCTTTAATCTGGGGTACGTGTTCAAATCCCAGTTCAGCCACTGGAGGAATATGAATTCAATCATGAAATCTGGAATTGAAAGTTGGATTTCAGAAACAGAAACCATGAAAGTATCACTGAATGCTGTAAAAACCCATTCTCCCCAATGCCCTTTGGGGAGGGAAATCTGCTCTCCTTTCCTGGTTTGGCTTACATGTGGCTCCTGTAATGTGACTGACCCCTAAATGTCCTCGGTTCAAGGGTAGGAAGGTATGGGGAACAAATGGCAGTCTTGCCAGTAAAGCCCACATTTCATGAAATTATAATAACAAAAAAAAAAGCAGGGTTGTAACACAAGAACTAATTCTGGTGCTGCCATCTTTTCTGATTGGATCAGTTTAGTAGGGAAAGCTCCAGACATTTGAAGTATAATGGCCCAGATTTTCCACTGAGCAGTCTTTATTCCAGTGTAGATGGAAGTTGATCAAGGGGACACTGCAGAATCCCATCATAACAGCTCAGAAGCAATTGCCTGGGAAATTGAAATTTAATCAAAACCAGTCAAATTTAAGTAAAATAGTTAAAAATCACACTACACCAGGTTATAGTCCAACAGGTTTATTTGGAAACACTAGCTTTCGGAGCACTGTTCCTTCAGCAGGTGGGCAGCACGGTGGCCCAGTGGTTAGCACTGCTGCCTCACCTCGCCAGAGACCCGGGTTCAATTCCTGCCTCGGGCAACTGTCTGTGTGGAGTTTGCACATTCTCCCAGTGTCTGCGTGGGTTTCCTCCGGGTGTTCCGGTTTCCTCTCTCAGTCCAAAGATGTGCAGGTTAGGTGAATTGGCAATGCTAAATTGCCCGTAGTGTTAGGTGAAGGGGTAAATGTAGGGGAATGGGTCTGGGTGGGTTGCTCTTCGGAGGGTCGGTGTGGACTTGTGGGGTGAAGGGCATGTTTCCACAATGTAAGTAATCTAATCAATGTTCTGAAAGCTAGTGCTTCCAAATAAACCTGTTGGACTATAACCTGGCGTTGTGTGATTTTTAACCAAGAAAAACTAGACTATTAAATTTATAGTCTAGGTCCTGACTAGCTATTAAAATGATCTCACCCATCCCCAATTACACATCCCTAAACAGTTACTCTTCTCAGACACTAACTTGAACCCCATCTCTCTTACCACCCATGCACCATTTCCAGATCTGAAACCGCCCCCCCAAAACTAAGCATCCAAAATCCCCTGCCCCTATTAGATCTAATTACTCTCACCCAACCCTAACCTACCCTCAACACTACATCACTCACCTTGCAACCTTGTACCGTAACGCTCTGCTCCCTTCCTATTTGCCATTCAATTCAGCTGCCACCCACTCCCTTTTCATCTGGCATTCCACCTCCACCCCCCCACCCGCAGCTGTCAAAGGGGCTGTCAGGACCTTTAAATTCCGGGAGATGGCAGCTGTCTGCTGGGTTAAGGGAGTACATTGTGTTCAACAGTTCTAGGTGACAAAAGTACAGTGTCACATTTCTGAAGCAACTCTGATCGAATCTCCTCTGAGAAATGTTGAGCTCCCTTCGATTATTTCCGAAGGAGGTGGTGGACAGGGGACCAGCAGAAGGTTGTCACTCCTCCGAAATCCAGGCCTTTGAAAAGTGAACTGAGGTTTTTGTTCCTATAGCGACCACGTGTTCTGACTACCTCTGCAGTTGCTGATCTTCTACATTGTTGCTGTGATATTTGTGCCCAGAGAGTCTAAAGGAGTGAACAGTCAGTGTCTGTACGTAAGCTGGACACCCGTTGTGTCCCGTGAACTGGAAGTAGGAGCAGGAGTAGGTCATTCGGTCCTTTTAGCCCATTGCACCACTCACCATGAACACGGCTGATCCCTGCTCTCTCCCCATAACCTTTGATTCCATTAGCACTATGAAGTATATCTAACTCCTTCTTGAAACCATTCAACATTTTTGAGTCGACTGCTTTCTTAGGCAGAGAATTCCAAAGGATCACCTCTCTACAGGTAAAGAAATATCTCATCTCAATCCTGAATGGCCTACCAGTATCTTTAGACTGTGATCCCTGCTTCTAGACTACTGGGTCATCAGAAACATCCTTCTTGCCTATCTAGCCACCCTGTCTAGTCCTGTAAGAATAAGATAGGTTTCTATAATATCCACTCTAATTCTCCGAAACTCCAATGAATATAGTCCTAATCGATCCAGTGTCTCTTCAAATGTCAGTCCTGCCATCCCAGCTATAGTCTGCTAAACCTTTGTCGCATTCCCTCCACAGCTCATACATCCCTCCTCAGGTAAGGAGACCAAACTACATAAAATATTCCAGGTAAAGAAATGCACTGGCTAACCAGTGAGCCAAGCAATAATTTGATAACTTGTATTTTTTAAAATATAAATTTATATAATTTATACTTGAACTTATGTGAATCTTTGTGCCTCTTTAATAAGCTGGGCAGCGCAAACTCTATATGGCAATAATATCAATCACTGAAATCAGCAGAATCTGGATGTAGGTTTGCTCGCTGAGCTGGAAGGTTCACATCCAGACGTTTCATCACCCTACTAGGTAACATCTTCAGTGGTGAAGCACTGTTGATAATTCCTGCTTTCTATTTATATGTTTGGGTTTCTTTGGGTTGGTGATGTCATTTCCTGTGAAATTATCAGCAGTGCTTCGCCCAGAGGCTCATTGAAGATGTTACCTAGTAGGGTGATGAAGTGTCTGGAAATGAACCTTCCAGCTCAGCGAACAAACCTACATGCATAACCTCAACCTGAGCGACAAACCTTCTCAAAACTCGCTCAACAAAATCCATTGCTGAACTACTCGTCTACAGGGCAAATGTAGTTGGTCAAGATGGACTACAATATGAAGCTAACAAATCATTGCTAGAGCACTTCCTCTCTTGCTTCACAAACCATTGAAATCAAACACTGCCTACCGCTCAAAGGTAGGATTTTAAGACAAAATGATTGTTTTTAATGGGTTTTAAAAAATGATGCATGCATCAGCTGATGCAGGCAGCTATCATGAGTGCATGTGCAGGCTCTATAATGCTCTAAAAATCAGTTGCTAAGCAAACACATTTAATCTTATTTAATTTAATCCACATTTTCTTCAAATTTTCAGACCTTCTGTCCTCCATGGGAAATAAAAGCAAAAATGAAACAAAATACAGCTAAATCTGGAAGTTTCTAAAATAAAAGCAAAGATTAGAATAGATTCTCTACAGTGTGGAAACAGGCCCTTTGACCCAACAAGTCCACACCGACCCTCCGGAGAGTAACCCATCCAGACCCATTTCCCTCTGACTGATGCACACTGGACAATTTAGCGTGGCCAATTCACCTGACCTGCACATCTTTGGACTGTGGAAGGAAACCCACGACATGGAGAATGTGCAAACTCCACACAGACGGTCGCCCAAGGCTGGAATCGAACCTGGGACCCTGGTGCTGTGAGACACCAATGCTAACCACTGAGCCATTGTGCTCCCAAAGAGCCAGAGAAACTCAGCAGGTCTGTCATCTATGGAAAGAGAAACAAAATTAATGTTTCAAGTTCAGTGTGACTCTTCTCTACAAACTCCAAAGGCTGTATTGAAAGTCAATTGTATCAGAACTGTGTATAAACACGGGTAAGCATTAGATAAACCAACCTCTGAGCTTTTGCTGACTGTTTCAAAGGCATCGAACACAATGTAATTAATAAAGTGCAACAATAAAATGAATCAGCCACTGTGGAAGGAGTTATCTATCTAATTATTTTTCTATCAGTCTTCGCACAGTCTCTGAATGTTAGATGAGAGACTAGGTTTTTCTCAGTGCACAGCATGAAAAGGGTACAGAACTCTATATTCTCCCAGCCTTGAGAACTATTACACAATACCGAGGTCAGTTAGCTGTAGCAGCTTCAACTGTGTTTTTAAAGAAAGCAGAGAAGATAAGCACTTCTCTGATACATTAAGATCAATGATAACAAATTGAGTTGAAAATATTAAACCACAGGACTTGGTATACTTATAAATTTTGAACCTGATTAAACGAGAAGAGAACTGCACCTCATGCAAAACCCAGTGCCAGTCTAGGCCGAGAGATGGCATCATGTAATGGACAATCAAACTGACTACTGACAAAGTTACACCAATTATTTTGTGTTGCTACATCTGCAAGACCATTAGTAAGTACTATAACTTAAACAATGAAACACTGCATCTGAATAAATTTGCTGGGATACTTTATAGTGTGGGAGGTGGTGCATGTTGTCAGGCGGTAAAGTGCAGAATGGAGGTCCCTCCTCTTTCCTGCCTTCCCCCTGAACCCCCAACTTAGTCTGGGGCAGGACATAATGGTTCATATTGCTCTACCACGAGGATTTAACTGAAAAGCAGATGCCTGGTGGCTAAGGACAGTGTTCCCTCCTTGTTAGCATGCCGGGTCGTCTTAAAACAAATATCCCCCTACTCCTAAATATTGCTGGGGCCTCTTTGGCTGGCCTTGGTGAACCCCATCACTCATCTCTTTCCTGAGGTTCCATTACTGACCCCGAGTGTAAATAGCACTACAAGTGTTGGAAACCAGACCTCTGCCAGGCACCAGGATTTCTCAGGGAAGTTCTCCAGTAAGAGAAACCAGAAAACCAATAGCAGGAGCTTGATTAGGTTTCCATCTCCCAGGGCCTGGCAAACTGGCTGCAGCAGGTTGTCAACAGATGTTCACGTGGTGGACAAGCTGAACCATTTAATTCTACCCTTCAGCTTTGAAATTTAATTGTTTTTCTTAACTCATCAAAAGCTGCTGGGTTAATCTTGTGGAATGGAACAAAAGCCCACTTTGACATAAGTGGCCACTTACTTTTCAAGTCCCGTGCCACAGATACAATTTTCAAAGCCTTCCTATTCTCCCCTAAGAGCTTATTGTAGCCAAACCCACAAAAGAAGATTCCCTCCAGCTCCACTGTGAGATTTGCCCATTTCTGCACAATGAGTGGGAATACGAAGATGGTTCCAATCCTGCCATTGAAACCAACACCCTGTGCAATGAATGGGAACACAAGTGTAGTGGTCATACTACTGAATTAGTTATCTGAAAACAGGAGGTCAAATTTCACCATTGTGGCCAATATGTAGCTTCTGATTTACAAGAAGTTTAAACTTACCCTCTGAAATGGGGTAAGCATTAATACAGCTTTCCTTCACCTGTCTGAGGGCAATTAGAAATGGGCAATAAACACTGACCTTGCCAACAAACCAACATCCTGTGAATGATTTTTTTTTTAAACTGGGCCAAGATCTCACATAACTGGATTGGATTCAAAGCAGTCACAATGGAGTGTACAGTGAATTAAAAAATTCTCTCTCCCTGGCCCCCAACAGTGGCAAAACAAATTGGTACTTACTTTCCAGATCTCGCACACAAACACCATGCAGGAGTACAATGTGCTTGTGAGAAACTTGCCTCATCATGCTGGCTGTCTCAAAGAAAGGCTATGGAGAAAATACAATTATTTCATTAGTTTCAATATATAAAACTGATGAGTTTCCCAATGATTTTTTTTTTGCAACTTCAGCTCATCAGTAATAAAACTACTCAAAATCAGGAATCATAGAATCCCTACAGTGTGGAAGCAGGTCCTTTGGCCCATTGAATCCACACCAACCCTCCAAACAGCACCACACCTAGACACACCCTCTATCCTATCCCTGTAACCCTGCATCTTCTATGGTCAATCCACCTAACCTGCACATCTTTGGACAGTGGGAGGAAACCAGAACACCCAGAGGAAACCCACACAGACAAGGGGAGAATGTGCAAACAGTTGGCCAAGGACAGAATCAAACCCACGTCCCTGTGAGGCAGCAGTGCTAACCACTGAGTCCCTGAGCTGGAACAGATTTAAAATAACAAATTTTAAAGTAGACTTTAAAATAACACTAGGATTCTAATGCTGGAGGAGTGCACAAGTATAGGAAAAGAGGTGGTCATGATGGAAGTTAAACAAGAAATAGAATTAGAAATTTGAGGCATTGGGGAACCAGAAGTCAACGTGCAGCAGCGAGGACATGAGGTGATGAGCAAATGAGGCTTGAAGCAGGATATATAGTCAGGAGATATTTTAGATAAGTTGAGGGAAGTAGAGAATGGCAGCCAGGAAAATGTTGAAATAATTGAGTCTAGGTACGATAAAGACATAAATTTAAACAGCAGATATGCCAATGTAGGGGTTGGAGTAGTGTTGAGGGGATTAATGTTTATTGGTTAAAGTTAAAGTGCATTATGCTTTCAAGCATGCAGTTGTAATAATAACAGCTTAAGGATAACAGCATTGCTATGAATAGCAAGTAGTGAAAGGAAGCTGAAGGCCAGATAGTGCAGTTCAGTTATCACAGAAACTAGCAGACCCCAAGCTGAATGTTGAGATAACAGGGTGCTGCATGAAGTTTAGAACTATAAATGTACTGCAAACTCTACAACTGAGAAGTTCTTTGGATGACTGAGATATGTACATGTCCGAATAATAGCTTTGCTTCCTTGACACCCTCGAAGTTGCAATAGCCATTTTTCACCACACCAGAGTGGTAGCTTGCAATGTCATAAGAGGTTCATGTGGAAAAGATTTCTGATCAAGTGAATTGGGTTTGAAATTCTATTCAGAATTAAGTAGGAATTGAAGATTGATCGTCTTTAGTTTACAAGTTACTTATTGGTGAATTGTTAAATTTTCTTCCCTTCTCTTTGCTCCCCCTGTTGGTTTCCAAATAAAACAGACATTTGAAAGATTGAATGTAAACTGACCATCAAGTTTTAAAGGCTATTTTTTTCCAGCAGAGATGGGATCCAGACTAAATGTAGAGTGTATTGTATGTGAAAACATTAAAGTTCAGCTTTTTTTTTAAAAAGGAGAGCTTAGCTTTCCCCAGGCAATTAAACATTCTTCAATACATTTGAGGTTACTAGTAAAAAAATTAATTCAAAAGAATTTAACTAAATCTAACAAAGTGACTGACAATATTTCTCACTGACGGTGTTTAAGGTCTGCCAGGGCCACAGAGCTCCTGCACTCACTACAGCCTTGATCCAAACATAGACAAAAGAGCTGAATTCCAGAGGTGAAGTGAGAGTGACCAATCTTGGCACAAAGGCAGAATTTTATCAAGTATGATATCAAGAAGCCTTCACAAAATTGGAACCAATGAGAATCAAGGGAAAAACCTTTATACTGATTGGAGTCATACATAGCATAAAGGAACATTGTTATAGTTGTTGCAAATGAATCATCTTAGCTCCAGATATCACTGTCGGAGGCCCTCAGGGTAGTATCCTACACTAAAATGAATTCAGCTGCTTAAATGACTTTCCCTCCATTATAAAAAGTCAGAAGTGGAGACCTTCACTAATGTTCAGCACCAATCACTGCTCCTCAGATACTGAAGTCACTTGTGTTCATATGCAAGAAGACCTGGCCAACATTCAGGCATTGGCTGATATGTGGCAAGTAACTTTTGCGCTACACAGCAATTAGACAATGAACAACAAGAATCTCTAACCATTGCCCTGGATATTCAGTGGCATTACCACCACTGAATCACCCATGATCAACAGCCAGGGAATTATCATAGATTATCATAAACTGGACTGGCTGTATAAATATTGTGGCTACAAGAGCAGTTCAAACGCTTGGAATTCTGTGATGGCTAATTCATCTTTTGTCTCCCCAATGTCTGTTTACTGCTTACAAGGTTCAAGATTGGACTGTGATGAAATCTCCATTTGCATGGATAAATGCAGCTCTCCCAATATACAAGAAGTTTGCCATCATCCAGGACACTGCACCCTGCTTGATAGGTGCTATATTGACCAATTTTAACAGCCATCCCCGTCACAACCAAAAATCCTGCAAACTTCAAACTTCTCTCAAATCTACACATCATCAGGATTTGGAAATATACTGCCATTCCGTCACTGTTACTGTCTCAAAATCCTGGAACTCCCTTTGCAACGGCACTATGGATGGCCCTACACCACAAGAACTGCAGCAGTTCAAGAATGCAGCTCACAACTGCCTTCCCCTGGACAATTAGGGATGAGCAATAAATGCTGCAGCGATGCTCAAATCCCATGAACAACTAAATTAAAACATGCAGTGCAGTTGTGGCTTACCAGAGAAATGTCTCTGTGACTGGGATCAAGAATTTTGAGGACCACCCGGATGTCCTTTGTATTGTAGAAACTTTCATTCTCTTCATCGTCATCTTTGTAATTCAATGTCCCTGAATAAATGTTTGTTCTGGTCCCTCTTCCAAGGTGTTCCAACTGGTATTGGGTAAAATAAAACACATGTTTAATTAGACTAGATGCCATGGAATGTCACCCACCCCACACCCACACAATAAATAAAACAGAAAACATGCAATGTTATTTGCCTCTTTGCAATACAATAAATAGAGAAATGGAAGACTGATTTGGGTCAGCATTTGTTTTGGTATATAAGCAAAAGAAAAACACTGGAGCCCCTCTCCCTTTCTATAACACCACTAATTGATGGACTGATTGGTAGAATTTCCTTTCTGCTGAGTTTCTTAGCTCAATCTTATTGCTATCCAATGGTTGTTTGATTGATTCAATGCCAAACACTGAGTTACGATAGGATTTAAACATTGGACGTTAAAATATGACAGTGAGGATTTTCACTGTTATTCACCATCAGTCCACCAATCGCCAGGACATGCAAATGCTCAATCACTAGGTGAGAGCAACATCAGATTTAGCTATGATGGGTCTTGGTGCCAACAAAGCATGGCAACATTTACTATTGAGCTTCATATGAAAAGCCTCAGTCATCTGCAGAACTGAACCCCAACATAAATCAGCAACAGTGAGCCCACCTGACAGATCTCCTCCTTGCGAATTCGGTGGAAGCTCAATTGACTTAAATTGTAGTTGTTTGCAGTCAGCTGTGAAATCTGGGACTGGCTTTTTGTCATCACTAACAGGTTTGAGATTTCTACAGCAAAGAAAATATTAGAAAAACATTTGGAAATGTTTCTTTCAATACAAACAGCCCATGTACAATCTGTAGTGCTTGACTCCATGTGAGGAAGAGGTTTTGGAAAATTAATCTACTTTCTCATTCTTTTCTGCAGCAACTGAATCGTCAATGCAATGGGAAACAAAACTGAGAATGTTTCAAGGAGGAACAGTACTTTGTGTATAAATCAGCTCCTGCACAGGTAAAGGGAACTAGATCATTCCTGATTCATAGGAAGGGAGATGGGCTTGGAAGAGGAAGGAAAAAACTGTCAATGTTTGTCAGTTCCTCAAACAAAACCTAAATGACAGACTAAGTTGAGCAGCTTTGTCACAGTCCCATATTCTTGCAAGTCTAAACCGTTTCAAGGACCAATGTCTACCCTAATTACTTTTTCGAAAAAAATTTCCCTGATGCGCTAATTTGCATTCTTTTCTTATTAGATCTGCCTTTGTATTTCAATCAACATGATGTTTTACACCAATGACAATGATTGGATGAGAGTTTGTAGACAGTAAGGGAATGAATGTTGAAGACACATCCTAACTCACTAGCCTCCTGAAAATGTAATTAAAAATAAAGATATGTACAACAAGATGGGCCAGTTGTTTGGAAAGTTTTGCGACATGGCGATTAGAGTCAATTCGTGGAGGGAAAAAGATAACAAGAGTGCATGTGGTTGATGGGTACTTGGGGTGGGGGTTGCCTGTGGGAGATAGAGTCATATGCGCAGAAAGGCCAGAGGAATGTTTTTTGTTTTTTTTCATGGACTACAGTACAGTGTCAGAGTACACAACAATAATTGTGACGGACCCAAATTTGCAGCAAGCGGTCTCTGTTCTCATTCCAGGATTGGTCATCTAGGAAAGGTCAGGAGAAAAGGACAGAGCCACAATCTTAGTTTATGAAATCCACTTCTGTGTTAAGGATGAGGACTTGCTTCAGATCTCTTCCTCACATCTCTCATTATACGAAATAGAAGATACCGAGAGGAGCCCCTACCTTCAGATATTTGGTTGTTGTAGTTATTAATTGCAACTGACAGCAATATAGTCCTAAGACATCAGCAGTAAACAAAACATTTTAAGAACAGAGAACAAAGCAAGTCAGATAGTAAAGTAACGATAAAATGCAGCAAAAGAATGTCATTGTTTAAAAAAGTTACACATTTCATCCCCAACAGTTTAATGCGTATGTGTTTTATATATATTTTAATGTAATTTATTTTAAAACTTTGGATTTGAACTACTGGTATGTGGGTTTTGGTCTGTGTCTCTGAAGAAGTTTAATGATAAACTTATAGATATGTGTAGCCACGGTGATTTTACAGAAAAATAAATCTGAGTGTGTTTCTGGTGTGTAATGAGGTTTTGTTTAGAGTAAAGAGTTAATGCATTAGACTTTCAGTTTAATAAGTCAGAGATTTTTTTGTTTGTTCATTGAATATAGGTTTGGCTGGCTCGGTTATCATTTACTATCCATTCCTAATTTGCGCAGGAGACAGTTAAAAATAAACCACATTGCTGTGGATCTGGAATCAAGTGGGTCAAATCATGTAAAGACAGCAGATTTCTTTCTTGAAGGACATTAATGAACCAGATGGGTTTTTCCAACA
The DNA here is from genome assembly GCF_037043375.1 of Chiloscyllium plagiosum. Classification (NCBI taxonomy): domain Eukaryota; kingdom Metazoa; phylum Chordata; class Chondrichthyes; order Orectolobiformes; family Hemiscylliidae; genus Chiloscyllium; species Chiloscyllium plagiosum. The sequence goes on along the minus strand of NW_028270147.1, from coordinate 62,411,302 downwards.
ATCAACAATAAACAATAGTTTCATGGGCGGAATTAGAATCTTTAATTCCAAATTGTATTGAATTCAAATTTCACCTTCTGAAATGACAAAATTTGAACCTGCATCCCCAAAACATTACCTGGATTAATAATCTAGTGATAACACCATTAGTCCACCACCTCCACTCTCTTGATTAGACAATATACTCATAATTTAGAAAAAGCTTTGGCATGTTAGTCAGGGACTTGGCTGAAGCTAGATATGAACAACATTTGCTCCTGAGAAAGGGAGATAATTTAGAACTGTTAAGAATAGGTTACATCAGTGTCAAGAAATTAGTTTCAAAGCTCCAGACCAGAAATGTTTAGTTGAAATCCTGATTGGAGTTATTTAAAGCTAAGAAAGTCTAAGCTTAGTTGTATGAAGGCTCAAGGAAGAGGGGATCAGACTCTCAAGACTGGTGAATTGAAGCCACAGCTGTCAAACCTGTGTGGTACAGAAAGGAATTCTGTTTGTCATTTGAGTACTGGAATGTTCTGTAGGGATGACTGATTATAGTTTGCTACACGTTTCTAAATCATTAAACGTGTATTATATGTAGAGAGTTTAGATTATTTTATTTCATTTCTTTTGTATAATAAACTTCTGCTTATTGTTAAAATCAAATCTTCAGCAAAACATGATTAAGTTTCAGTATTGTTTATATAACCATCTTATTAGAATAAAAAAGAATGAAGCATCAAGCTGAATTTCAATCTGGGATCTAATTTGTCCTGTAATAACATCAACTGGAACAACAGAAAACAGTTTTTAATATATCAACTGAAAAAGACCAGTGCTCTTTACAGACTACTGCAAAGGTATATTTTTGACAACAGATTACAGGAAACTTTAATTTCTACCTAACTTCTGCTGCACCTAACCTTGCAAATGTTTAATCTCACATCTGGGTGCACACAGTAAGAAATTGTTCACTCACAGTATTATCATTCCTCATTTGAAATAAACATCACAAAAATTGAAAAATTACACCAATGAATAATTTGCAGACAGTTTGTAAGATGCATTTCATTTTAAAGTTAGAAACTCTCAGGTGAAATGCTTTGCTACTTTACGAGCAAGTCTGATGCCTGCTAATGCCACTAAAAGACATTAATCGCCTTAAGGCAGCATTTCTGCAAGCTACCAGCTTCAGGCTAGTTTCTGCAGTATCTTTTCGAGATACTATTCTCAGGAATACATTTGGTATATAAATGCTTGAAATTCTACTCTATAATAAATAATAGTTAAATTTAAATCCTCATGAGATTTAAAATCTACATGCTGTCATATAAAAACAGCATGAAACTCCAGCCTGACAAGACCGAGCATAACTTCCTTGAAGAGTGAAATTTGGCCCACATTCTGATCTATATTGCAAGTTAAAAGCTAAATTCATAGTATAAACACATTCTCATTATACCAATTTGTATCGCATAATACATGTTCCAAGTAATTTGTGAATCACAGCAGAGGACAGAATTGACTTAGCAAGGGTAGACAGCTAATGGGAACAGAACCTAAAGTAGAACTAAAGAAACAGTTCAAAATGCAAGATTTCAGTGGGAGTTACTTCTGCTTACTTTGGGTCAACTTCGTAGACCAAACAGCTGGTGCTGCTGAGATCTTAGTATCATTATGGAGTTCTACAGCCTGGGATGGGGGCATTTGGATAAAGACAAGGAGCAGGGAGGCAGCTAGCAAAACAATAACTTATAATGGGAGACTTAATTCTTACACAGATTAGGAGGCGAAAAGTTAGGAACAAGGGGGAAACAAAGGAATTTGGATGTCCAAGAACAGAGATTATTAAAAACTAAACCACTAATGTAGTAGACAACAATCAAGGGCTAATGGATTTTGTCCTTTATATCAACTAATGGAATGCAATGGTGAGGAAGTGGTGTATCAGATGTACAGATGGTTAAACTCTAGCTGGAATAAGTTCCATTTTGGGCATAACAACTCAGGACAGATATTCTGGCCTTGGAAGTGGTGGATGTAAATCTGCCAGATTCGTGACATTCATCAGAACACGACCTGTGTAAATGTACGTGCCTAAATGTAGCATGTACATCTTTGAGTACTGTCAGCTATTGGCAGACCTGAATGATGTGTTTAAAGTCTTAAAGAGATTGAATAGGATCAGTACATCACAATTATTTCTTTTGGTGGAGGAATTCAAATAAAGTGAATGTGATCTTAAAATTGGCGCTAAGTCATTCACGAGTGAAATGAAGTAGGATTTTTTGACACAAAAAGTGGAAGATGCTGGGTCAACTGAAATTATCAAGACTGACATTGACAGAATTTTATTAACGGTATCAAGTGTTCAGGGTCAAATGGAATTGTGACACAGATCAGCATTGACCTAAATGTGCAGCACGCCAGGCTCAAGTAACAGTGTAGACTATCTGAGTAGTGATGCGGATTGTTGATTTGTATCTAAAATAAACTAAACTTTTATGTTGAAAGGTCATTCAAGACCACGTTGGGTTAAAGAGATTTCACAATGGTAGTTGCTCATGTGACAATAACTGTATCTCTAGTGAGCACTGGCCTAGATGATTTCTCTGCGCTCGTGTATCTTTTTTTGCAGCTATAAGCGTAGATAATTTAAAGTTCAAAATGTAGAAGGTGTATGCCTGTTAAAAGGACTGTGTGGGCGTATGTGTGGGACTGCATGTGTGTGTGGGCTTGAGGAGTGTGTCGGTTTCTATGTGTGGGTTCAAAGGAGGAAAGGTGCACACATGTGGCTTAGTACATTGTCAACCCACAAATCTAGATACAGGCAACAAATTACTTATTGGCAATTCATTTTAACAAATCAATACTGGATGCATACTAAAGCTCCATGTGTGAAATTATGCAGAAATAACAGCTGTGAACAGTGGGTTGTGAATGAGGGATTAACTAGCTTTGGATTTAAACGTAAATTCGAAATGGATAAATATTCATAATCTTCAGAATATTTGCTTAGAATTTACAATATAATGAACTTGTAGTTTTTCTGAAGGAACAATAGAAACATATTAAACTCCAGTTCAAGTCAACCAGTTCCTGCAATCAAACAGGAAACAAAGTTGATAAACATGGTAAGACCATATTAACTATATCCTTTCTACACTGAATATTCTTTTCACCTAAATTTTTTGAGAATGTGTGTGGGAGGTGAGGAGATCAATTATATTTTTTTTAATGTGAAAGGCCAAGCATAATGTATCACATTTGAAGATTTCTTGAAGAGAATAGTTATTTTAGCAAATTCTCCAAATAAACCTCCAACGTTAAAATAACTAAGGATTTTGAAATACAGCTAGTAGGGTGCAGCAAATCACACCAGCCACAGCTAAAGGTCAGTCAAAGCAAGATATTTTGATAAGGAGCTTCCTTTTGCAGTAAACACACAAAGAAAACAAATTCCTTAGACCCCTCTGCACAAAACAAAGTTGAACAAAAACATTAAATATTTAAATGGAGAGAATTATAGTACTGCCGACCACATTCATTAGCTGATTTAATCGTCCCCTTCACATCTTTTAGTCACAGTAAAAACCTTGTGCAAATTAATTGTTTCATTAAGTTACTAAATCTTCTGAAATGATTTGTTCTCAATATGATGTAGCAATTAGTGACCCTGGCAATTTATCACATTTGTAAAGAAACTGATATGTGATGGATATTAGACGTGTCAGACACAGATCTCGATAGATCGACTTTGCAACTTATGCCACCTATCCATGATTTATTAATGATGTCTGCCAAAGAAAATTTTAAATCTACATTTACTTTAACATAGAGTGGTACAAAGATAGAAAGACTTGTATTTATGCAGTGCCTTTAATGATCACCAAGTGTGGCAAAATATTTTAAAGACAATGAAGTATTTTTGAAGTGTAGACATTGTTGTAGAGGAGGAAATGCAGCCAAATGCAACCAGCAACTGCCATAAATGGCAATGCCACAATGACCAGTTAATCTACTTTTGTGATGGTGCCTCCAGCATAATCACCAGGATACTGGGGAAAAGCTCCTTGTTCTCCTTCAAAACAGTACCATAGGATCTTTTATGTCTACCTGAAAGGGCACACTGGGTCTTCCTTTAACATCTATCCAAGGAACAGCACTTCCTAATGTGCAGCAAACTCTCAATACTTCACTGGAGCATCAGCCTTCGTTTTTCTGCTCAAGTCTGGAATAGGACCTCAACCCACAACCTCTGTTTCAGCTGTGAGAGTGCTACCCACTGATCAGAGCTGACACACATGGTACTTAACTCTCTATGGGGCTTACTTTGAACATAATTCTTTTCATATTTGTAAGGCAGCTCTTTTTAAGAATGAATCAGTGGAGGGGTAGTGGTGGTATCCATGGATTAGGAAGCCAGAGTCTAGGTGAATGCTCTGGAAGCACAGATTTAAATCCGACTCATGCAACTGATAGAGGTTAAATTCAATCAATGAGTTTGGAATATAAAGCTAATCTCAATAACGATGACTATTATCAATTGTTTTAAAAACACATCTGGTTCAGTAATGTCCTTCCAGAAAGGAAATCTGCCATCAGTCTTTTCTATACATGACATTACAGCACTGTGTGTGACGTGAATTATCCCAAAGGTGAGATTAGGGATGGGGAACAAATATTGGCCTTGCCAATGATGCACAAATCTCATGCAAAACTGAAGAAAAAATGTTTATGGCTGAATGAAAAAAAAAGGAATTGGGAACTTACAACATTTGAAAAACATAGGGTGAAAGTCATAATTATTCATTCATCCATCTCTTACAGTTTACAGATCTCACCTGCCTTTGGAGTTTTTGTTTTTATACTAGATATCCAACATTCATGGCTCACCTCCACCCTGATCTTATCACTGTTTATCTGGATGGGTGTGTCGTCAGACAAAATAACTCTCAAACACATAATCCTTGCAACTAAATGCTGTTACAGCTAAATTAATATGGATTAATTTAATTTTTTGATTCAATGAAAATTAAATTGTATAGTGCAGTTTTATTCTTGTACTTTCAAGCAATTAAACATACCTGATCTTATATAAAAAATACTATCAGTTTGCAGCCTTTCCATGGTGTTCACATTGTACGTGCTGAGTGTTGAATAATCAGCAGCTAATAAAACTCAAAAGTTTTTTTAAGTAGTAATATTTGCAGAAAAAGTCACAGCTTTTCAGAAAACTAGGAAATCATAAAATACTACATTTTTGAGACTTAATTTACTGTGAAATCATTTCACAAGTTTTCGTACTGAGATTTCAACTGAAATTATTTTTCTGGGGAAGGGTTACAAGCTGGTCTAGGCACACTTGGACCAGGAAGGGAAAAAGTCAATGATTGCCATCTAGCTACTCCATTTTGAAAATGCATTTCCATAGACCGCGAACAATGTTTGGTTCAGCTGGGAGTTCCTGCATAATTCATTAACACTGATACTCAGGCTAAAACTACATGTGAATACTCAGCATTTAGCAATGATAAGTTGACAAATAATGCTGAACACTGACTGTTTTCTTTATTAACTAATAAAGGCATGAATGAGCGATTCAACAGATGAGCTGAGGCAAGGGTAGAGTTATGGAGGTGGAATTAAGTGACCTTACATATATGGTAAGAAGTTCCTCTTAAGGTCAAATATGATGCCAGCATTGCAAACAGCTAGGTTCAATCTCAGACAGTTGAGAGGGAGAGGGAGAGGGGCAGAGTTAGTTGCTAAGGAGTAGAGTTTGTGGTGGGACCACAAGGTCATGAATTCAGTTTTCCCAAGATTTACTTAAAGAAATTTCTGCTCACCTGGTACTCAATGTTTGAACAAACAATGTACCAATTTACAGACAGCTGACGTGTTGAGAATGCTGGTGCTGGTGATAAAGTTGAGTTTCATCATCATGCAAGATAACAAGATTTTGGATGATGTCACCAAGAAACAACATATAAACAAGAAATAGGATTGTGCCAAGATCGGAGTTAATGGTGTATGAATGGGAAGACAAGCCATTTGTAGGGGTGGAGAATGATAGATAAGGAACCAAGTGGTCAGTGGAGAGGCACTCGACAAGATTGTATACTCAACTGTGTCAAAAATAGTTCAAGGAGAATATGGACAGAAAGTTTATGCATGTCACAGTCAAATAATATATAATTTGTGATATTAAAGGAGGCCAAATTTTTACTGTGGCAAGGACAGAAATCTCACTGGAGGGATTCAAAAATGGAGTTCCAATAAAGATTACATAATTTCTTAATTAAAGGTTGTAATAATTCATGCAGCTTTTATAATACTCACCTCTCGGTTTTGGTGGACAGCAAGTTTTCAGTTGGAAGCTTACATCCTCGGTTTTAAGAATCTGCCCTTTGAGATGACTCATGAGTTCCTTAAGGTTTGTGAAGTAGCTCTCAGAGCCATGCAGCTTGTAACCTAAATCCTTACTCACTTCGATCTGAAAGTTCTTATACTGCTTTGTTGGTCTCGAACCACTGCCTCCATCACGGAAATCAATGCACTTGAAGAAAACAAATTGTGAGATTAATTACCAAATGTATGTTGCCATCTGTTTCATAAACAGGAAAGGTTGAGAATGGGCAAGTTATTTCCTTTCCCTATCACTTGACATAAAACAGACATTTCCTTGAATTTCTCAGCACCAATGTGACCTGGAGTTAATGTGACTCCTTCTTCTAATTCACTCAGGTGAAGGAACTTACAAGGATCATCTTTTGCAACCTTCAGCAACTCCATTGATTTCAGCAAGAATCAGGAAAAATTCAATAATCCTCAACCCCCTCCTTCCCCTCTCCAAAATAAGGGAACAATTGCTGGATTGAGTTACTTGGGTAGTGGATTTTCTGTGACCCATCAGTCTGAAAGCTGAAACACCAGTACTCACTGGTTATTATACAAATGAATGTTATCCAACTTTTCCTGTTTGCAAGGTGTTTTGTAAATATGGACTTCTTTTTAGAACTGCCCAAATTCCTCAAAGCATTGGTGTCGCCATGATAAGGTGACCTGATTACCAGCATCTTGCTGAAAGGATTCCTCCTTTTAGTCTGCAGAAGTGAGAGGACATGAATCAGGGAGAGCTGCTCCAGATGATACAGCAGAGAGGGACGCAAGGTCAAAGTGAACTGCAGGTACAACAGATACTTCTAACCTCTCGATCTCCTCCACCAGGATCCCTGGTGCACAGTTTCACAAATGTAGCACTCTCACACTTGGTCCCTAAACTATCTTGAACATACCACTTTGTTTCAGCCACCTTCTATGGAAGTTAGTGCTCACATATACAGTCTCATGAAGGGATGTCTAATCAGCAGTTGATTGTCAAACATGGAGATGACTGCTTTAACACTGTCCAGCAAATTCAAGTCATGCTAGTCAGCAATTGAGATCAATTTGGTGTTAAAATCAAACAGGAGTTTTCAATAACCCAGTACTCATTTAGAACCTAATTTCACCCTCTGACCAATATTATCTCAATATTCCAATGAAATGAATAACATTGCTTCCCTTAATTATAAGTAGTGCTGCTATACTGGATGACTTACGTAATTGTAAAATAGTGCCTTTTAAGTTACAAGACAAGTCATACCATTGTGTTGTGTGACATTATCATTGTGCTAAATGAGACAGACTTTGAACAGATCTAGCAGCTCAAAACTGGATATTCATGAAGAGGTGTGAGCTAACAACAGTACAACCATATTCCAAACAGCATTATGCCTCTATCTACAGTACATGCACTTCAGCAATTCAAGAAAGGAGTTTACCCACCACCTTCACTAGGGCAACTAGGAACTGGAAATAAATGCTGACCAGTCAGTGATACTCATGTCCCATAAGTGAATTAAAAAAATTATGTACAACTGCAGTTGGGACTTTCACCAACTAAACAAAAACTAGAGAAGCTGCTGTCTAGAACTGGTATGAAACAGATTCAAATTCCTTGCCCAAGAGTTGGGACAATTCCAAGCTGCATAAACCCAATCTGGAAAATTCCCTGTAATGTCAAGTTTTTGTTCCGAGTAAGGTAGGTTTGTTGGAAGTTCTGACACTGAGCTGTGGAAGAAGCTGTTAGTCTTGGATGAATGACCTGCTTTGATATACCAGCAGGGAGATATATCAGAGGTCAGAGGTACTTAAACAAGCATTGAAACAACAATAGAGCCCATACACTTTCTCTAAAATCCCACTCCCAACACCCCCCCCCCCCCCCCCCCCCCCACCCTACCCCTATGTACTCATCACTGCTCCACTTATTTCAACTCATGGCATCTTATGCCTCCTCCCCACCGACCCCCGACCCCCCCAAAACCCATATACTTTGCTTGATGATCAATACTCATTGGCCAAGTTCCATGAAGCCCCCACTGACCCCCAACAAACAAATCCTCCATGCCAACATTAACTTTCAACTTTCAACCCACCCCACATGGCCCCTCATACCAATTCCAACCTGTCTTCCACCCACCAGTAGGACCCTGACACCTAAAATCCCAAATCACCCAGAAGCCACAATGGGCAGACCTCAGGATCCATGTTGAAAAGAAATAGGACAAAGTTATTACCTGCCCAATTCATTGTAATATGTAAAAAGCACTCTCTCTGATAAAGACATATTCATTATTTTGTCCAAAATGGAGACTGGGTCCTGAACATAGAGGTCCTGTATCTATTTTACTCACTAATGGAAAGGTTTGGGCCATGATTCTCACACATGTAAAACCAGAACTCAACTGGGATAGTTTAGTTTAATGCTGAGGTCAGAGAGATCTCAATTTCATTGGAGCAAGGGTCTTAAATTGCAGTGTGAGGGGTACGAATTTTCAGAGTGGCCATAAATGGACTTGGAGTGCATAGAAGGTCTATACAACTGTCAAGTTGTGAAGTTTTTAAAATCCTCAGCCTTTTATACATTATTAAAAAAAAGGGCTTAAAAAAAAGGCTGACAAAAAGGGCTGCTCGAATCAATAGGTGTGAAAATAATCTGAGGAGCAGGAGAGTTGACAGTTTGGGTATGAGCCTTCCTGATGAAGGGTTTATGCCTGAAACATCGACTCTCCTGCTCCTCAGATTCTGCTTGACCTGCTGTGCTTTTCCAGCACCACACTCTTGACTCTGAACTCCAGCATCTGCAGTCCTCACTTTCTCCTAGTGAAATAATATGGTTGAGCAATTATAATGTTTGTTTGTTGATGTTAACCTAGGAGCTACCATTATATCGTTCGAATGCTTGGCTGTGTATAATTATTCCAGCAGGAATTCCAGCTTGATTAAAGTTCAGATTCATTATTGAAAGATTAGCTGTATTTGATGCAAAGTTAATACAAAGAGTCTGTTCATTTTTATATAGATTTAATTACCTGATGGCATTTAAAAGTTTTGACTGGTCTTCCATGAATGCAAGTGTTGTCTTTTCGCCAGTGAAGACTAACAAACATTAAAAAATTTATTTTATTCCACTTAACATCGATCCTGAGATCTGCCCATAACAGATACAGAGTGAGTTGGCATGGAGGCCATAACAGGCAAGAATAGCGGGTGATTAGTATTAAATCATGGACCATACGGATTATGCAAAAACATTGAGTTGGGTGGGAGGCATGATTTCAACCATGGGTGCCAGGTGAGGAGCATAAGTTGGCTTAAAAGGGAAGGTGGTCAATGTGGATGAATGGGAGAAGCATGTTGGCACGAATGGAGCATGGGCGTGGGTAAGGACTAAAGGATCTAAAATATGTGAAAACAACCACGTTAAAGTCCCAGAGGACACAAATGAATAATTTAAAAGCCAGCTCAATACTCAGTTGACAAGCAGGAGGCTGGGAGAACACAGCAAGTCAGGCAGCAACAGGAGGTGGAGAAGTCAATGCTTTGGGTGTAACCCTTCTTCAGGAGTGAAGAAGGGTTATACCTAAAATGTCAACTCCTCCAACTCCTGATGCTGTCTGGCTTGCTGTGCTCTCCAAGTCTGCTGCTGGTCTATCTTGGATTCCAGCATGAGCAGTTTTTTTTTCTAGCTCAATACTCAGTAACTCCCACCCCCCGTGGTCACCTTCGATCCATCAGCAAACTGTATTTTGTTGCTGCCTCGTGGATTGGAAATCCTGCCATCTGGGCTAGATGAGAGGAACTTTCCCAGTGAGCATTACCCACCTCAGGAGTGAATTGAAGCCCATGTCTCGAATGGGTTTGGAAATTTGATTTATTTCTTAAAACCAAAGGATATGATAGAGTACCTTTAATATACATGTTACAATCCCAAACTTTCCTTCCTTTAAGATAGGAAAGAAAGAGAAAGACAAGTCAATTGTTCAACTGAGTTCTTTCAATTGTTACCTCAGTGGTTCCACTGCATGCAACTGTCAGAAGGATGTGGTTGAAATCTGTACAGCTCCAACGCAACACGTACATGCCATCCTCATTGCCTTCGTGTTTCAACTTGTTGATAGCATATTCAGTACTGATAAGAATAAATTATGAATAGGTCATAATTATGGTCTGCTGTTAGAAATGTATAAAGAAAGGTGAAAAGAAGTTGGGCCTGCTTACCATGGACATTTATAACCATGGAATTGACTGAATTCAAAAGTTAAATTAGACATTAGCAAAGGACTCAAATTAAAAATTAGGAAGTTAGATACAGTGCTTTTATACATAATGAGAGTTGTTGATAAAATCATCAGAAAAGGTCATCAACAAAATGGTTAGTAAAATGGGGACCTAAACGTGTTAAGCAGAAAAAAAAAAGAGATCAAAAACACTTGCAGCTTTAGCACCCTGTTTAACCCCAAAGCCTAGCTTCAGGCCATTTATCACAAAAACTGCTTCACTCCAGATCTGTAACACATTTGCCACCACCCATACCCCTGCCCCTTCCAGTGCTCTCTTTGCTGTCCTCCTTTGCCACCATCCAGAACCATAGCCTGTGTGAACATCTGTTTCATACATGTAGTCATTTACCAAGTTCTTCTCACTCATCACCCTTGAACCCATTGACCTACATTGGCTCCATCTCCCAAACAGTCTTCATTCACAAGTTTCTCTTTGTCAGCTTGCGTGTTATCTTCTCAAACTGTTTGACAGTTATCCCATTACCTTTGAATATTTCTGTTAGAATACTTTGTGAATTATCCCATATCATCGCACTATTAGGAGTGAAGCCTTTAACTGCTGCATCCCTCTCTCAAAATCCCATTTTCCAACAATTAAAAGCCATCTGTCGCCACTTTCAAAAGCACCACAATCCATCTCCTCAAGCAAATGATTTCTCACAACTTATGTAAGAGATATATACTTGCAAGTGCTAAATAGATCCAAGTTACTGTGATTGATATGGTATATAAAATTGATACATAAAGTATCTAAGTCTTGAAACTAAATCACAAGGAGGGAGGAAGGTAATTCCATTATTGGAAAGCCCATTGGCTACTTTATTTTTAATTAGATGCATAAGTGCCAATCTTTTGTTGAACTTTTCCAACTTAATATGGCCAAACTGGTGCTGATTTTATTTTAAAAATGTCGGTATATGTAACTGAAAACTAAGGCTGTAAATAGCACATAGCATGCCTGAAAAGGACAGAGGAAGCCTGCAACTTAAATGAAGGAAGTGTGATTAGGTGGTGTCAAGTGTGGATTTGAAAAGACCAAAGATTTTAAAGAAAGTTTAAACATTCAGTAAATTTTGTTTTAAACACCAAATCTGGAGCCAGAAGGAAAAAATATGAAAAACTGAAATTTTGGCATGGGAGAAAAGTGGAGAAGATTGCACTGGTGTTCGTGCAATAATGGGTACAAGGAGGTTTCAACATAAGGATTATTCAGCTCAACATGATCTTATTCCTTCCAATGGAAGTTAAAATATTTCTACAATTTTTAGAGGAAAAAGGAGAGCGAGAGAGTGAGTGAGTGAGAGAGAGAGAGAGAGAGAGAGAGAGAGGGAGAGAGAGAGAGAGAGAGAATTAAATAATTTTAAAATTCCAGTTTACCGTATCGGTCCATGACAGCCATTTTTAATGTTGTGCACCACTAGAGGAGGAGCTACTTCTGTGCATAGGTAGTGATGGGCGTCGACTGTTAATCGGAAGTAACCATCAATCAAGGACACCAGGGAAAGGGCTTCTTCATAAGAGGACAGATTCAGCTCCTAAAACACAAAATATATCCAGAAAGCTTTTAAGATTTTTTTTAAAAGGACATATTTTACTATACAACATTCCCAATAATGGGGCTGACATATTCATGAATCATAGGTTTTTTTTAAGCTAGTGTGAAAAATATGGGGAAACTATATTCTAGCTGGTTTCTGATTCTGAAGTTGGATAGCTAATGAGTTATATTGTGACAAGCAATTTGAAAAAGGTTTTAATAAAAACAGTGATGTTCTTTGAGTGGCTCATTGGTTGAACAAACAGGTTTGAATGGAATCATAGAAGACAAAATTGGAATCCTAGCTGATAATCTCAACTGCACGACAGTGTAGCATTAAGATTGGACTCCACATCATTGTGACTAAAGAGAGAGAAGGCTGCAACGAGGGTTCATGTCCCTGATTGTTATGAAGTGACCCATACTAAGAAAGTTGCATTAGTGGGCAGGTTTGAACTCAAGTTACAAAATCCTACTTGGTTAAGTAGCCTGTCAACATTAACTTTCCTGTTACTAATATTTACATAAAAAAGCTGAGTGCATATATATTAAAGTCCTTTCTCTGCCTTTTTGTAAAATGGTGGCATGAACACATTTATTTTAAGCAGTCTAATGCTTTTCGTAAAATAACAGATTAGAGAATTGGAACAAATGGATTATTCCAATTGTAACATCACAAACAATAATTTCTATCTAAAGCTGTCCAAGTTCACATATGAAGAATATAGTTGAGATATTCAAGACTGGATGGTACATGGCGTCTCTGAATCAACACTTCAGGCAGAGAGGAAAAGTCTAAAAGTTATGATTGTTATGGTTACATGTTCCATGTATCAGACTCATTTTCTACAACTAAATTGCAAGAGTTGCAAGAATGTAACATTTACAACAAAACAAACCTTGTAACCAAAGAAGATACCAAAATTGCTGATAAAACTCCAATTTGGTAGGTGTACAAAATGGGCGCTAATGGGTTTGCTGACTATTCTACACCAACTGGATTCTCCTTTACACTTTCATCAGAACAGAAAATTACTATGTACAATAAACAGCCGACAGCAGGTAATGGTGAAGGTATTCTGGGATAGAAAAGAAGCCAGTTTTGGAGGAAGTGAGTTCTGAGGAATGTGGTACTTAAGGTTATAGAAATAGAGAGACTTAAGTTGACAAGAGGAGATTTGAATGGAACAATGAACATTTTAAATTAGAAGCATTGGGAGCATAGAAATTAATGCAAACTGTGGAGCACAGGAATGATTGATGAATATGATTTGCTGCAGTTTTTAGATAAGTTGAACGTGGAGGTTGGGAACCTGCTGGAAGAACATCTGGATATTGAGTTTAGGATAAATACTAAGGATTTTCATGAAAAGGTAAACTAAGGCATGTGTTGGTGACAGGTTAATTGACAGAGGTGCAAGTATGCAGTCCTCCTGATAGACAGGATATGGAAAAGTTTAACACAAAGTCAATAGGGGGCAAGGTTGAAAATGACTGCCTTCAACTTAAGACACTAGCCAAGAAGGGGGATGGAGTAGATGTTGTATGTATTGATTTTATGGAAGGCAGTGAAGTTTTGGTCTGTAATTTTAACAGGAGGAAATTGTAAAGCATCTAGGAATGCATATTAGACAAGCAGGCTGAGGTAGTGGAAAAGTTTAGACAGATGGTGCAGAAGGAGAGCTGGGATATAAGCTTAGTGAATGTGGTCTTCACATGACATTACTGAGATGTAGCATGTAGACGAGCAAAAGGAGGGCCAAGAATAGGTTCTCAGAGGATTCTGTAGGTAATGGAGAAAGGAGAGGAACTAATGCTGTTGATGCTCTGCCAACAGAAACATCAAAGGTCAGTCCAACACTGCTAAATAACAGAGGAATATGGTTTGAGAAGCAACTGTGCTAAAGGCTGCACATAGATCAAGAAATATTAGGAAGATTGAGGCACTGTGTTAATAGTAATTGCGAATGTCATTTGGAATGGGTGTTGATAGTAAAAAACATTTTACATTGATGCAAATAGAGTAGTTTGAAGAATGTTGTGAGAAAGTTAATGTGTAATTGTCTGGGAGCAGTTGCTATTTGATGAAAATGGGCAGAGTGTTTCATAGGTAAAAACAATGACTGCAGATGCTGGAAACCAGATTCTGGATTAGAGTGGTTCAGGCAGCATCCGAGGAGCAGGAAAATCGACGTTTCGGGCAAAAGCCCTTCATCAGGAATACAGGCAGAGTGCCTGAAGGGTAGAGAGATAAATGAGAGGAGGGTGGGGGTGGGGAGAAAGTAGCATAGAGTGCAATAGGTGAACGGGGGTGGGGATGAAGGTGATAGGTCAGAGAGGAGGGTGGAGTGGATAGGTGGAAAGGAAGATAGGCAGGTAGGACAGGTTATGGGGATAGTGCTGAGCTGGAAGTTTGGAACTGGGGTGAGGTGAGGCAAGGGGTAATGAGGAAACTGGTGAAGTCCACATTGATGTCCTGGGGTTGAAGTGTTCTGAGGCGGGAGATGAGGCCCTGTGGCCCAACATTTCAACCCCTCCCCCCCCCACTCAGCCGAGGCCATGGAAGTCCTGGGCCTCATTCACTGCCACTCTATCACCACTCAACGCCTGGTGGAATAACGCCTTATCTTTCGCCTCGGCACACTTCAACCCCAGGACTTCACCAGTTTCCCCATTTCCCCTTTCCCCCACCTCACCCCAGTTCCAAACTTCCAGCTCAGTACTGTCCCCATGACTTGTCCTACCTGCCTATCTTCTTTTCCACCTATCCACTCCACCCTCCTCCCTGACCTATCACCTTCATCCCCACCCCCATTCACCTATTGTACTCTATACTACTTTCTCCCCACCCCCACCATCCTCTCATTTATCTCTCCACACTTCAGGCATTCTGCCTGTATTCCTGATGAAGGGCTTTTGCCCAAAAAGTCGATTTTCCTGCTCCTTGGATGCTGCCTGAACTGCTGTGCTTTTCCAGCAGCACCACTCTAATCCAGAGGATTTCATAGCCTATATCATTAAATGCTGATTGATCAGGAAATTCACCTGAAGCCTAAACATTTTATATTCTCTCTTTCTCCCTCCTCCATTCTGAATTTGACAGTTATAGCTGTGAAAATCTTTCACATAATACTCACTAGAACCTAACAACTTGCTGAGAATCCAAATTAGTTTTCTTTCAGTAGCAACATTAAAATTCAAGTACATCAAATACACTGAAGTCTCCCTTCATAACTGGCAGCTCTAATAGTTACTCATTCAACATAGTGGGATGAAGTATGATTACTGGAAATATACTTTTACATAATTTCTGATCATTTTGAACAGTAATAGGATTTAGCACCTAAAACTTAAGAACACCTAACATAGAAGAGGCCACTGAAAGCCTCAAGTCTCCTCTGCCATTGTATTAAACTACAACTAGTCTGGATCTAAACATCATTTAGTTCTCATTGTTTTATTTCCCTTGATAACCTAAATAGTAGTTACTGCCCTAGATCACTATCCAGTGATCCTTCCTGCTTTTTAAAAAAAGATAAAACCAAATTTGATTGCAAGATTTACCCCTCCCTCTTTCTATGGCCTTGGTGTCTGAATACTTGAGTAGCTAATGACTGATGCTCACAGAAAGGTGATCTAGCAACAGTAAATAAGATTGGGAGACAACTAGAGAGCAATGAAATAACCTACCAGTTTTTTGTTGTCTTGTTTATTGATGATGACAATGGAGTCCTTTATGACGATATGTGTGATTTCACAAAAGTGTGAAAACAGATTCCAGTCTTCATTCAGAACTCTCTTGTTTTCACCAGATTTCTTTTTGCTTTTGCTCTTCTTCAATTTGCTTTTCTCTTTCAAACCAACTGCAGACTTTAATAGGGAGTAAAAATCAGTATTACAAAACATGATATAAACTTAGAAGATGATTTGCTAGCTTTCGACCTTAAGGTCTACTGAACCTTCTGACAAAAAAGTAGTGAGATAGTGCTGACTTCCCAATTGGGACAAGCTTAATATTTCAAACAAATAACTATCTGTGCAAGAGTCCATATTTGAATCTTGCCTACAGAAACTGCACTTGGAAGTCTTCTCATACAATTCTAGAGTTAGCTGGTAGAAATCATCTGGCACCTCTTCCTTTCCAAATTCCACTAATTCTTAAAGGAGTTCTGTTTTTGTTTGGAGAGCAGAAGTGTTTTTGGAGAACTTACATCAGAAAATTAGCCATTGAAGTACAGCTCATGAAAGTACACACTGAAATCAAAATGTAAAATTGAAAGAGTTTAAAACTAATCAGATTCCATTTCCACGTTTAAACAATTCAAGTGCGGAATGCATGTGGATTCCTTAAAAAATATCAATGTTATGATTTAATTATCTTTGGATTTCCCCTTAGGTTTTCAAACATTTATAGTCCTCAAATACAAGTGGAAACATTTAGGTTTGAAAGTGTTTCCAACTTTTACATTCATATGTTGGGCTATACATATAGAAGTTAGAAGTTTCTTCCTCATTGGAAATTGCACTACCTTTTTTGAAACATTATATGTTTATATATGCTCTGCATACAGAAACCCTGATTTTAATTTGACACATCCCGTGGCAATGAGACACTTTAAGGTCAGACCTCAATACAGCGTGACATTGGGTAGAATGTACATTGATTGTGCAATTCCAGTATGGCCATTTCTCACAGGCAAGCTGTATTAAAAGTGGGAGCTCAGATCTTTTTGGAGACTATCGCAATTTAAATTCTAGTCATAGCAACATGCTATTACCAGCAAAGCATTCCACTACACACACAATCTCCAGCTCAAAACTCTCATATTCAAAACACTTTACCTTGAGTTGACAGAGGAAGTGGTTTCAATAAAAAAAACACCACCACTTCCTTGTAGCAGCAGATAATACAGAACATGTATGAAGAGTCTCACACATCTTATTACAAATAACAAAAGCTTCCTTGAACTGAACATTATTAATGTGGTTGTCAGTAATAATTCATATTTACTATGATGTACTGCAGGGGAAGGGGACAGGGCCAGGGCAAACTTGATCTTAAAAGGTAACAAAAGAAATGAGAAGGACTAACTAGCAACCTGTTCTACAACCCACCCAAATCCTCTTATCCATGGAAAGCTCAGTGAAGATCAATTTCACCGAGGTATTCAGAGGAAAAGCTCCAGTGATAAACAAGGGGGATCTTAGAGCTCAAAAGAGGAATTGTGTAGTGTCTGACACTGAAACCTATCTCCCGTCTCATACTTCCATGTTTTTACTCAATGTTTTGTTTTTGTTTGTGGGATATTGTGCAAGAACTTGTCTGGCTGCAAAGATCCTGAGAAAGATTGCGCACAATATGAAATTACCAGCTTCTTTTCCTGTCACATGGTGCTGAGCATTCATGAAAATATAACAAAAAAGCAAACTAAAAATGCAGAACTTCCACAAAAATATTCCAATAACTGCTTCCCACTTCCACAAACAGCACTGCATACTCTGCAGATACATGATTTCAGAAATGGTCCCTACTCCAAGTTAGTTGATTTAATTCACGGTAGTAGAGGCAGTGCTAAGTCATCTGAACTCCAAAGGGGAATAAATTACCTTCTCTTAACTGCTACCTAGTACCATTCTCCATATTAGCACTTGCACATTGTGTGGTAATTTATTTTCACATTCAACAATAAAAGAGCCATAAGATTTTTTGAGTGATTTGCATAGGGCAGCAATACAGGAAACAAGCTGACAGACAATACAATGTGCCATGCATACATAGGATATTAACCCTGCAGTAGTTAACCAAATTATGCAGACTATTTGAGAGTCTGCCCTTTGATCTGTTGAAAGATCTGCTATCTTTTAAAACTTGCAAGAAGCTGACAGGAATAGCAATGTTATTATTCTCCCACACTTCATTCATTAGGATGATTGACTCTGGAGAACTACAAAAGCAATCTTTCTTTCAGGAAATGAGCAGAAAAAACATGTTTCAAGGTGGCCCTTACCTCTTTTGGTACACGTCTCCATTTTATTCCTATACTTCCTGCGATCATCACCTCATGTTCTCTCTCTTTTTGTTCCTTTTCAATGGGCTCATGGTTGGACATTACCCGTTCATTTTCTGCTGAGATCAATAGACTTGTGGGTTTATATGTTTCCATTCCAAAATTCTTTGTCAAGGACTCCAAGGTAGCCAGATACTTGACCTTGAGATCATGAGGGGATACGTTGCTATCACACACCGTCCTATTGTTGAACTCTTTCAGGAAGTTTTTGAAGACATTATTGATTCGACACCGGGTCAGGATGTTTCGCTGTTTGATGCTTCTGTTCAACGTTTCAGGAATGTAATGCTTGTAACTGAAAGAAAAGGAATAAAAATGGTATTTTCCAATAATTTACTTTACCTGTCCTTTATTTTACCTTGTCACAGTGAAATAGCATTAATTCCCATTACTTGTGTTCTTATCCAAATTAACTCAATGGGATATGCTGTCAATACTTAATACCCCACAATATAATATGAGGTTTGGTGTTGCAGCCATGGATATTCCAAAGTACCATGTAGTAAATCAACATCCTTCAGGTTTGTCTACACTTGCCTTAAAAGGCACAATCTGAATATTACGAACAAAAAAAACCCACTGAAAGTATGTTCCTAAAAAAAAAATGAAATTCTGTCAGAATTTAAAGGCATTAGATGGATTTTAAAGGTTAAGATGCATCTGATTAATAACTACATTGCAGTCAATGTGACAAAAACAGCTTCAAAAACAATACAGATTCCTGAGGAAAGGCTTTTGCCTGAAACATCGATTTCCCCTCTCAGATGCTGCCTCACCTGCTGTAATGTTTCAGCACCACGCTCTCAACTCTAATCTCTAGCATCTACAGTCCTCATTACGCCTTCAAAAACAATACAGCCATGAGGAGGGAGACACATTTCTTTCTAAAGCTACCAGTGATCAAAGCTTTGACAGCTGAACAAATTTTGAATGTGGTCACTGAAAATTTGTGGCCTACCTCCCTTTTATGTCTGCCCTTCGGCATATGTACTCCTGTATGTCTTTAGACATCCTGTCTGTAGGACACTGACTGACAGTTTCTTCCTACTTGGGATATACCCTAGCCACTATCTTAAACAATCACTCCTCCAACCACCTACACTCAATGGCATCTACGTGCCATCTACAAATTACACCTCGGCCAATTCCCAAGGCTCCTTTGACAGCACCTTTTAAACCCATAACCTCTATCATTTACAAAGTTAAGGGCAGCAAATGCATGGAAGCTCCATGAACTGCAAGTTCCAACATTTACACATTCCTGACTTGGAACTAATATCATGTTCCTAGGTTAAAATCCTGGACCTTCCTTCCTAACAACACCAAACGTGGATGCCCCTATACTCCAAGGACTGAAGAGGTTCATTAAGGCAGCTCACTACCACTTTCAACAGGGCAATTAAAGATATTGCAATTAATGTTGACCTTGTAAGTGAAGTTCACATTCCAGGAAGAAATAAATAAGTTAAACTTTAGCACATGCACAGCTGAAAACTGTTGCTACCACTAGATATGATTATTCTGACACAATCTTAGCTGGTGTCTCACATTTTATCTTCCACTACCAGAAGGGCATTCAAACGCTGACATCTTAAATTGAACCAGTTAGCACTGCTGCCTCACAGCGCCAGAGACCAGAGTTCAATTCCCGCCTCAGGCGACTGACTGTGTGGAGTTTGCACGTTCTCCCCGTGTCTGTGTGGGTTTCCTCCGGGTGCTCCGGTTTCCTCCCACAGTCCAAAGATGTGCAGGGAAGGTGAATTGGCCATGCTAAATTGCCCGTAGTGTTAGGTAAGGGGTAAATGTAGGGGTATGGGTGGGTTGCGCTTCGGCGGGTCGGTGTGGACTTGTTGGGCCGAAGGGCCTGTTTCCACACTGTAAGTAATCTAAAAAAAAAATCTAAAAGAACCACGCCCTTCACTCTCACTCCTGTGTTCATTGAATTGTACTGGCTCCCAGTTATGCTAGAACTCAATTTTAACATTCTCATTCTGGTTAACAAATTTCGCCATTATTGTATCTCTAAAATCCATTCCTCTGAAAGATCTGCATTTATCCAATTCTGAACTCAAGCATTCCTAACATTAATCACTCCACCACCAAAGGCTGTGTATTCAGCTGCTTGGGCCTCACCCTCTAGAATTGTTTTCCTAAATCTCTCAGTGCCTCTTTCCTCCTTTAAGATGCTCCTTAAAATTGACTCCATAACCAAGCTTTTGGACATCTGTCTTCACATCATCTCATGTGGCTCAGTGTTAAAGTTTGTAGGAGAACAATCTTGTGAAGTTCCTATGGACATTTTGCTATATACAGTGCCATATAAATCCAAATGGTCATTGATAATAAAGTCCTGCCCCTATTTTAATTTAATTGGTCTTAGTGGTAAGACCACTTTATATGTTACAGCATCTTAACACAATTCACTGGAACACAATGAGAAGCAATTACACAAGGAATGGTGTTCAGCCTGACTCATACCATACAACTACTCTATTTGAACTTCCACTTCGATCTTCTTCAAAAATAAAATGAAACCATTCCCCTTATCATACTTCCACCTTAATATACTTACTGTATGTTTTTTGGTCTATGTCAGTACTTAATCAGATGCAAGATAACACTGAACCTGGTCACTTCTACCTGCAGTTTTAAATTACCGTAAATCTTACTTGTTAGTCTCGAGTAAATCTCACTAACTGACTTCCAATCTGTTGATCTTTGTTGCTTTTGCAATCTCAGATGGCGATGCTGGAGAAAGGGATTTAATCTTCTGGTTCTCTGGCTGCCAAACAAGCTGTCCTCACAGAAGTGAGAGCCAAACAGCCTACTCTGTCCAGCATCAACTTGCATGTATGCCTCACTAGAAGTCTAAAATGAGAATGAATTTCCTTGTGTCTCAGGTCATGATGGGATTCCCTCAAAGAACCCAATTTCCACCTCTCTTTTTTTCCCCTTTACTCATTCAGACACACACTTATATATGATTTCAAGAACAATAGCTTAAGCACAGAACAGTGGCTTGTAAACAAGTGCCTGGAGGTATCTTTCAACATATCACAACATACAGTCCATTTTAAATTTTGCAATGGTGTCAGCGGGAGATGGCTGAGCATTCCTTGTACCTTGAAATCAAGCAACACCTCTCAGTCTTCTGTTGTCAATCCTTCCATCGATTGCAAGTATTAGCACAGCTATAAGTAGCCTGAAAAACTGCGCCTGCAATGTGTTAGTCAGGAGAACCCAGTGAACCACAGTACATGTGTCAGGAGAAACAAGTGGAGGAGGGTCTTGTTTCCAATCATTTGGCCATTATTCCAGTGAGGATTTGCAAACAATTACAAGTAGTCCTTGACTAACATGCTAATTATGTTCCTAAATATCACTGCATTAAGTGAAACGGCATCATTCGAAACACATTTTCCCATGGAAACCCATATAACTGTTTGGGATTTATTCCCAGAACATCAAAATGCAAGCATAAAGCTAATATAAAACATCAGAGCTGACATGAAAATAAACAAACTGAATATCTTCTCATGTCTCTTGCCTCATATACAAGGTTGCTTATCTGGGTCTGGAAGGCAGGGTTCTCATTTTAAAGCACTCAAACCACTCATGACTGGCATGCAAAGGTTTCACATCAAGATCATTTGATTTTTTTTTTCAAATCCTCATACATTCAAAGCAAGTGGTACATTTCTTTGATGTTCAATCCAGGAAGGAAAGAGTTTTCCCAAATCTCCCTGTTACCTCAGGATGCACATAAACTACTGGAGTTAGATTTCACAGAACTCATTTGTTAGTTGCTTTTGTTTTATCAGGATTAGATCAACTTGCAGATAAAGCCAAATCAGTGAGATCTAAATCTCTTTGGATATTCAAGTTTCACTCAGCACATATTCAATTCTAGAGAGCACACCTAAATTAACACTCAGTTGAATAGATTTCCTGATTTTCTTCGCCACAATGTCTTTGCTTTCCTGACTAGTCTAAATATACCACTTGTTTTGAATGCAGACGGAGATGTCACTCACATAGGCAAAGATCAAAACAAGCTAAGTAAACTGGAACTTAACCAGGAGTACTGAGGTTTAGTGAGCATTTATCTTCAGCACTGTTGGAATTCAAGTAAAAAAGGCAGTTACAAATCTGGTACATGTTATTGGAACTTTGGGTAGTAAAGCAAAAGCCATGTTATAGTATAACTGTGTTCATCAAAATTGTGTTCATTAAGGACTACCTGTACTTCAAATACTGTATTTTAAAGTGTCATATATTCATGTAAATTAAAAAGGGGAAGTGGAGTAGGGAGGATCCTGAGACAATAATGGGACTGATGCTAAGTAAACCAGCTCTATGGTGTATTCAGTTAGACTGTAAATGATACTCAATTGTTAGCGTGTTTCAGAAACCAATAAACACCCTATGATTCACTCAGAGCTAAGCACGGTGAGGCTAGAAAACAGAGACATGGACACACTATGAACTTTGCCACAACGGGCAGAAGAGAGGATAAAGTTTTAAATTTGAGAAATAGGGCCCATTAAGCCACACTTTCGGGAAATATCAGAATATTTATCTGCCCTGCCACGGATAGCAAAATATTTAAACTGGGTCTGATCACAAAATCACTCTCCCTCTGTGTGCAGTCTGTCTCCCTTCCTGATAAATTTTTCTCTCTCTCTCTCTCCCCAAGCAGTCACACTCTCTCCATCTCCCCCTCTTGCTGCGGTAATCATAGCCCCACTATCTGCACACTACACCCACTACTGTATCCCTCATCATTCTGCACTAACTCTCCTCCCCTCACACCATTTGGTAGATTTCCTCTCCCATTCACAGATGCCCAGCTGGGATGCTACATTTGGCTTGCTGTCAGCAGGATACAGAATAGAATATCATTTTGTGGTCTTGTTGTTACTTCTGGCACGAATTAATATCTCTGACTTTGCTGGACTCTTTAAATGCTTTCTTGTCTATAAGGAAGTAATGAAATGATGGATCAGTTAAAAGAGAGTGCTTCTATTTCCCACTCCATTCTGCCATTTTAACACCTGGGGAATCGACACTCAAGTCTTCATCGAAAAAGACTGGGATCCCTTGTCAATCTACAACCTTAATAGCATTTTCTTCCCTTGTAGCCAGCCAACAAGTGACTGTTTAGTGAATGCAACTTTCCTTTATGAAGCCAGGATAAAAAAAGATGCTCTCCCCCACCCACTGGGCCTTTGACCAGCATTCAACAGAGAAAACCCTGACACAGCACACCATCAGTAAGGTTCTGTAGACAGGAACTGTGAACAGACATTGTTCAAAACAAGGAAACGCAAGTTTAACCTTTAGGAAGTTAATGCCAGATGGGGAGACAGATAAAACTTTATCATTCAGACTGCTGAGGGCTCAACAGGCAGGACCATTGCTGCACACAGAAACAATACCTTCAAGCAACAACTAAATATCTTTCTGAAGAGGTGAAGGATTGAGGCATTTGGTAAGATGGTGGACAGGAGAAATATAGGTCAATTGTGAAAGGGACTTGTTGAGTCCAATGGCCGATTCATGTCTTTAAAATTTACAATAATTTGATGAAGAACAAGAAGAAATGTTTTTAAAAATAATTATCATGTAACAGAGTATATTCCAAAGTAACATCTCTGCCCAATGTCAGTTGTTCACAATCTCACCTCATTTCCTTGGAAATCTCTTGCAATGGTATTTTTCGTTGAAGTGCTTGATGTGTCATGGCCAGTACGGCCATCCCCAGGCATTCATTCTCTATTTCATGAAATTCAAACTCATTTTTAGGATCTCGAACAGGTGCAAGACCTTTGATCAAATCATACTGCCCCTGAAAAGGGAAATAAAATTATTAAAAAATAAAAATACATCAATATCACTGTTGTTTACGAGGATTACTCTCTAAAGTTTGCCAAGAAAGCAGTCGCCGTCTTTCACATTCACTCACTTTTTGTCCCTCTCAGTTTACCATTTGCTATGTCTTTACGTTTCTCTCTGCTTTTGTCTGTATGACTAACTTCCTTTGTTTGACTCTCTCTGGGCAGGAGGTGCAGAAATGGAGGCTCAAAGAAACAAGAACAAGAAAACCTCGGAGGTCATGGGTTAGTTCCTATTGTACAAGTCATGGTTCTGAAAGAGTTAATATCAAAGACCGCAATAAACTGCACCTAATCTGGTGATGCCAAACAGTCTTGGGTGGAGAAAAGAGAAGTTTACTTTGAGATCCTGAAGGGGTCATTTCTGGATCGTGATAGCCTTAATAATGATGTCTAAATAGCCAATGTAACTGGGACTTAGCATGCTAAACATAATGTTTGTAAGACAAGCACCTTTTCTTGTTGAGACTCATTATTGCTTCATTCTCTAAATGTTAACCAAACAGGTCCTCAGAATCACTTGATAAAGGAGGACTGATAGGTGGTGGTCTTGGCCTAGTACTTTTATCACCAGGTAATGTTCAATGATTTCAAATTCAATGAAAATCTATAATTAGGAGTCTAATGATGTCATTGTTAATTGTTGGGTAACTATCTGGCTTATTAATGTCCAACAGGGGGCTCTTGAGCCAAAAACCCTGTGTTGAAATCCTGCCTGCTCCAGTAGTATGTAATATTATCGCGGAGAAGGGCGATTAGAAAATATCTACAAAGGAGAAACAGTAAAGTTCTTGTGTTGCAGGAGTAATTGTAGAATCCCGATAGTGCTGAAAGAGGACATTTGGCCCATTGAGTCTGCATTGAAGTTTTAAAGGGCATCCAAACGCCCCCCCCCCGCCCCCCCATCAACCTTTTTCTTGTAACCCGTGTTTACCATGGCTGACCCATCTAGCTTCCACATCCGTAGACGCTACAGGACAATTTATGGCCAATCCACCTAACTTGCACATCTTTGCGGTGTGGGAGGAAACTGGAGTCCCCAGGAAAATGCACGCAGACAGAGGGAGCATGTGTAAACATCACTCAGTCACCCAAGACTGGAATCGAATCCAGATCCCTGGCACTGTGAGGCTGCAGTGCTAACTACCAAGCCACTGTGCCACCCATAGTGCTTTTGCCTCTGGACAGAAGGCCTGGGTTCAAGTCCCTCCTGTGATGGAAGCAACATTTCTGAACAGGTTGATTCAAAATACTTATAAATGACGACTATGGGGGACTCTTGTGGCACTGTGATTGTGACCCTGTCTCTAGGTCAGAAGGTCTGGGTTTGAACTCCATTACACATGTATCATAACATCGCTGAACATGTTGGTTAAAGATCTCTACAAATACCTCTAAGTGAGAAGGCACAGTAAGTTGTATGAATGAGAGGAGGCACTTATAAAGGAATAGAGTAGACAAATTTGTGGCAGAGTTTAACGTGTGGAAGTGCAAAGTGATGCACTAATTTAGGAATCTATTAAGGTTAACTGTGGGATATTTTATGGTGCAGTGGTAGTGCCCCTACACTGAGCCAGGAGGCCTAGGTTCAAATCCCACCAGCTCCAGAGGTGTATATCACTGAACAGGTTGATTAATGTACACAGACCTTACTGGGTCTGTTCTGAGCAGTGACTGGATTGTAGAGGTGTTTGTTTAAGGGCTCTTGTACAGTAGTGGTAGTATTGGTACCAGTGAGCCAGAATACTTAGACTCATGTCCTATCTATTCCAGAGCAGACCAATAACATACCTCCACAAGTTGATCAAAAATATCTACAGTTGTTTTGTCAATTAGGTCAGTGGCATAATGGAAAGCGTGTGACTATAGATCACAGATTGTCGGTTCCACTTCTTTCCAGCTCAAGATGTTTAAGGGTTCTTGTGGTGCAGTGACAGTTCCCCTGTCTCTGAGCTGGAAGAACTTGATTCAAGTCTCACCTACACCAGCTATAAACCCATCACAACAGGTTGAAAATAACCACATTGCTGACTGGTCTAACATACTGATTAGAGTTCCAGTCTGTATGGATGGCTAGGTTCAAATCCTGCAGTTATGAATTTGTACTCCTGTGGTGCAGTGATACACTTGGGTAGGGTAAGTAGACAAAGTCTTAACCCTGGTGAGGGTGAGACCAGAACTAAACAGCATAGGTTTAAGGTGCGAGAGGAAAGATATAAAAGAGACCTAAGGGTCAGCTTTTTGACACAGAAGGTGGTGCTTTTATGGAATCAGTTGCCAGAGCAAGCAGTGGAGGCTGGTACAATTCCAGCATTTAAAAGGCATCTAGATGGGTATATGAATAGGAAGGGTTTAGAGGGATATGGGCTGAGTGCTGGCATATGGGACTAGATTAGGTTGGGATATCTGGTCGGCATGGATGAGTTGGACCGAAGGGTCTGTTTCCATGCTGTACATCTCTAGGACTCTAAGTCTCAACTGCTTCAGACGTTATAACATCTCTGAAAAGGTTGATCATGAATACGAACAAAAGGAGAATTGTTGACAGCATCCTACCCCAACCATGAGCTGGTCATGGGTGATTGCAGGGTGGAGTTCTTGACCACCAAGTGGTGCTTGCTCAATACAGGTTAGCAGCCCTTGTGCTCCACAGTGCCAATGGGGAGGCTGTGGCTGCTGCATTTAAGCATTGAGAAGTTAACTGCACCATTAGTACACTCAGCAGCATCGCAACCAGATGAACAAAATGTTCACATTAATTTATTGGACAATATGTACACACATTACATAGTTCAGGGATCTGGAAAAATCACTGTTCAGCAATATAACAATTATAGCTGCACACAAAGTCAACTGAAGAATTAAAATCTATTGCAAATTGAACTAAAGTTCCTCACAACCAGGAAACCACTGAACTTGATAAATCCTATTTGCAAAATGTTTCATTCTACCTGAGCAAACAGGTATTCAAGGGAATTTGCATCCAAAAGAGGAGTCCCATTTTCCGTACTTTTGGGATCATTGTCATTCTTCTGTTTTCTTACAGGGGAGTGTCTCCAGATTGGTTGGTCATTTTCATTTGATCCATGCCAGTTTCCAAAGAAGTACCTGCAGAAACAGGATATGGTCAGTACTGGAAGTCAGAAAATATATAAACAGTGGTAAAGGGTAATGTTTACCATGGAAATGCAATTAGACGGGCAAGTGTGGCACAAAGGATTTGATTTTCAGTCTATGCTATAGACTGTTTACTACTCTATTTAATTCTCAGTCTTGACTGTAGCATCAAGAGAAAAAACAATACGCAGAGTCCTGGAACTTGTCTATAAGGTTTTCTTCTTTTAAAACAGCATGGATAGTGTAACAGCAGGCTGTCTATTTACTAGCTGAGGCATGGAGGAGCTGAGTGGATGTTCAATAAAGTAATTTCTTCATTATTGCGGGGGAGTTTGTAAAGGAAACAGTGAATTGGTTTTCATGATACTGTGAAAACCTAACTTGTACTGAAGTAGAGTGGTAACCGTCTTTCATTAACTCTAGTTATTATTCTATACAGCAAGTGTAGAAAGCTGGATAGACACATGGTGTACAGTGGCTGGGTCTAATCCTGCTTCACTTTGCCATTAGACTTCTATGGTTAACCATCAGGAAAGCAAGAGTCTTGCCTAATTAAACGAGTCCCAAAAGATTTATGCCAACTGTAACCTCCCTACAGCTGGACAGGCCAAGATCAGTCAAGTCTGGGGATAAACTTTAAATTTTCCTTATTTGGTCATTACCCAACCACAAGACCAGCAAGAAAAGCCACTAAATAACAATGCCAAGTTTTCGGTCTCCAAATTGTCAGATACCAGACATACGCCACAACACGAAGAGGCCCTTTAGCCCCTTCAAAGGCCTGATTCAATGCAGGAATTGCCCAGAAATTTTTAATTTCTGATGGGAAATTACCCAGTTACCTTGCATATAACCTGGTTAATACATTAATAATGGGCGGGTTCAAGTTACATATAGAGTGCTAAAACAAATTATTGGAAAAGCTCAGCAGGTCTGGCAGCACCTGAGGAGAGAAATCAGGTTCAGTGTTTCAGGTCCAGTGACCCTTCTTTAGAACTGTGTTTTTGTTTCTGATTTCTGGAACCCGCAGTTATTTTGGTTTTGACTTACATATAGTGAGAGAGAAATGCAATCTTCACAGAATACACAATATGGATGTAAGCTTGGCAGAAACAACGGCAAACTAACATTTTCCATAGGTAGGTGCAAAATTTTAAAAAAGCTAGAATGAATGTGGATTCATCATTAATAGACATAAGAGAATTTATACTAGAGAATAAGGAAATAGCAGAGAAGCTAAAAAATTATTTTGTGTCTGACTGCATGGAGTAAGTGAAAGTTCTTAAAGTTAATTGGATTTAGGGTGAATAAATCCCCTGGAATAGATTAGCAATATCCCAGAGTGTTGAAGGAGACGGCTATTCTTCTAAATGCTGTAGGTTCCAGAAGGGTCCTGCAGCTTGGAAAGCAACAAATGTGATCTCACGAGTTAAGAAAGGACAACAAGGGAAAATGGAGAACTACAGATCTGCCAGTTTGACATCAGTGGTGGGGAAAATATGAGAAACTATTGTAAAGGATGTGTCAATCACACTCTTAGAAAAGGTCAATTGGATATCAGTATGAATTGATGAAACAGAAATCATGTTCAAAAAACCTGTCAAAGTTTTAGAGGATGTTACTTGTAGTCTAAATGAGAGAACCAATGAAACATTTGGATTTTTAGAAAGTCAGTAAACACACAAAGTCAGTAATCAAAATCAGAACACATGGGATTGGGAGCAATATAATAATATGAACTAATAATTCTTTAGCAGACATGAAACAAAATATAAATAAATATTCATTCTCAAAGATCACAGGCCATTATCAATGGGTGCCATAAAAATCAGTGACATGCCCACCGCTTTTTTAAAAAAAATGTATTGATGGGATGAGGGCATCGCTGGCTAGGCAGCATTTATTGCCCAACCCTAATTGTCCAGAGGGCAGTTAAGAGTCAATTATATTGCTGAGAGTCTGGAGTCACATGTAGGCCAGAGCAGGTAAGGATGACAGTTTCCTTTCCTGCAAGGCGTTAATGAACCAGATGTGTTTTTCCAACAATCAGTGGATTCGGGGTCATCATTAGACTCTTAATTTCAGATATTTTATTGAATTCAAATTCCACCATCTACTGTGGCAGGATTCGAACCCATGACTCCAGAACATTATCTGGGTCTCTAGGTTAACAGTCCAGTCATAATACCACTGGGCCATTGCCTCCCTCTTCACAATCTATATTAATGTTTGGATGTGGGAACCAACTGCAACACGTCTAAATTTGTTGAGGACATAGAACTAGGTGAGAAAGAGGCAAAGAAGCAGATTAGGAATACAAAATAAATAGGCAGGAACATGGTAGATGGAATATAGTGTGAATAAAAGTGAAGTTGTCCATTTTACGAGGAAAGACAAAGAGGCAGAATATTTCTTAAGTCATGAGAGCTTGGGAGGTGTTAGTCTCCAAATGGACCTAGGTGTTCTTGTTTGAGAGTCACTAAAAGCTATCATGCAGGTGCTATGAGCAACAAAAAAGTCAAATGGTGTGTTAGCTTCATCACAAGGGGATTGGAGTAGACGAGTAAAAATGTCTTGTTGAAATTATACAGCGCCTTGGTCAGACTGCACCTGGAGTATTGTGTACAGTTTTGGTCTCCTTAGCCAAGGAAGGATATACTTGCCATATAAGGAGCACAAGGCAGTTTCACCAGATTAAAGCCCTGGATAACAGGATTGTTTTATGAGGAGAGGTTGAGGCCTGTATTTTCTAGAGTTTCAAAGAATGAGAGATAATTGCACTGACTTCCAAAATTCTTACAGGCTGTGACACAGTGGATGTAACTGGCAAGTGAACTAGAACATGGGGATTTAATCTCAGAATAAAGTCTAGGCCATTTAGACAGAGGGGGTGAAATTTCTACATTGAGAATGTGGTGTATACTTGCTACTTGGTGTTTCAGCTGAATCACTGAGCAGGTTCAAGATGGAAATCGTTAAGATTTTTGGAGACTAATGACATCAGGGATTATGGAGATAATGCAGGAAAGTGGCATTGAGGTAGATGGTCATCCATAATCTAATTGAATGGTGGAGCAGGCTTGATGGATTGAATGGCCTATTCCTATTTCTGTGTGTTTGCAGGTTAAAATTAGTCTCCAACTCAGAAACTATCAACCTCAGACATTTCTAACTGACTCACCTGGATAGTTATCCAGGAAGTATTAGATTAATAAAAACCAGTTCGGACATCTGGGTAACCATATAACTGATGCATCCCTTCAACTGCCCCTCTCCCATCCAAGTCCTCACCCAACCTCAACCCTCCCCTTACCACCCAGCCAGCCTGCCATGTTCTCCAGCTGGCAACCTGCTACCCTACCACTTACCAAGACATTTTACTCAGCTGGCAGCCACCCATCTTACTCATCTACCTCATTTAGCTACACAACGACACATTCACATTTACAAAATGAGAAATCCTGAAACATTTAAGTCCTCTACTGGCAGAATACGGCAGCCAATGCCATAAACTGAGAGGCAGGAGTCATGGTGGTCACTTGGCCTCTCCTGCAATGCATGGAGGTTTGCCAAGATTCCGAGAAGAGGATCAAGGGAGCAACCAACACGGGAATTCTGACCTGAAAAGATGTTACTGAGTAAGTGAGGTAGTTGTTTTTTTTCCTGTGATTAGCATCAGTCAAACTATTCCAATAGTATTCAGAAGATTTGGGTCCATAATATTTTAAGCAATATAGCCATGCATGGGAAAGTATGCTTCATCAATGACTTCCCTTCCACCGGAGGGCCAGATGTGGGATGTTCACTGATGATTGCACGCTGTTCATCACCATTCCTCTAATCCTCAGGTATGGAGGCAGTCTGTGTCTAAATGCAGCAAGAGCTGGACAATGTCCAGGTTGGGCTGACAAGTAGCAAGTAACACTCACACAAGTGCCAGAAAGTGACCATCTAACCATTGCCCTTTGATATTTAATGGCATTATCTGCACTGATTCCCCCATTATCAACATCTCGGGGTTACCATTGAAATGGATTAGCCATATAAATACACTGGCTACAAGAGCAGATCAGAGATTAGGAATTCTGCAGCAATTAATTCACCTCCTGACTCCCCAAAGCCTGTCCACTATCTACAACTGTAATGGAATACTCCCCACTTGCCTGGATGAGTACAGCTCCAAAAATACTCAAGAAGCTTGACATCATCCAGGACGAAGCAGCCCAGTTGATTGGCACCACAGCCTGGACAATGTGGGTACATCATAGCCCAAAAACAAGAGCCTGGAGCACAAGGGACCTGCTGTACTCAGGTCAGAGGCAGGGCTTGGGCCCCTGATTTCTGTCCCAATCTATCACCTTCAATATTAACTGCCTTTACCATCAATACACAGTGGCAACAATGTATACCATCTAAAAGACTCACTATGACTCCTTCAACACCACCATACAAACCCATAACCTCTACCAGCTAGAAGGACAAGGGCACGAGGTGCAAGGGAAGACCACTATTTGCAAATTTCCCTCCCAATCAGACCTAATTCTAAGTTGATAGTATATTATTGTCTCTTACTGTCACTGGATCAAAATCCTGGAATTCCCTGCCTAACAGCACTGTGGATGTACCACATCTCCTATTGTGGTTCAAGGCAGCTGCTCAGGAGCAATTTCGGATTGGCCAATAAATACTAATAAATAGCGACTTCCACATTCCATGAAAAAAACACAGCAGTTTTGGACTTTATGAAGCAGCTTGCACGAGGCTGATACAAAAGCATGTCAAACAAGTCTAGGAATTCCTGATAAGCAAACAGTGTCAAATGTTTGTCAGATCTGTATTTACAAATTCCATTTATAGTAAAAACAACTAAACACTGTTCACATCTATAAAAAGCTCTTCCAAATTAGCTGAATGAGAATAAATCAGCAAAGAAAAGCCAAAGGAAACATGGAAGTAAAGTTAATATCTGTAAAAAGCAAGGTTAGTTTTGGGTGTATCCTTCATCAGTTATTTCTCTTGTTTGCAATTTGCAGCTTAACTCTATGTTTAAAATAAAATACACCACATTTCTCCATGAAACAAGTGTCAGCAGCACTTATAAAGCATTAAATGGGATGCAGAAATTATGGATCACACTGAGGATATGGCAAGGTAGAGTTTAATTGAAGGCTCACTATCTATCCCCTTAAAAGTTTCCCTCAGATCTGACGAATTACAACATCTTATTTCCTTTTTAGGTTAATAGCACCCCTCACACAGGCATTTTGTATTAGCTCAACAAATAACAATATCAAAGTTCATCTTGATTAACGTCATGAAGCACTTACAAAGTACAGCAAACACTCCAGAGATTTGCAACAGTCAATTTCAGCTTTTAACTCCAGAGGAAAGAAGAGAAAGCAAATCAAGAATGAGAATTTAACAGCATAAGGAACAGTCATGAATTGGATGTGATCTTCAGCCTATCTTTTTTCTCATCTTACATTAACTCTCAAGAAGCATTAACACACCAAGCGTTAACATGAAATCTTCATGGCCTTACTTCTTAAGAAACTTGTATGAGCTTTACTCAAGAGAGTACCATTGTGTCCGTCACTGTATTTGTACGTGTGTGTATCAGCATGTCTGCGCTAGAGAACATCAGGAGATATTTTCATGACAGAGGTCCCAAACAAATAGAAGCCTGGACTCCTTCGAGGGGGGTTTGGGTTTATAGATTAAGACGGTACTCTGCACAATTCACCTCAGCAAACTGCAAACGAACAGTAGTCGAAATGTATAGTGCTGGAAAAGCACAGCAGGTCAAGCAGCATCCGAGGAGCAGAAGAGTTGACGTTTTGAGCATAAGCCCTTCAACCGAATGTCGAGGGTGGGGAAAGGGGGCTGAGAGATAAATAGGAGGGTGGGGATGGGGTTGGGGGAGTAGCTATGAAGGCGATAATTAGATGCAGTTGGGGGGTTATTGTGATAGGTTGGTGGTGAGGGTAAAGCAGATAGGTGGGAAGGAAGATGGAAACTAGTGAAATCGATGTTGATGCTGTGTGGTTAAAGGAAAGTGAAGTCTAACAGTAGCATGTGATGACAGAAATGTAAGGTTAACATTTCTGATATTATAATTTTAGGGTTTATGAGACCTGAAACATTCAGTCTACTTCCTTTCACCCCAGTTATTGGCTACCATGCTGCAAGCTTCTGGAATTTTGTGTCTTTATTTTAAATACCTGAATTTTCTTTTTGCCATATTAGCAAAAACAGCAAGGCAGTCACTCTTCTTAGGCTGCCATCAAGTTGCACCTGGAAACTAATTCAAATATATAGTCTACATTCTTTTAAAATTGCCAAAGAACAGAAAACAGTGAGTTTTATGAAATTATTTATCTGATTGATGGCTGATAAACAGTGGTAATCTCTACATATCAGAATACAGAGAAGACTTCAAAATTGCCAATAACAAGTTGTGGAAGTGTGGCAAACAGTGCAATCTAATGACACAGAATAGTGAAAGGCTGACAGAATGGGCAGACAAGTGCCGGATGGAATTTAATGCAAAGAAGCATTAAGTGGTGTATTTTGACAGAAGGGATTGGAATTTCTCAAGAGCATGGCACATACTGAAAGACCAGTTATCAAAGAATGCGGGATCTTGGGTTTCATAAATCGAGACATTAAATACAAAAGTAGGATGTTATGAAGAACTTAAAGCTCTGGTTAAGCCAAAAGTTAACATGTGTGTTTGATTCTACTTACCACACCTCAGGAAATATGAGAGGACAAGGTGCAGAGGTGACTTAACAGATATCTCCAGAGGGATATTAGCTACAAGGTTAGGTTGAAGAACATGGGGTTGTTTTCATTGGAGTAAAGGGTTTTGAGGGAAAATATGATAGAGGCCAACAAGATTGTAACAGGCTTAGAAAAGGTAAACAAAAAAGAAAGTACCATATCCGGTGATGGTACAGGAACTGAGAGACATAATTATGGATTTTTGGCAAAAAGATGATGGAGGATGGAGAGAAAGAACTTTTAAACTTAATGAACTTAAAAGACTCGATACAGACAACAATCAGAACGAATATCATTGCAAGAACTACATTGGACAAACAGGCAGAAAACTAGCCAGCAGAATATATGAACATCAACTAGCCACAAAAAGACATGACCCACTCTCACCAGTATCATTACATACAGATGAGGAAGGACACGTGGAAAAATTAACAAACAGTGAAATTCATAATTAATCTTGGAGGAACTGTTGGGCAAAGTCCACAGCACAGAATCAGATAAGTTAATTGTTGTTTTAAGTCTGTCCAAAAGAAAGGCTGCAGTAGTGAGTACAGTGGATTCTTTCTTGATAATATGTTTTTGGACATTTGTCTCTTGATTAAACTTAAAGTATAAGCCATAGTTATTAAGTTAACCTGGGGCAGTGTTTGTAGAGGAATAAGATGGCGTTATTTTCTGGGTCTGTAGGTTGCGAAGGAGCAAAAATGGCCTTTGCAGTGATATGTACTTCTGGTCAGATGTGGGAGTTTAAAGAGAGTTTAAGGGTTACTGCGGATTATATTTGCTATAAATGCTGTGGGATGCGAATCTTATCAGATCGAGTGGATTGGTTGGAGAGACAGATAGAAGCGATGAGGAATTTGCAACAGTAACAGTATGTGATGGATGGCAGTTATAGGAATGGGGGAAAGTCTCAGATACAGTCACATAGATGGGTTAACTCCAGGAAGGATGAGAGAGGTCGGCACCTAGGGAAGGAGTCTTATGTGGATATACCCATTTCAAACAGGTATGCTGTTTTGGAAAATGTAGGGGGTGATGGATTCTCAGGGAAACGTAGCACAAACAGCCAATTTTCTGGTAACGAGGGGTAGGTCGGCTTCCAAGAGATCAATTGTGTTAGGGGATTCTGTAGTCCGAGGTACAGACAGACGTTTCTGCGGCTAGCAGAGAAAAAGCAGAATGGTGTGTTGTTTCCCTAGTGCCAGGATCAAGGATGTCTCAGACAGGGTGCAGAATGTTCTCATGGGGGAGAGGGGCCAGCAGGAGGTCATTGTCCACATTGGAACCAACGATATAGGAAGGGAAAAGGTTGAGATTCTAAAGGGAGATTACAGAGAGTTAGGCAGAAATTTAAAAAGGACATCCTCAAGGGTAGTAATATCTGGATTACTCCCAGTGCTATGAGCTAGTGAGGGCAGGAATAGGAGGATCGAGCAGATGAACGCATGGCTGAGAAGCTGGTGTATGGGAGAGGGATTCACATTTTTGGATCATTGGAATCTCTTTTGGGGTAGAAGTGACCTATACAAGAAGGACAGATTGCACCTAAATTGGAAGGGGACTAATATACTGGCAGGGAAATTTGCTAGAACTGCTTGGGAGGATTTAAACTAGTAAGGTGGGGGGGTGGGACCCAGGGAGATAGTGAGGAAAGAGATCGACTTGAGACGGGCACAGCTGAGAACAGAAGTGAGTCAAACAGTCAGGGCAGGCAGGGACAAGGTAGGACTGATAAATTAAATTGCATTTATTTCAATGCAAGGGGCCTAACAGGGAAGGCAGATGAACTCAGGGCATGGTTAGGAACATGGGACTGGGATATCATTGCAATTACAGAAACATGGCTCAGGGATGGGCAGGACTGGCAGCTTAATGTTCCAGGATACAAATGCTACAGGAAGGATAGAAAGGGAGGTATGAGAGATGGGGGAGTGGCATTTTTGATAAGGGATAGCATTACAGCTGTACTGAGGGAGGATATTCCTGGAAATACATTCAGGGAAGTGTTTTGGGTGGAACGGAGAAATAAGAAAGGGATGATCACCTTATTGGGATTGTATTATAGACCCCCTAATAGTCAGAGGGAAACTGACAAACAAACTTGTAAGGAGATCTCAGCTATCTGTGAGAATAATAGGGTAGTTACGGTAGGGGATTTTAACTTTCCAAATATTGACTGGGACTGCCATAGTGTTAAAGGTTTAGATGGAGAGGACTTTCTTAAGTGTGGACAAGACAATTTTCTGATCCAGTATGCGGATGTACCTACTAGAGAAGGTGCAAAACTTCACCTACTCTTGGAAAATAAGGCAGGGCAGGTGACTGAGGTGTCAGTGGGAGAGCACTTTGGGGCCAGTGACCATAATTCTTTTTGTTTTAAAATAGTGATGGAAAAGGATAGACCAGATCTAAAAGTTAAAGTTCTAAATTGGAGAAAGACCAATTTTGACGGTATTAGGCAAGAACTTTTGAAAGCTGATTGGAGGCAGATGTTCGCAGGCAAAGGGATGGCTAGAAAATGGGATGCCTTCAGAAATGAGATAATAAGAATCCAGAGAAAGTATATTCCTGTCAGGGTGAAAGGGAGGGCTGGTAGGTATAGGGAATGCTGGATGACTAAAGAAATTGAGGGTTTGGTTAAGAAAAAGAAGGAAGCATATGTCGGGTATAGACAGGGTTGATCGAGTGAATCCTTAGAAGAGTATAAGGGAAGTAGGAGTATACTTAAGAGGAAAATCAGGAGGGCAAAATGGGGACATGAGATAGCTTTGGCAAATAGAATTAAGGAGAATCCAAAGGGTGTTTACAAATATATTAAAGGACAATAGGGTAACTAGGGAGAGAATAGGGCCCCTCAAAGATCAGCAAGGCGGCCTTTGTGTGAAGCCACAGAAAATGGGGGAGATACTAAATGAATATTTTGCATCAGTATTTACTGTGGAAAAGGATGTGAAATATATAGACTGTAGGAAAATAGATGGTGACATCTTGTAAAATGTCCAGATTACAGAGGAGGAAGTGCTGGATGTCTTGAAACGGTTGAAGGTGGATAAATCCCCAGGACCTGATCAGGTGTACCCGAGAACTCTGTAGGAAGCTAGAGAAGTGATTGCTGGGCCTTTTGCTGAGATATTTGTATCATCGATCGTCACAGGTGAGGTGCCGGAAGACTAGAGGTTGGCAAACATGGTGCCACTGTTTGAGAAGGGCGGTAAAGACAAGCCAGGGAACTTTAGACCGGTAAGCCTGATCTCAGTGATGGGCAAGTTGTTGGAGGGAATCCTGAGGGACAGGATGCACATGTATTTGGAAAGGCAAGGACTGATTAGGGATAGTCAACATGGCTTTGTGCGTGGGAAATCATGTCTCACAAATTTGATTGAGTTTTTTGAAGAATTAACAAAGATGATTATTGAGGGCAGAGCAGTAGATGTGATCAATATGGACTTCAGTAAGGCATTCGACAAGGTTCCCCATGGGAGACTGATTAGCAAGGTTAGATCTCATGGAATACAGGGAGAACTAGCCATTTGGATACAGAACTGGCTCAAAGGTAGAAGACAGAGGGTGGTGGTGGAGGGTTGTTTTTCAGACTGGAGGCCTGTGACCAGTGGAGTGCCACAAGGATTGGTGCTGGGTCCTCTACTTTTTGTCATTTACATAAATGATTTGGATGCAAGCATTAGAGGTACAGTTCATAAGTTTACAGATGACACCAAAATTGGAGGTGTAGTGGACAGCGAAGATGGTTACCTCAGATTATAACAGGATCTGGACCAGATGGGCCAATGGGCTGAGAAGTGGCAGATGGAGTTTAATTCAGATAAATGCGAGGTGCTGCATTTCGGGAAAGCAAATCTTAGCAGGACTTATACACTTAATGATAAGGCCCTAGGGAGTGTTGCTGAACAAAGAGACCTTGGAGTGCAGGTTCATAGCTCCTTGAAAGTGGAGTTGCAGGTAGATAGGATAGTGAAGAAGGCGTTTGGTATGCTTTCCTTTATTGGTCAGAGTATTGAGTTTAAGAGTTGGGAGATCATGCTGCGGCTGTACAGGACATTGGTTAGGCCACTGTTGGAATATTGCATGCAATACTGGTCTCCTTCCTATCGGAAAGATTTTGTGAAACTTGAAAGTGTTCAGAAAAGATTTGCAAGGATGTTGCCAGGGTTGGAGGATTTGAGCTATATGGAGAGGCTGAAC
Source organism: Chiloscyllium plagiosum (assembly GCF_037043375.1). NCBI lineage: Eukaryota > Metazoa > Chordata > Chondrichthyes > Orectolobiformes > Hemiscylliidae > Chiloscyllium > Chiloscyllium plagiosum. The sequence goes on along the minus strand of NW_028270147.1, from coordinate 62,373,048 downwards.
AGGCTGGGGCTATTTTCCCTGGAGCGTCGGAGGCTGAGGGGTGACTTATAGAGGTGTACAAAATTATGAGGGCATGAATAGGATAAATAGACAAAGTCTTTTCCCTGGGGATGGGGAGTCCAGAACTAGAGGGCATGGGTTTAGGGTGAGAGGGGAAAGATATAAAAGAGACGTAAGGGGCAACTTTTTCACACAGAGGGTGGTATGTGTATGGAATGAGCTGCCAGAGGATGTGGTGGAGGCTGGTACAATTGCAACATTTAAGAGGCATTTGGATGAGTATACAAATAGGAAGGGTTTGGAGGGATATGGGCCGGGTGCTGGCAGGTGGGACTAGATTGGGTTGGGATATCTGGTCGACAGGTTGGACCGAAGAGTCTGTTTCCATGCTCTACATCTCTAGGACTCTAGGACTCTGGGACAACACATCCATCCTTGGACAAGCCAAACAGAGACACACACAAGAATTCCTAGAAGCATGGCATTCCAACTGGATGTCTGTCAACAAACACATTGACATGGACTGCATCTACCATCCTCTGAGAAAAAGTACTGGAAATGACATCACCAACCCAAGGAAACCTAAACACAAACAGAAAGTGGGCCATAACACCAGTGTTTCACTGGAAGCTCACTGATGATGTTACCTATTGTGGTGATGAAACGTCTGAAAACAAACCTTCCAGCTCAGTGAGCAAACCTACATCCAGAAAGACTTTTTTTTTTTAAATGCAGGTGATAATGGTCTGGAACTTGCTGCTTTATGTGGGTGGAGGAAGTGGAAACTATTAACTATTTTAAAAGGAATTTGAATGGGGACTTGAAGGAAATAAACTTGCAAGACTTTAGGGATAGTGAAGGGAAATAGGATTCATTGATTTTCTTTACAGAAAGCTAGAACAGGCTTTCCAGGCTGTCAGGCTTCCTTCTGAATTTTAATTACTCCATAACCTATCCATCCTTGTTCTATAGACAATAGTGTTGGGTTTGAGAGGGGATAATTTAGGGTAACACCTTCATACTAAATTGTACTCATACATGAATTTACAATAATAATTACGTCAGTGATCAGGATCTGTTAGGGAGGTCCGGGAACCTTTGGAAGTTAAGCAATACTTTTGGAGCGGATAAAGAGTGCAGCTGGAAAAAGCAAAACAGGTCAAGCAGCATCAGAAGACAGGGGGAGTCCATGTTTCAGAGCAGAAGCTTTGATCAGGACTGGGGGAGGGGAAGGAGGCTGAGAAATATTTTTTTCTAAATGAGGAGTTGCTGGCTTGTGCTCAAGAGTTTAGCTCTTAGGGGAACCAGGGTCCTTGATTTGAGTGAAGACAGAGGCAGTTACAAGGGACACTTGGACAGGTACATGAATGGAAAGGTGCAGAAGGTTCTGGGCCAAACACAGGCAAGTGGGACGAGTTTAGTTTGGGATACTTGGTAAGCATGAATGAGTTGGACCAAAGAGTCTGTTTCCGTGCTGTACGACTCTATGACTTGATGTTGGCTACTTAGAACTGCAGGCTTTCCTCAGAAGGGCAACAGAGGCTTTTCACAGAAGGAAGATCACTGTTCCTTCAATTAATTTCAACTCCTTTCATGTACATTGCAATATTTTGGTTTGTTCTTAAAAGGTTTTCATGAATGAAGCATCAGTCATCATGATGTACAAGTTTAAACTGGAAAAAGATTTCACTTAAAAAGGAGCAAATGAAGGGAAATTTAAATCTAAAAAAAAAATTGGCACTTCTTCATCCGGAAACAGAATGGTCCAATTAACCTCTAGCATTTAACATATGTCAACAGTATGATAACAAAAGCAGAATTATATCGTACCTCATCCGAAAATGTAGCTTCACAGCTGTTTGCTCCTCGACTTTGAAGGCATGATTGGGCGAAAACCAGAGTTTTTTATCTGGGTCATACAGAGTGAAGAGATTCTGACATAATGGAGAAATTCCTGATAAAAAGAAACATTCAAAACATCACCTTATGTATGAAGTGAATTCAAACATACCTTGAGATATTCACAACTGTACAGACATAATTTTGAATTCAACCAAATTTTCCAAATCTAATCATTATCAGCAGACTGTTGTCCCATTCCAGTCTCTGTTGGAGTTCAAAGCTGGTCGTTGGGATGGACAGAAGCTGCTCAAGAGCAAGGACTATGCAGGTGTTGATGCTGGGGGCAGTCTTGTGTAGCCAATGACATGCAGTCTTGGGAGAAGAGACCCAATATTTAGTTTAGACCAGTTATTGGGCAACTCTCAGCTGGTGTCGAGTTGTCTGACAGCTCCACAGAGGCAGAAGTAGCAAGATAACTTCCAGGCTAAGGTGGAGCTGCTACTGAAGAAAATTAGACTTTATATATTTAAAGGAGAAGAGATGAAATCCCTTGGGAGGAAGATAGATTTTAAGGGAATTTTGTGACTCAGTGATCACTGATGCTTGGATAGGTTGCTGAGAAAATTTGTGGAATCCGCCTTGGTTATGTTTGCCAATCAACATGGAATATGTGGTCTGTCAGACCACAGTTTGCATGTTAATTCACAATCGCCACATGTTCATTCTGTTATTTAGAGTATATGATAGATAGAACTGATTATTTGCTTTGTTGACTCATACAGTTAAACAAAAATATTCTGTTTCTTTAAAACGTGGAATCTTCAGCTCTGTTCTTTCAGTAATTATCTGGGATTTCAAACTTCAATCTACTTGACCAATCGTTACTAAATTAGGAACTTCTCTGGTCTCATAACAGCTAATACTCTACACTGAGGAATGAAGCAGACTCAAGGTCAACTTGGGATCAGAATTCATAAAATAACAGCTATTTTAATCGAGTATGTCAGGCATGGTGTTTATTAAAGGTATGCAAGATTGAACTCATTCAGATGACATAGAGCTCTTCATTTCCCAAAGAATGGTAGACTTATAGAACAAGGTGAGCAGCACGGTGGCACAGTGGATAGCACTGCTGCCTCACAGCGCCAGAGACCCGAGTTCAATTCCCGCCTCAGGCGACTGACTGTGTGGAGTTTGCATATTCTCCCCGTGTCTGTGTGGGTTTCCTCCGGGTGCTCCGGTTTCCTCCCACAGTCCAAAGATGTGCAGGTCAGGTGAATTGGCCATGCTAAATTGCCCATAGTGTTAGGTAAGGGGTAAATGTAGGGGTATGGGTGGGTTGCGTTTCGGCGGGTCGGTGTGGACTTGTTGGGCCGAAGGGCCTGTTTCCACACTGTAATGTAATCTAATCTAAAAAAGGTGATTAGCTTAGGTGCTGATTGCTGATTTGCTCAGATCTTGGTTAATTCAATTCACCTACAGAAGTCAAAGAGGAATTTTAACAGTCTTTGCATTCTCTAAGTTATCCTGGACGTTTATGCTACTCCCAATGATTTATATGTCTGTATTGGGTGAAATGTCAATGTGAAGCTTTATGGCAGTGTGAGATATGCCAAGTACACCACTAACTGACCTCCTTGTAAGCAAACATGCTGTTAGCAGGAGATTTTTAAAAACCTTGTCTAAAAACATGCACACGAAACTTATATCCATGTTCTTACCACATTTCTTGGCAGCTTCAATGCACAACTCTTCAGCAACATGCTCACCCTCCAGGTACTTTATGGGGGAATTTGACACGTACATGAACACTTCAATGCCCTTCTCTGGAGTTGTTGAGAGCGCTTGCAACATGTTTGATTTTCTTTTTTTCAGGCAAAAGGCCATGACACGAGTCCACTTACATTTAGATCCTGCGTGAAGATTCAACTTGTTAATATGTTTCTTTGCTCAACATACAGAAAGAAACACGAAGCACTTCAGAATTTGTGCAATGCATGACTTAGTATTATGTCCTTTACCATTGCAACTCAAGCAGACAATTTTACAAGAACAAAGTGTAAAGCTAATTTCATATTCCAGCCAATTTTTCTCACCATTGAAGTCAGAGTGATGTTGGGTGGGGTGTAAAACACATTTCACCCAACTGTGTGATGCCTGTTTTGTGATAATTGAGACCAAGCTTAAGAATACAGATCTCTTGGATGCAAGCACAAGGTCAGATTTGTTGGAAAATGCTTGTAAAATGTCTATTGTACAGCATCTAACCCCCACACCAACTCATATCCACCCATCCACCTCTATACCCCTCACATCGTAGATGCCAACTCTTAGCCAATTCATGACATCCATGGCACCTAATAACTCACCTCGTCTCCACCATGAGTCGACCTCAAGTGCCATATGGAGTTGAAAACCCTACACACTTGTTAAAAAAATTCCACTTATAAACCTATTCAAAGTTTTTAAATCTCCAGTAGTTCATTTTGTTTAAAGCAGACATCTAGTTACATGCTTTAAAAGCTAACTTAAGTTGTCACTGAAACCTGTGAGCTGAAAATCCCCAGCTGAGGTGATTAAATATTTTTATATTCAGCCAATCTTTCATAATGATATATAATAATAGCCCTTGGGAAAATGTCAGCAAGCTCTAACAAAACTGCATTAGCAAATACAAAATGTGTTTTTATTTCACATACATCTGACAATGCAGTCCAGGAGAACTTTTTTTTAAAAATGTTGCTTGATTTTAAATGTGTGATGTTTAAAAAAATGTTTAAGGTCATCACAGTGATACAGATTTTATCTGTCCTTCAAGAGCATTTACATCTAAACCACCACACTGCAGGCTAAGCACCTTGCAACTGTCAGTATTGGGTCGGTTTTGAATCTCAGCTACTTTTAAATAAACCACTAAATTGATTTATGCCTCTGTGCGTGTGTATCATGCAACTCTCTGTGTCTTCTATTAGTGAAAATGGTTTTGGACAGGCTTCTCAATCGAGCTCGCAGCCATTATTTGGAAAAGACTCTGCAGTCTTCACAAGTGCATGAACATCCAGCTCATAATTTCAAGACATAAGCATGGCTCTTGTTCTCATTACTAAAGATCCTAGAATTTACCTCAATTATCAAAGATCACTGGAATATTTTTCCCATAATTTAAAATATTGACAGAAAAAGTATACTGGAAAATATTATAACTGGGAAAACATTTTTGATCTCCCAGGTTAAAGAAGTGTTTTCCTCCCTCTACAAGGCCTACGACAATCACCAGTACTGTCACACCAGTGACATCTCTGAATACAGGTTGGCCCCAAGAGACAGTCTTCCCAGCATTGACAGTGTTAAGGAATCACAATAACACATTCTCAGAACCCCTAGCTGTGATAATTAAACACTATGATACACAGCCAAGCATTCAAGATATTTTTCATGGTAATTACAGATCAGCAGTAAATGCTGGCTTAGCCACAGGCTCATTTCTTCCAGTTTCAACTCTCTCCCTCCTTCTTCAGCACTGACAGGTACAGTTACATGTCTGACGTTGACACAATAGTTATTTTCCTCACTTCGGTGTCTCAGACACATCCTGCAGGATAGCTCTTATCTTTATGAACTTGACTGCCCAAACAGTTTAGAAATTAACCTTCAACACACATGTAATTTGTAGCAGGGATCAACAGTAAAGGCACATTCACTGTTTACTGCATAGTTCTAAATATATCACCAATGTATTTGGATTTCCTAATCCTATCACATACCTTTACATTGGACTTTGAAACAGAATCGAATAAAAATGACACTAGATTGCAGTTTGGATGATAAGTGAAATAGTGATACTTTTTCACTCTCGATTTAGTCTTCCACTGCTCAACAATAAATAGTCAAACCTGCTGCATCAAATTTAAACATGAACAGATTCTGATCTCAACACCCCAAATTAGTGAGGCAGTTAATCGCCTGATCATGTAATTGAGGCAGTTATTTGTCTCTCCAACAGCTTATTTGCATTCCCATCTTCTCAGGCCCCTAAAATCCTACTTCCTCTGATGATATTAGAGGAAATTCCAAATTGGAACAAAGATCAAACTCCAGTTTTCAAAATTCATGAGGATTAGTGAAATATAAAAATGCATGCAAATAGGAATAAGAGAGCACTGCAAACAGGGTGAGAGGTATTCTGAAATAATTTGTCTACCAGCATGAATGGCAAAGGAAAGTAACCCACTACTGTGATTCCTTCAGACTTTCAATTCTGGAAAGACTGTCTGTTGGGGTCCACCATCATTCAGAGATATCACTGGTCTGACAGTACTGGTGATCATAGTAGGTTGTCAAAATGTTTGAGCTGGGTAGAGAGGTGAGGTAGGATCCTCAACAGTCTTATTCTGTTTACTCCACACATCAATTTCAGACTTTGCCCTGTGTTCCTCAACCCACTTTCAGTGTTCTTTTAGGCCAGTTTCAATGCCAAATGCAATAAAATAATTTTGAACCATGTAACAGACACAAGTGAATGTGCATTTAGCACTAAAGGGCATCTGAAAGCTAGCGGCAAGTACTAGAAGTTGGTGAAAAAGGCGAGTTTCACAGAAGAAAAGTCAAATTGAACAATTTGGAGGACAGGACAAATATTGATTAATGGGGGTAGATTTAAAGGGTGACAGCAGCAGGGGCCCAGAACACATTGCACAAGATTGGCAATGCTAAGTGCCAGTTTGGGTGGAATGCAAATTCAAACTTAAAACCTCTGACAAAAACTCAGCCTAAGTTTCAGAACACAAAATGTAGTACAGGCATTTCTGACTGACATGTGGCACTGTATAGGCATTTTAGTTGATTTTTACAATGTAGATACTGCTAATTTCACTGCAAATATATTTATTAAGTGAAATCATGTCAAATATTTTATGCAAATTGATTGATGTACTTTGTCCTACTCTGAAGAAGGGTCACTGGACCCGAAACATTGATTTGGCTTACTCTCCACAGATGCTGCTGGACCTGCTCAGTTTCTTCAGCAATTTCTGCTTTTTCCTGAAGTGCTATAAATTTCCACAAGAATGTGCTTTGCTGGGAACACTAGCATTGATTACCCATCCCAAATTGCCCTCAAGGAAGTGGTTGTGATCTGTCTTCTGAACTACTGCAGCTTTTGTCATCAGGCTGAGTAGCAATGTAATTAAAAAGCAACCACATTTCTGAGAGTTCAAGTCATATTTAGACCAGACCAGAGAAGAATGACAAACTTCCCTCTTGAGAGCATTCATAAACTCAAATGATCTCTCACCATAACCTATAACCTTCTTGATTAACATTCTTTGGAGAACATTGCTCACCTGGTAATTACACTTTTAAAGATAAACTGAGTTGAGATAATGGGGAGAACATTTCTTTGTGATTGCATCATGAATCAGTAAATGTAAAACCATACCAGTTTCTTATTCTCGATTTATTTAATGTATTTATATTTCCCAACTATCATGGTGGGATAGTGTCTCCAGTGTGTTTGTCCAGGTCCCTTATTGTCCTGTTAACATACCCAGGGTAGGGTAAAATAGGGTATTATCACTAGGTTATTTATCCAGAGACCAAGCTCTGGGAACCTGGGTTTCAATCTCGCCATGGTCGGTGGTGGAATTTGACTTCACTGATAATTTGGAAATAACAGTCTAATGATGGTCATGAAGCCATTGCCAATTGTCAGGGGGAAAAAACCCATCTGGTTCACTCATGTCTTTTAGGGAAGGAAACTGTCATCCTTACCCAGTGAAGGTCATATCCCACCAATGAGTGCTTTGAAATCCCACAATGATACCATTACCTGGTTAACCTGCTCTTTTGAGCTGGCAGATAGAATGCTCAGAGGGTCCTGCTTTAAATGTGCAAATCAGAATTCAACTGCAATTATAGTTTTGGTACTGTATGAAACTTTTCCATGAGACCAAACTTGCTGAGGGCCAGAGAAAATCTGGGGAGGCAAGGATTCTTTTGTTTTGTTTTATTTTTGTAACTTCTCTTGTGAACTTGTTCTTGGCCTCACCATACAAGGATGCCTTAAGCATTCTTTATCGTGGTTTCACTTCTCTCACCAAATTGCAATTGCATCACCACTCCCCACTACACTTAATGGGTCACCAAGGAATGGGGACATTTCATGGGGATCGTGGAAACTACCTTTTGAAAGTGAAATCATGTTGCCATCTAGGTGATAAACCATGACTAGGTTTCGGAGGATTCTCACCGTGAAGCCCAATGCATTTTCTCACCATGTCATGGCAAACATGCCTCATCTAACTACCTACTCTGGCCCTACAACATCCGATTCTTGCTTCACCTTACCATGTGCTGTTCCCAGAGCAACTCATCACTCACAGGTATCCATCTTATGCTGATGTCATCTTTAAAAGGTTGCTGCACACCCAGCTGAGCACTGGCATGCTAAAGTTGCCCTGAACAGTCAAGGGCATTTTCTGAAGATGTCCAAGGGGGAGGTGGCACCACAATTCTCCAACAAGGAGCTGGAGGTCCTGGATGAGACACTCATGCAAACACTGGCAGAGGAGGCCACACCAAATCTGGCACCTGGTCACTGTCATATTGCCGGTCCAGAGGAACCCATCATCCAGATTGATCGGGTTGTTAAGAAGGCATAAAGTGTGTTAGCTTTTATTGATAGAGGGATCGAGTTTCAGATGTTGCAGATGTGCAAAGCTCAGGTGTAACTCCATTTGGAGTTACAGGAAGGATGTGGAAGCATTGGAAAGGGTATAGAGGAGATTTACTAAAATGTTGCCTGGTATGGAGGGAAGGTCTTATGAGGAACTGGAGACTGTTCTCGTTAGATAGAAGAAGGTTGAGAGATGATTTAATAGAGACATGCAAGATGATCAGAGGATTAGATAGGGTCGACAGTGAGAACCTTTTTCCTTGGATAGTGATGGCTAGCATGAGGGGACATAGCTTTAAATTGAGGGGTGATAGATATGGGCCAGCTGTCAGAAGTAGGTTCTTTATTCAGAGAGTAGTAAGGGAGTTTTAATAGTTATTGGAAAAACATATGGTCGATAATGAATAGTGCAGGCGAGATGGACTTCAGATTGGCTTCACAGGTCGGCGCAACATCGAGGGGTGAAGAGCCTGTATTGTGTGTAATGTTCTGTGTTCTAATTGCCAGCAATGCCAAAAGATCTGTTACCGTCTCCATTGTACCAGGCTAAAGGGCACTCTTTTCTGAATACATTCACTGTGTTACTGCATCTATCAAGGCTCATGCTTTGCCACCTTCACTATTGCCCAAAACATCTTTCCTCACTTACTGTCACCCCTACCACCTCACCCTATCTTTTTGGTGAGGAGGGGACCACTATTAGGCACCCTCACCCCCAACAAGAGGAGAATCATGGCCTTCACAATCGAAGGTGTGGGATGCAGAAATATCCTTGTCTGATCAGCTAAGTATCACACTTCATTCCACTGCAACACTCACATCAACCCCACTGCCAGTCTCATTATTACACCACCACTCGTGACACTCCTCCCTGTTGTGTCATGCATTTACTGCCAGCATCACTACCACCTCCACAGTGAAATGGCTGGCATCTCCAGAACCACCACCTGTAACTTAATGAGGTCTCAGATGGCACATCAGCAACACCTCTGCCACCTCAGAGGGAACATCAGACTTTGAGACTACGGGAGCACCTCACAGCAGCAGTCCCACAGTTGGGAGGGAGGAAAAAACAATTCACCCCAGGCAGCTGGCACTTGGCAGACTATTGGAGCCTGGGCACCTGCTCATCCCCAGGCAGAGAGGATCCTGTGCATGTGTCAGCAATAAGAGCCATTATCCCCAGGGAGAGGGATCAGCAGCAGCAGCCGAGAGGTATGCTCCTCATTACCTGGAGGCTGCAGGAGTTCATCAACATGAACAGGTTGGTATTTGCCTCAGAGAGCCAGGTCCATCACCCTCAAGAGTCTGCTGGAAAGGCAGACATAGCTAAACACCATCACCCCAACCACTGCTCCTCAGGACTGAAGGCATGAAATTAAATATGCAGACTGTTAGTTTAAGTGTAGAAGGAAAAAAAAGCAGAAAGGCCTTTGACTACTTCAGAAACCTTCTATGCGAAAAATAAATGCTCTGACTTCTTTCTCAATTTTCTCTCTGGAAGATGTTGGCTCAGTCAGCAAGGCTCTGTAGGCATTAACAGTTATCAACCCAAGGAAGTACATTTCATGGGTGAATCTGAGCAGACTATTTAAACTTGGGAAGTTGCAACCCGCCATACTGTGTTCTCAGCTGATATCCACATGCACACTAGATCACAAAAAAAGGCAAGAACCTCTCCTGAATTTGCTTTAGCAATCGGCAAGTTACACAAGTCAATGCTCCAAATGATTTTGGATGAGGAATTGAATGTTGTGTGCCTTTTTATCACGTCACAAGTTGTATATAAGCACAAACGTTTAGGGGAAACCCATTTTCCACATTTCTTTTCAACTTATCTGTATAAACAACTTGTCCTGCCTGTGATAACAATAGCTAGCTACAGTATATATACTGTAAATGGGAAAACACTTTGAAGTTTTACCTAAAAACTTCATTTCCTGTTTCACCGAATTCATAACCCTATTCAAAGAAACTGACAGTTTTGCTTTATTGAGTTGCTCAAATGGGAAATTCCCACAAAAGTATGAGCAAATTCCAGTAAATACATTTGACAGATGATACTGTAACTGGAAAGTCACTTAAAAACTACTGGTGAGAAATCTAAACAAAAGTTTCAGTTAGTTGGCCACAAATATCAAAACCTTGTATTGGGAAAAAATGGGCCAATTTTCTGATGAGAAACAGGAGACTAACAGCAAAATCTGGGCTGTCGACTCAAACACTTACAAGACAAAGCTACACTATATGTAGGCAGGCCAGTAACTGTAGTTATAGTTACGCAAATAGAAATAACACATAGCTACATTTCAAGAGAAACTCACTGCCCATTTAGAATGAACGCACACTTTTTGTTCAAAATGCTGGCAATTAGGTGTTATTTTGTGTTATTCACTAAGTTACACAGAAAATGAACTTTCCAGACTCTATACCCCCATACTCATGTCTGCAATGTTAGGTTATTTTAGGTAGGGTGTTGATAGGATAGACTGATTTGTCTTAAACTTTCCAAGGTGCTGAAAGAAGCAACATGCAGAATTAATGTTCTATGAAAGACAAGAGTCAGAGGTAGACCAGGTGAAGGTGAGATAGGCATGAAACCTGGAAATAAGCAGATTAACTTTTCCAATTCTGACCAGTATGAAGTAGCACCAATAATATCATCAGAGAAAGAGTTGAATAGGACTAGAACAAGGATTATTACAAAAATCCCACAAATAGACAGGTCTGACTGAGATACGTGCGCATACCCATAGCCTTATTCTTATCTGGTTACTTCTGGTCAAAGGTCCAAGTGTAGCAAGGAACCAATAGCTTAACTGTAATGCCAACCAATGAACTGCTGGCACTTGTCAGCTAGGGTCATAGCGATCAATAGAACCAGGCAGGACAACCCTATAATAACAAAAAACAGCAAGTACTAGAGAAACTAATCAGACCTTAGAGCATCCAAAGAGAGAAGCAGAGTTAACGTTCCAAGTCCAATATGATGTTCCTTCAGAACTGCAACTGGAACAGATGGTGAGGGTGCCCACAGTAAAAGACAAAGGTAGCAAAAGTGGTAAAGGAAGGAGAGAGATGTAAAATGGGTGTAGATGAAGGTGTGGGAAAGAGAAAATAGGTCCCCACTATTGAGCGCAAAGTCCAAAGTACCGAAACAATATATAGCCAGGTAATGTTCAAGTAAAATGATACTTCATCTGGAAGGTGTGTTTGAGGCCTTAGATGGTGAGGAGGGATTTGCTGACTGGGCAAGTGGTACAATTCTGTGATTGCATAGGCAGGTGAGGAGTAGAACACAGAACAGTACAACACATAACAGGCTGTTTGGCCCTCAATGTTCTGCCGACCTTTTATCCCACCCTAAGATCAGACTAACCTACATATCCTTCAGTGTACTATCTTCCAAGTGCCTTTCCAAGAGTCGCTTAAATGGTCTGAATGTATCTGACCCTACTACCACTGCTGGCAGTGCATTCCATGCACCCACCACTCTGTGTACCTCTGACATCTCCCCTAAACCTTCCTCCAATCACCTTAAAATTATACCCCATCATGACAGACATTTCTGCCCTAGGAAAAAATCTCTGGCTATCCATTCTATCAATGTCTATCATCATCTTGTATATCTCTATCAAGTCATCGCTCCCTTCTTCATTCCAATGAGAAAAGCCTTAGCTCCCTCAACCATTCTTCATAAGACATGCACTCCAGTCCAGGCAGCCTGGTAAATCTCCTCTGTGCCCTTTCTAAAGCTTCCACATCCTTCCTATAAAGAGGCTACCAGAACTGAACATAATATTCCAAGTGTGGTCGAAGCAGGGCTCTATAGAGCTACAGTATAGCCTCATGGCTCTTAAACTCAATTCTGCTGTTAATGAAAGCCAACACATCATATGCCTTCCTCACAACCCTATTAACTTGGGTGGCAACTTTGAAGGATCTATGGATATGAAACTGAAGATCCTTCTGTTCCTCCACATTGTCAAGAATCCTGCCTTTAATCCTGTATTCTGCATTCAAATTCGACCTTCCAAAGTGAATTAAAGTCATAGAGATGCATGAGCATGGAAACAGACCCTTCGATCCTACTCATCGATGCCAACCAGATATCCCAACCTAATGTAGTTCCATTTGTCAGCACCCAGCCCATATCCCTCCAAACCCTTCCTATACAGTTTCCCATGTTGAACTCAATCTGCCACTTCTCAGCCCAGCTCTGCATCCTGTCAATGTCCCATTTCAACCTACAACAGCCCTCTACCACCTTTGTGTCATCGGCAAACTTACTAAGCCACCCTTCCACCTCGTTATTGAAGTCATTTATAAAAGTCACAAGAGCAGAGGTCCAAGTAGCGATCCCCTGCGGAACAGCACTGGTCACCGAGCTCCAGGCCAAATACCTTCCATCTACCACCACTCTGTCTTCTATTGGCCAGCCAATTCTGTGTTCAGACAGGCAGATTTCCTTGTATCCCATGCCTCCTTACTTTCTGAATGAGTCTACCATGAGGAACCTCATCAAATGCCTTGCTAAAATCCATGTACACCACATCCACTGCTCTACCTTCATCAATGTGTTTTGTCACATCCACAAAGAGTTCGATAGGTTTTGAGAGGTATGACCTGCCCCTCACCAAGCCATGCTGACTATCTCTAATTAAATATGGTTTTCCAAGTTGTCATAAATCCTGTTTGAAATAATGGAGGAGTGCACCAGAGTATTGTCAAGGCTACATCTCTTGGAATGCTGACAGTGGAGGTGAGGGGGAAGATCTGTTTAGTGGTCATATTCCACTGGAGGTGGCAGAAAATGTCGAGGATGATACTTTGAATCGGTGATTAGTGAGGTGAAAAGTGGTGACAAGAGAAACCGTATTGCTGTTTGGAGAAGAAAAGCAAGTGGTGAGGACAGAAGTGCAGGATTTGGGTCAGGCATGGCTGAGGACCACGTGAAGGTGCGAGAGAAGGGCGGAAACTGGAAACGAACTGATTAAATTTTCCCAATTCTGGACAAGCACTTAAATTAGCACCAATGACATCTTTGGAGAAAGACTTCAACTGAGTACAAATGGAGCAAGGAACATTCTACATACCCCACAAAGAGACAGGCATAACTGAGAACCATGTGCGTTTGCATAGCCACAGCTTTGACTTGGAGAAAGTGAGAAGAGATAAAAAGAAAGTTGTTCAAAGTGAGAACAACCTCAGCTAGGTGAAGGGTAGTGGTGGAGGATTGGGAATGTTCAGGCCTCTTTTCAATGACGAGTCAGAGAGCCTTCAGACCCTCCTACTGGGATAATGGATGTACAGAAGGGATTGAACATCCATGGTGTACAGGAGGTAGCTACTGCCAGAAATCTGGAAATTTTGGAACTGATGTCAGAAGTATCATGAATTTAAGCAAGAAAGGGACTAAACAAAAGGGGCAAAAACAGTCAAGATAGGAAGAAATATGCTCACTGGGGCAGGAACAGGCTGAATTGAGGATCTGCCATTGCAGTCCTGCTGGTGAATTTTGGTAAGGAGATGGAAACGGGCTGTGAGGTGTTGGAGGACTGCAAGGGAGGAAACTGTGTAGCAGAAAATGCCCAGAGGAAATTATGCTAGTGACAGTCCTGGAAATAACAGCTTGATGCTCAATATTGGGGACATAACCCAGCGGGAGACATGAGTCGGTGCTCAACTTCTATAAGATAGAGGGTAGCATGGCAGACAACAAGACAACCGGATTACAGGCAGAACTGATAACAACTTCCGGGTTACACCTGAGAGAACAGAGTGCACTAAGTTCCGAGGGAGAGAGGGTAGAGTCGTAAGGAGAGCAGAAAAATGAAGGCGGCCAATCTCACGTCAGCAGTTCTTGATGAAGACGACAAGTGAAGGCAAAGAGGGCAAAAGTGGAGGGGGAGTATTAGAGGTGTGTGAAAGGGTCTATGTTTTGGGGAGAGGACTCTTTTCCAAAGTGGGAGCAGAAGTGAAGGCGACTGGAGAAGAATTTAATATCACGTCGCTCCCGAAAATCATTGAGGTGCGGATGTAAAAGGGATAAAGCAAAGTCCTCTGCTGAGCACAGATTGTACAGCAGAATGTGGTATGTCAGAATATAGCGAATACATGGGATTAAGAGGAGTGGAGATAGAGCTGAAAGAAAGAGGAAGGGAGGGGAGAAAAATCCAGAGGGCTGTCGGCACAAGTCTTTAGAGCTTGCATTTCTTAAGGCCTGAAAGAGAGAGAAATGGAACTGTGGATCAGGGCATCTATGGCTCAGTGTGAGGCAGTGCTGATAAAGAGACACACAGTGCAGGACGCTGAGTGTTGATCTTAGAATGCAGCAGGAGCAGCTGAGGAACACGGTGTCATGGAGATACCTCTAGTCTTGGTTAGGTTCAAACGTAAAGGATGGAACTTGAGTTGTGTAAGCTTCAGCATTTTAATTTCTAGGTTGAAAGCAGCAGCAATAACTCTGCCTCAAATAAAGTATTAAGGGATAAGGACAAACTGTTATACTGGAACTGAAAACAATTAGCCACGCCTGGGAGATGGCGGCGATATAAACAAGCTGTTTTAACAACTGCTTGATAAATGGTTGCTTTATGTCGCAAGGACAAAGAATTGCCCTGCAGGAGTATATAAGGAGTTAATCATAGGAAAGATGTGCCTGCAAACTGTTAATGCCAAATGTAACAGGAACAAAGAAGCTACTTTTGATAAGAAGGCAAGCTGCAGGCTTAATGGTTCCAGAGGAGCAGCCAATATTGCAGAAGGAAGAATCAAAAAGATCATCAATAATGGCAGACCACAAACTTGAAGGATGGAAAATTGTATAATAATTCAACTCCAGGATCCTTCAGGAGCAGAACTCTGAAGAACAACACTGCATAAGCATCAAACCCTGCATGCATCAAGAGATAGACTCTGTTGGTCAGAATTGAAGCATTAAATCGGGTAATAGCCAAGTTGAGTTGTGAGGCACAACTTGCTTAGGAGAGGTGTCATTTTGGTTGCTACATGCAATAAAGTTGCGTACAATAAATAATTGTTTCAGTATTTCTGAGGAGACCACATCAAGAGCAACGGACACAGTAAATGAGGTGGTTGAATGTGCAGGAAAACTTCTGCTGGACATGAAAAGATCCTTTGGGGCCTTCGACAGAGGTGAGGGGGAGGTGTGGGCGCAGGTCTTACACTTCCTGTGACGGCAAGGGAAGGTGCCGTGAGTGGAGGACGGGTTGGTGGGGGCCATGGACCTAACGAGGGAGTTGCGGAGGGAATGGTCTCTGCGGAATGCGGATTGGGTGGGGAGGGAGGTATCAGAGATATATCTCTGGTGGTGGGGTCTGACTGTGGGTGGCGGAAATGGCAGAGGATAATGCACTGTATCTGGAGATTCATGGGGGATTCTATCCTTGTTACAGTTAGAGGAATGGGATTCAAAAGTGGAGGTGCAGGAAGTGGAGGAGATGCGCTGGACGGCAATGTTGCTCAGGTGGGAGGGGAAATTGCAGTCTTTGAAGAAGGAGGCCATCTAGATGGGGGTTGGGACGAGGTGTAGTCAAGATAGCTATGGGAGTCAAAATAGATGCCTGTGTTCAGTTGATCACCGGAGACAGAGATGGAAAGATCCAGGAAGGGGAGGGAGGTATCAGAGATGTTCCAGGTGAAGTTAAGGTCAAGGCAGAAGGTGTTTGTGAAGTTGATGAACTGTTCAATCTCCTCATGGGAAGATGAGACAGTGCCGATACAATCATCAATGCAGTGGAGGAACCAGTGGGGAATGGTGCCAGTGTAACTGAGGAGGATGGACTGCTGCACATATCCTAAGAGGCAGGCCCATGTGGGTGCCCATGGCTAGCCCTTTTGTCTGAAGGAAGTGGGAGGATTCGAAGGAGAACCTGTTGAGAGTGAAGACCACTTTCTCCTTGAAGACCAGTTCCACCAATCGGATGAGTGGAGGGGGACTGGTTGGGTCAGCAGGTGGAAGAAACGGAGGGCTTGGAGGCCTTTGTCATAGCGAATGGATGTGTACAGGGACTGGATGTTCATGATGAAGATGAGGCTTTGAGGGCCGGGGATACCAAAGTCATGGAGGAGGTGGACAGCGTGGGTGGTGTCATGAATGTATGTGGGGAGTTCCTGGGCCAAGGGGGACAAAGTTAAAATAGGAGGAGAGAATTTCGGTGGAACAGGAGCAAGCGGGGATGATGAGTCAGCCAAGGCAGTCAGGTTTGTGAATTTTAAGCACTTCTCAAAACACTGTGGTATAGTATTACATTGTTTAAATAAAATTCTTGATCATTCAAATACTAAAATGCAGAAAAAGGACATCAAATTGTCAGGATTAGAGAATTGCTGGGATTTTAGATATCCATTTTCAAAACAGGAAAATCATATTTCACTGGTGGATTTGTCAAACTGAGTCCCAGATATGATACATGTTGAACTATTTGACACTAAAAAACTCTATCTTTAATTGGTCAAAAGGCTCTCTTAAAAATAATGGATTCAGTACTTGACAGTTTCATCTCTTGTAATATTAAATGAACAGCAAAACCATTATACTTGTTTCCATGCAAATTTAGAATGAATGCAACTTTTAATGAACGCCTTTTACTCATTTGCTTTAACATGATAATTACTGATACCACAGAGTACTGTCTTTCTTGCCAAATATTGCAGCTTAACAATTACTAGCATAACCAACACAACGGCTTGTCCCATAACCTTGCATACATCTTCAAAGCATGAAATGGATTGTGATTTCAGTAGATGGATTTCTATGAAGTACTGACAAGATTCATTTTTCATGGAGCAATAAACATGCAACTCTGTAGTTCTAGTCTACGAGACAATAAGACCAGAAATATCCAGGAGCAAGGGCAGTACATATAAAACGTTCATCAATAGGGTAACAGGTGTAAAACTGTTTGTACAAGACAAACAGTAATGTTATTATTTACATTTTATTTCTTTGTATGCATACATCTTCTTCTGATAACTTTTGATTATATTTGTCTGTCTACTTACTATTACAAATTGTCATCCCCTATGCTCCCAGATCAATGAATTCGACCCACTTCTTCCGCTGCCTCCATCTCCGTGCTTACTTTTTCCATCAGGACTCCTACCCACCCTCCGAGGACCCCTTCTCCCGCCTCCAACACACCCCATCCACCTGAACACTCGTGCTGGTCTGTTACCTACCTTCGATCGCCATTTCCAACTGCCGCCGTGACATTGACTGCCTCAACCTGTCCACCCCACCTCACCTACACCAACCTCCTGCCCTCACAATGTGCGTCCCTCCATTTCTTCCACTCCAGCCCTAACGTCATCACCAAACCAGCAGATAAGAGGGGGGGGGGGCACAGTGGTAGTTTGGCGCTCCAACCTCTATACCACTGAAGCTAGGCGCCAACTCATGGACACCTCCTCCTACTATCCCCTCGACCACAACCTCACCTCCTATCACCAGACAATCATCTCCCAGACCAGGCACAACCTAATTACCTCAGGAGATCTCCCACCCACAGCCTCCAATGTCACAGTCCAGGAGCCCCTCACCACCCATTTCTACCTCTTAGCCAAAACTCTCAAACCTGACTGCCTCCGTCTGTTCCTGTCCCACCAAACCTATCCCTGCATACCTTGACACCGTTGTTTCCTCCCCCAGACCAGGAACTCCCCATCTAGGTTCATGACACCACACATGCCCTCCACCTCCTCCATGACTTTGTTATCCCCGGCCCCCAACGTCTCATCTTCACCATGGACATCCAGTTCCTATACACATCTATCCGCCATGACGAAGGCCTCCAAGCCCTGCATTTCCTCCTCTCATGCCAACGCAATCAGTACCCTTCCACTAAGACCCTTCCACACATTCGTTTGGCTAAACTAGTCCTCATCCTCAACAATTTCTCCTTTGAATCATCCCACTTCTTCCAGAGCCAAGGAGTAGCCATGGGCACCTGCATGGGCCCCAGCTATGCCCGCCTCATCGTCAGGTATGTGGAACAGTCCATCTTCCGCAGCCACACTGGCACCATTCCCCACTTTTTCCTTCACTACATCAATGGCTGTATCCGCGCCACCTTATTCTCCCACAAGGACGTTGTACAGTTCGCAACTTCACGTGTGTTCCTCCCCGGTCTCAAATTCACCTGGACTACCTTGGACACCTTCCTGGGCCTCTGCATCTCCATTTCCGATGACCAACTCCACACGGACATCTACTACAAACCCACAGATTCCCACAGCTACCTGGACCATACCTCCTCCCACCTGCTTCGTGTAAAAATGCTCCCTTATTCCTAACTCCTCTGCCTCCACTGCATCTACTCCCAGGAGGACCAATTCCACTACAAAACATCCCAGATGGCCTCCTTCTTGAAAGACTGCAATTTCCCCTCCCACATGGTCAATTAGATTAGATTAGATTAGATTACTTACAGTGTGGAAACAGGCCCTTCGGCCCAACAAGTCCACACCGACCCGCCGAAGCGCAACCCACCCATACCCCTACATTTACCCCTTTAACCTAACACTACGGGCAATTTAGTATGGCCAATTCACCTGACCCGCACATTTTTGGATTGTGGGAGGAAACCGGAGCACCCGGAGGAAACCCACGCAGACACGGGGAGAATGTGCAAACTCCACACAGTCAGTCACCTGAGTCGGGAATTGAACCTGGGTCTCTGGCGCTGTGAGGCAGCAGTGCTAACCACTGTGCCACCGTGCCGCCCACAATGATGTCCTCCAGCACATCTCATCCACTTCCTGCACCTTCACCCTTGAACCCCACCCCTCCAATCACAATAAGGACAGAACCCCCACCACCACCCCCAGTCTTCACCTTCCACACTACCAACTTCCAGATACATCACATCATCCTCCGCCATTTCTGCCACCTACAAACAGACTCCATCACCAGGGATGTATCCTCTATCAGCATTCCGAAGAGACCATTCCCTCCGCAGCTCCCTTGTTAGGCTCACACTCCACACCAACCCGCCCCACCCCCACTCCCGGCAGCTTCCCCTGTCACTGCAAGAAGTGCAAAACCTGCACTCATACATCCCCCCCTTACCTCTGTCCACGAGTCCAAAGGATCCTGCCACATCCGACAGGGATATACCTGTACTTCCACATACATCATCTACTGTGTCCATTGCTCCCGATATGGTCTCTTGCACATTGGGGAGACAGGACGCCTACTTGCGGAACATTTCAGAGAACATCTCTGGGATGGATACATACGTGAAACAACCCCACCACCCTGTGGCCAAACACTTCAATTCCTCCTCCCACTCCATCAAGGGCATGCAAGTCCTGGGCCTCCTCCATTGCCAAACCCTAACCACCCAAGGCCTCGTGGAATAATGCTTCATATTCCACCCTAGGCTCTTCCAGCCACAAGGCATCAATGTCAATTTTACCAGTTTCCTCACTTCCTCTCTCAACCTTATCCCAGATCCTACTTTCCAACTCGGCACTGCCCTCTTGTTCTGTCCTACATGTCCATCTTGCTTCCCACCTACCCACTCCACCCTCCTCTCTGATCTATCACCTTCACCCCCACCTTCATCTACCTTTCACATTCCCAGCTACCATTCCCCCAGTCCCACTCACCTTCCAATTATCTCTCAGCCCCCTTGGGTCACAGCCTCATTCCTGATGAAGGGCTTGTGCTCGAAACATTGACACTCTCCTGCTTCTCGGATGCTACCTGACCTGCTGTGCTTTTCCAGTGCCGCACTCTTCAACTCTGATCTCCAGCATCTGTAGTCCTCACTTTCTCCTATTACAAATTGTGGCCAATATCTCCAATGTAAGTTTATAATTTTGATTATGTAGTTGCAGCTTCTATACAAGTTTTTGTTTTATTCACTAGTGGGATGTGAACATTGCTGGCTGGTCAGCATTCATTGCCTGCCCCTAGTTGCCCTTGAGGTAGTGGTGATGAGCTGTCTTCTTGAACTGCAGTCTACGTTTTGGAGGTAAACCTACAATCCCTTTAGGGAATTGCAGTTCAAGACGGCATTCAGTCAACTCTGCCATCATTTTATGTGCCGTTTATTTTTATCAACAGACTCAGCAATTTAATATTCTCTGTCTGCAAGCCCTTCTTGCTTGCAGAACCTGATTTTTCATCACGATCTCATCTTGGCACTCATATATTAATTTCAAATGTTGATTATTCATAGTTTGATATAATTTATCAAGGAACAAATTGTCAACAATGTGGATTAATGCAAGAAAAGCAGCATGGATTTGTTACAAGTAAATGATGCTGAACTGACGTGATTGAATTTTCAATGATGGCAATGGAGAACAGTGATACATTATTGTAGGAAGAACAAGAAAGTAGCATCAAATCAAAGATATGGTTCTAACGGGGTAAAGGAGCAGAGAAACCTACACAACTGTAGGAATCACTGAACGTAGCAGGACAGGTTGAGAACGAGTTATTAAAGCAACTCAAAATGCTGGGGTTTGCAAAAGAGAAATGTGGATTACAAAAGCAAAAAGGTTAAAGTAAAAATTTATAAAACCAAATCACAGAGAATTTTTTGAACGTATTAGAATATATCAAGGTGGATAAATCTCATCTGGTCCTGACCAAATATATCTAAGAACACTGCAAGTGGCTAGAGTAGAAATTGCAGGGGCCCTGGCTGATATTTTTGCATTGTAAGCCACGGTGAGGTCCTGAAAGACTGGAGGGTAGCGAATGTTGTGCCATTATTCAAGAAGGGCTGCAAAGAAAAACATGGGAACTATAGATCAGTAAGCCTAACATTTGTGGAGGATATGTTACTTGAAAAGAATGAGGGATCTAAGATATACATACATCTGGAAAGACAGGGTTTGATTAGGAGTACTCAGCATGGCTTTGTGCATGGGAGATCATGCCTCACACAAATTTGTTAGAATTCTTTGATGAAGTGACCAGGAAGGTGGTTGAGGTCAGGGTGGTAGACGCCATCTGTATGGATTTCAGTAAGGGCTTTGATAAGGTTCCATGTGGTAGGCTGCTCTGGAAGGTTAAATCACATGGGTTCCAGGATGAGTTGGCAAATTGGATACAAAATTGGCTTGATAGTAGGAAGTAGAGGGTAATAGTGGAAGGATGCTTTTAGGTCTGGAGGCATGTGATTTGCAGAGTGACTCAGGGATTGGTGCTGGGCCCATTGCTGTTTATTATCTATAACAATGATTTGAATCTGAATATACAAGGCATGATTAGTAAGTTTACTGATGACACTAAAATAGGCAGTATCATGGACAATGAGGAAGGTTGTCAGAAATTGCAGCAGGAACTTAATCATCTGGGGAAGTGGGCTGGGAAATGGCAAATGGAGTTTAATATAGATAGGTATGAGGTCTTGCATTTTGGAAAGTCAAATCAAGGTAGGAATTTTATCGGGAATGATAGGGTCTTAAGGAGTGTAGTGGATCAGAGGGATTTTGGAGTTCAGGTTCACAGTTCTATGAAAGTGGAATCACAGGTAGACAAGGCAGTGAAGGCGGTGTTTGGCACACTAGCCTTCATCGGTCAGAGCACTGAGTATACAAGTTGGGAAATTATGTTGCAGTTACACAACGTGTTGGTGAGGTCGCATTTGGGGAGTACTTTGTTCAGTTTTGGTCACCTTGCTGTAGGAAGGATATTATTAAACTGGAAAGAGTTCAGAAGAAATTTATAAGGATGTTGCCTGGACTCAATGGTCCGAGTTATAGGGAGACATTGGACAAGCTAGGACTTTTTTCTTTAGAGCATAGGAAACTCAGTAGAGACCTTATAGGAGGTGTGTAAGATCATGAGAGGCATGGATAGGATGAATGCACTCAGTTCTTTTCCCAGAGTTGGGAAATCGAGGACTAGAGGACATCAGTTTAAGATCAGAGGGAAAGAATAAAGGGGAACCTGAGGTGCAACTTTTTATAAAACAGAGGGTGTACACATATGGAATGAGCTGCCCACAGAAGTGGTTGAGACTGGTACATTAACATTTAAAAAGGCATTTGGACAAATAAATGGTTAGGAAAAGATCAGAATGATATGGACCAAACTCAGGGAAATGGGGTTAGCATGGACAGACATTTTGTTTGGCATGGAATAATTTGGGCCAAAGGGCCGGTCTCTGTGCTATACGACTCTTCTGCACTCTCTCCAAAGCCTCCACATCCTTCCTGTCATATGGCTCTATGACGCTAACCCTGGTTTCAGCCTCAGCTGGATAACTGCATTTAGCTTTGGGCATCACATTTCAGAAAGGCTGAAAACGCATAGAGGGTACAGAAAGACTTGACAAGATAGTTAGTGTGAAGGTGGTGAGACTGGAGTTGTGTAGATAGGCTGAAGAAGCAGAATCTGTTCTCCACGGAGGAGAAGGTCAAGAGGGATGTAGAAGAGCGGTTGAAAATCATGATAAGCCTGAACAGTGTACATGGGGAGAAATATTCCTTTTGGTGCAAGAGTGGAGAACCAGAGGATATCCACTTAAGGTTATTGGCAAAAAACAAACAAAGGTCTTAAGAGGATAAACATTGTTTAGGATCAGGCTGCACTGTTCTGAGATTGTCGGAATTCGATCAATATCAGACTAAGAATTTGCAGGGCCAACAGTAAAACTACAAATAGGGAAATTAAATCAAA
Source organism: Chiloscyllium plagiosum (assembly GCF_037043375.1). Lineage (NCBI taxonomy): Eukaryota > Metazoa > Chordata > Chondrichthyes > Orectolobiformes > Hemiscylliidae > Chiloscyllium > Chiloscyllium plagiosum. Next base: position 62,349,868 of record NW_028270147.1, on the reverse strand, counting down.
TCAGATCTAGGCCTGTTGGTGATAAAGAGCTTGAAATAGCTTTTCCTCCTGGATAGTTTATGAACTACTCAGTCACAACTCTTTGCATTCCAAGTACTACCAGTTTCTTCCTTTTACATTAACTCATTCAGCTGACACTAAGAGGCCAATTAAGTCTTGCTAAACAGATTCATCACTTCTCTTTAAATAAAACTTTAAATCAAACAATCTTTGAACAGAATCACATGAGATTTTTTCCATAATCTCGTTTCCTTGAATAGAAGCTTAATCACAAAATAATGCAAACATTTTTTCTCATGTCCTTATATTTTTAACAGCAAGCGGACTCTTCGAGGATCTCCAACAATTCCTTTGAACAAATGCCTTTTCTTTGTGAAAGTGTGACAAAAAATAAACTGTCGATTGTGTCTACCCACTTCATTTTTTGAATCTCCTTCTAGCATTTCCCTCCGCTGACAAATTAATTCTTACCCTCTTCTCAGTGATATCCTTTCTCCTACAAAAATGCAAAATACTGCGATTGCTTGTAATTGGAGTTAAAAGAAGGAAAAGCTTGTGAAACTCAGGTCTGCATAGAGAACCAGAACTAACATATGAAGTTTGACATGATACTTATACTTACAATTCCACTCAACAGATAACTTTCTCTTAGCTATGTTAATCACTTGCAGCACCTGTATACTAACTTATTGGAACTATGCATTCATGCACATGAATGCACCTTAGAGTTCAGCAGTCATTTCTTTTTTTTATACTTGCTTTTTATTTTTTCTGAACTGCACAACTTTACATTTTCCCATATGATGCTCCATTGGACAGATTTTTTGCTCACTCACTCAACCTTCCACCTCCAACCTTAGCGGTGAAGTCTACTGGAACACAGTTTATATATTCTTGCTCCCGGACGTTTCTGTCTGATTTTCTCCAATACTGGAACTGCAAAGTCATCTATTGCACTATAGAAAACAAATTTCTTCAGCACTTCACTCAAATAGATCTAGTGGAACATAATTCCATTTCATGCTTTGAAGATCAATTAAAGATTATGGGAGAAGCCATCCTATTAGTTATATCGATAATTGTTAGGCTGCAGTATATGGTTAGAAAGAAACTTACTGGTACCACAGATACTATCACGTTAAAGCAAATTAAGACATGTATTAAAAATTGCACTCATTCCCTGACTGCCTTAAAACAGGTATAGAGACTTTGCTTGTCACACCATGTTACAAGATGAAACCAATAAGAACTGAATCGATTATTTTTGCAAGCATTTTGACAAATTCAAGGTAGAATTTAGACTGCCAGGTCAATTAACATGTTCCATATTGAAAATTCAACACGAAAAACTCATCAGCAAAATGACTTTTGTCACAAAAATGAACATGAGACATCCCAACAGTCTACTCCTGATAATTTGAAGTCTTTCTCTGCACTAAGGAATTCGAATGATCGAGGATTTGATTTAAACAAATGACAAACCAAAGTAGAATTCTGATGCTGAAAAGGGATTATATAACCAGATAATTTGAATGAAGCAACATGTATACTGAAATATTTTGTTTCCAGTGATACCTGTATTGTACTCTAAAGAAAGAGAATCAGAGAATAACTGTGTTTGAAATGTGGATAAGGCAGGGGATACTCAGAACCAACAGGATAACCAGAGGGGAAACACATGGGTTAAACCAAGAATTGAATTCAGCAATCCAACAGGTTGCTAAACGCAGAAACAGAACAACAGCCAACTATAGTTATTGGAAACAAAAATCTGACAGCCTTATCCTGGAAACAATTGAAGGAGAAATGGAGTTGAAAGTAGAAGAGGAAGAAAAATCAGATGGATGGACAACATTGAGACATGGACTAATGGCAGTTTGACCAAAGAAAATCCACGAAAGCCACCAGACAATGCCAATGTTTCCACTCAGCCCAAGAGGACAATGAATGAATGATGTTAATTCCAATCAGATCATGCCAAATTTTATCAAGCATGCAGAAATCTTGGAATAGGCTGGCATTTCCTAGCCTCCTCCTATTAATGCCAGGATTTCATGTATGATATGTAGAGTAGGATTGAGATGTGCACACATATCAATCAATTCCACACAATCCAAACCAACGGCAGGTGCTTTTGAAACATTCTAGGATACAGGAGGTAAAGATCAACCAGTATCGAAAAAAATATTTTTATAAATAATTGGGATTTTTGACATTAACAAAGATGTGGGCTATTCTACCTCTCGAGCATGCTCTACAATTCATTATCATCATGGCTGATCATCAAGCTCAATACTTGAATTCTGCCCTCCCCTCAAATCCCCTGATCCCTTTAGCTATAACAGCTATATCTAGCACCTTCTTCAAGGAGGAAGTTGCTTTGCAGTTGAAGACAAACTTATCTGCAAGGACATCTTGAATTTCAAAATTACTATATCTTCTTTGAATTGCCTCTTTGACTCCTAGAAATGACTTTAAAATTGCTGTTTTGTTATTAGTGCTGCAGCTAAAACTGCTTTTTGTTTTGTTTGACAGTTTCTCAAGGAATAACCAGATAGCAGTCTTTCTTACAGTTTAACTTGATTTTGGCCTTGTCCTTATCTTTGCAAGATCAGTCAATTCTAAATCACAGCAGATAATCTTGCTTGATTATAAACAGTGACTACATTTTAAAAAGCACTTCCTTGGCTGTGAAATATTCTGGGAAACCACTCATTGTGAAACACAATTATATATATACATATCTATCTTCAATAATATGAGCAATAATAATATTCATTTAGATTAGATTACTTACAGTGTGGAAACAGGCCCTTCGGCCCAACAAGTCCACACCGCCCCGCCGAAGCGCAACCCACCCATACCCCTACATTTACCCCTTACCTAACACTACGGGCAATTTAGCATGGCCAATTCACCTGACCTGTACATCTTTGGACTGTGGGAGGAAACTGGAGCACCCGGAGGAAACCCACGCAGACACGGGGAGAATGTGCAAACTCCACACAGTCAGTCGCCTGAGGCGGGAATTGAACCTGGGTCTCTGGCGCTGTGAGGCAGCAGTGCTAACCACTGTGCCACCGTGCCGGCCATAATATTCATGTTACCATTTGAATCTGTTCATGTTTCCAGTATGCCTTGTGATTTTGGTTATTTTTAAACAAATCTAGGTCTCGTCGTATATTGTTGTAGTTTCCCAAAAAGTTTGTGCGATAAGTCTATATTAAAAAGGCCCAACACGTTCTTCACAATCTTGTAGCACTCAGTGCACAACAATACCAGGGGGAACATCCAAGGGGCTTGGATTGTCCAGACCCAGAATTTGAAAGTAACCAGGTTTGCTTGCTCCAAAAGTGCGTTTTACCCACAACATCAGAATGAAAACTGTCTTCAACTATGCCAAATTACAAAGAAGTAGTGGCAGAGTTGTACAATTGAATACATGGTCTAACTGCAGAGAATCTCTGTGTTGGCAACAGAATACAGTGCTATTAGTGATCAACATGACTTAAAACCTTTAATACAGAAGCAAAATTCTGCAGATTCTAGAAATCTGAAGTGAAACAAAATACAAAAGATGCAGGAAAACTTCTGCAGTTGAGGCAGTATCTATGAGTGTAAAGGTGTTAACGTTTTAAATCAATGATCTTTCATCAGAACTAAAGAAAGACATAAATTAAGAACTCCAGTAGGAGTGGAGAAGCTGCAGGAAGAAAACGGAAGGTCTGAGACAAGGTGGAGGCCAGGAGAGATTACCAAACCAAAGACTTCATGACAACAGCCAAAGGGATCGGCAACAGCTACAGTAAAGAAGCAAAAAGTTGTATCCAAATGAGACAAGCATGGCTCCATAAAGAAACATCTAAATACAACAGGAAGGGCTAAAAAAAGAAACAAGACAAGACCAGACATCAAAACAAAAAGAAAAGAATAAATTGAAGATTGGGCTATGCTCTTAAGTTGTTGAACTCCTCATCGAACCCAGGAAGCTGTAGAATGCTGACTCAAAAGATAGGGGCTGTTCCTGGAGATTGTGTTGAACTTCGCTGGAAGGCTGCATCAAGCCATGGACAAAGATCAGCATGAGAGCAAAATTGATAATTAAAATGATAAGCAACCGGAAGCTCATAGCAGTGCTTGCAGACTGAACAGAGGTGTTCCGCAAAACAGATAGCACTCGGAACCTGTGTGTTTCTAGCTCATTTCAAGCTGCTTCAGAAAACATTAGCTTCCATCACTTCACAGTGCAAAGCTACATGCAGTATTGTTTGTCTGGAAGGACACTCTGGTCACATTGAAAATCGGCAGCAGAATGAGCAAGTCCATGGCTTTTTACCTGCACGATTTCCCAGAACCCAGGATCTTGCTGATAACATCATTTTGGTACCTGAGAAATACCTCAAAATTCCATGGCTTTCAGGAACTCATATATATATATTTATATATATATATATATATATATAAGAAAGCGCAAGGTCATTTTGATCATACATTACACTTCTCAAAAGTGCATATTAAATGGTCGGGCAGAGAAACAGATACATTCCAGTTTAGTCTTGCTGAGGTCCGCTGCATGTCGCACAACCTTGTCAGTCAAAGAAAGTCTACTCTGTAGCAAATACAGTTTGCTCCAACTAAATCCAGTTTATAACCCAATTTTCTTCTTGTGTTCATCCAAATACACAATATCTCTAGAACACAGCTTGGTGTTGGAGAGACTGTTAGGTCTGAAGGTTGATAAGTCCCCGGGACCTGATGGTCTGCATCCCAGGGTACTGAAGGAGGTGGCTTTAGAAATCCTGGATGCGTTGGTGATTATTTTCCAGAGTTCGAAAGATTCAGGATCAGTTCCTGCGGATTGGACGGTGGCTAATGTTGTACCACCTTTTAAGAAAGGAGTGAGAGAGAAAGCAGGAAATTATAGACCAGTTAGTCTGACCGCAGTGGTGGGAAAGATGCTGGAATCAATTATAAAGGATGAAATTACGACACATCTGGATAGCAGTAACAGGATAGATCAGAGTCAGCATGGATTTATGAAGGGGCAATCATGCTTGACAAATCTTCTGGAATTTTTTGAGGATGTGACTCTGAAGATGGACAAGGGAGATCCAGTGGATGTAGTGTACCTGGACTTTCAGAAAGCCTTTGATAAAGTCCCACATAGGAGGTTAGTGAGCAAAATTAGGGCGCATGGTATTGGGGGCAAAGTACTGACGTGGATTGAAAATTGGTTGGCTGACAGGAAACAAAGAGTAGTGATAAACGGCTCCCTTTCAGAATGGAAGGCGGTGACCAGTGGGGTACCGCAGGGATCAGTACTGGGACCGCAGCTTTTTACAATAAATGTTAATGATGTAGAAGATGGTATTAGTAATAACATTAGCAAATTTGCTGACGATACTAAACTGGGTGACAGGGTGAAATGTGAGGAGGATGTTAGGAGATTACAAGGTGACCTGGACAAGTTAGGTGAGTGGTCAGATGCATGGCAGATGCAGTTTAATGTGGATAAATGTATGGTTATCCACTTTGGTGGCAAGAACAGGAAGGCAGATTACTACCTAAATTGAATCAATTTAGGTAAAGGGGCAGTACAAAGAGATCTGGGTGTTCTTGTACACCAGTCAATGAAGGTAAGCATGCAGGTACAGCAGGTAGTGAAGAAGGCTAATAGCATGCTGGCCTTCATAACAAGAGGGATTGAGTATAGAAGCAAAGAGGTTCTTCTGCAGCTGTACAGGGCCCTGGTGAGACCACACCTGGAGTACTGTGTGCAGTTCTGGTCTCCAAATTTGAGGAAAGACATTCTGGCTATTGAGGGAGTGCAGCGTAGGTTCACGAGGTCAATTCCTGGAATGGCGGGATTACCTTACACTGAAAGACTGGAGCGACTGGGCTTGTATACCCTTGAGTTTAGAAGACTGAGAGGGGATCTGATTGAGACATATAAGATTATTAAAGGATTGGACATTCTGGAGGCAGGAAACATGTTTCCGCTGATGGGTGAGTGCCAACTCAGAGGACACAGCTTAAAAATACGGGGTAGACCATTTAGGACAGAGATGAGGAGAAACGTCTTCACCCAGAGAGTGGTGGCTGTGTGGAATGCTCTTCCCCAGAGGGCAGTGGAGGCCCAGTCTCTGGATTCATTTAAGAAAGAGTTGGATCGAGCTCTCTGTGGTGAAAGGGTTAAAATTGTGTCCCAATACATGTGTGAATCTAACCGGAATGGAGGTGTTGCTTAGTACACACCTCCCCGTGTGAATCTTCTTATCTGTATGTAACCAGAATGGAATGTGTTTTTTAGCCTTGCTCTGCTGTTCACATGAATGTTTATATCTGGAAAAGAGTATATCAGCTGGAAAAGTCTCCAGTTCGGTGAGTCTGCTCCGGGGTTGCGTTTAACCGCCGAGCGTGGGTTGTTGGCAACCGCTCTACGAGAACTGACGGCTCCCAGTTCCGGTAACACGTAGAGTGAGTATAAACCAGACCCGTTGTAAGTACGAGACCTGGTTGTGGCGACGCTGCGGGGAATAAAACACTTATATTCTAGCAGACTCGCCTCTTGGCTGTTTGTTCTGTGTCAGACTACTTTCCTGCGAGCCTGGTCCTTGACCTTGAGAATTTTTTTAAAACACTCTCAAGGATTGTGGAATCAAGGGTTATGGAGATAAGGCAGGAAAAAGATACTGATTAAGGATGATCAGCCATGATCATATTGAATGGTGGTGCAGGCTCGAAGGGCAGAATGGCCTACTCCTGCACCTATTGTCTATTAACAGTCAACCATACATAACCACCCCTTCTTTCCTCAAGAGGTTGAGATGTAGCTTTTGTTGACATTTGTCTTCTCTCTTCTTATAAATTGTTAAGAAAAGTTGAAGATCTTTATAGACCTCTAGACACATGCAATGTCCTTGTTAATTCATGAAAGCATAAAGGTATTATGTTAACAAGCAACTGTGAAATAAGGTTTGATGTCCTTTGGGGAAGGAAATCTACAGGCTGACCTGGTCTGGCTTTTACACCATTCCAGACTCTCAGTGATGTGGCTGACCCTTCCTCCATATCAACAACTCAACAGACGATGATCATTGGCCTAGCTAGTAACACCCACATCCCATGAACAGATAAAGAAAAGGTCAGTTCCTACGAATTTTCAAACCTCAACCTTTATCACCTAGCCATGTAACTAATGATATTGTGTGTACCTTCCAATATCCTTAACTTAATACTATGTTGGCAATTGTATTTCACAACATGGTCACAAAAATAAATAGATAGATACAAATTACACATCCTGCGCTTTCAGAAGCTAAACAGCATGGTTGACTCAGCGAATTGCACCCAGTGGTATTAAAACCTAAAGTATCCTTATGTACATGAGGAATGTTAACATGTTAATTATTTTCACCTGCAGAACATACCAACAAGCAATGCACAAGTAAAAAGGAAATAGAAACTCCAATTGGTGTGGGATCTTGCAGGATGCCCACTTACTTGTAAAGGAATAGCAAGCCTTGAATCCATGATAAACTGAACAGACAAGAATTCGACACTCGGCTCTGATCGCTGCCACTGAAGGTCTTGGCTCAGTTATAAAGTCCACTAACACGCCGATAGCCATTGCCCAAGAGTTAATGAGCTGGTGTTGAAATCCATTCAGGACTCCCCAGGCAGTATCGAATCCTGCCAACTAAGTTTCCTCACATTCCTGACAGTGTACACCTGGCGAGTTCAGTTTGTAAAATATGGGGCCTTCAGTAAGGCCAGTAAATGGAGGAATAGAAGCAGGCCATTCAGCCCACCAAGTCTGCTCTGCCATTTAATGAAATCATCGCTGAGCAACTCCACCTTCCTGCCATTTCCCCAGAACCCTTGATTCCTATATTAATTAAAATTTGTCGATCTCAGCCTTTAATATACTTAATAATCAAACCTCAACAACCCTGCATGATAAGGAATTCCACAGAGAAAGGGAGGTGATGGCCTAGTAATATTTTTGCTGGACTGTTCATGCAGGGACCAAGGTAATGTTCTGAGGACTTGGGATCGAATCCCACCATAGCAGGTGCTGGAATCTACATTCAATAAAAGTCTGGAATGTGGTGTCTATTGTTGACCATGAATCCATTGATAACTAATGGAAAAATCCATTTGGTTCACTAACGTTCTTTAGGAAAAGAAACTGACATCTTGGCCTGGTCTGGCCTCCATGTGTGTTCTAGCTGTCCTCGGTCGGTGAGAATGGGCATTAAATGCTGGCCTATCTAGTGATGCCCTCATCTTTTGAATTAGGAAATGATTCACAACAATCAGAAGAAATTCTTCCTCAACTCTGTCTAAAATGGCAACCCCCCTCTTAAGTCCTCTTGTCCTAAATTCTCCCACAAGGGGTAACAACTTTTCCATCTCTTACCTGGCAAGCCCCGTAAGAATCTTCTATGTTTCAATAATGTTGCCTCTCAATCTTCTAAACCCCAATGAGTACAGGGGCAACCTACTCATAAGATAGTACATACATGCTCAGGATCAACCTAGTGAACCTTCTCTGGGCTGCCTCCAACGCCAGCAAATCTTTCCTGAGATCAGGGGCCCAAATTCAGCTGTGGTTTGACTGTGCCTTGTATCATATTAGCAAGATTTCCCAATTTTTATGTTTCATTCCCTTTAAATGAAGGCCAGCATTCCAATTGCCTTCTTTATTACCCACTGAACTTGGATACTGGATTGAGATTTATGCATAAGATTCCCAAATCTCTCCATGCCTTAGGTTTCTGCAGTCTTTTTCCATTTAAATATTATTCAGCTCCTCTATTTTGCTTGCCAACATGCCTAACCTCACATTTTCCCACTTTGCATTCACGTTATACACACCTGCCAAGTTTTTGCCCACTCAATTACCCTGTCTACATCTCTTTTGTACCATGTGTCATCCTCACCATTTAATTACCTCCTTATTTTTGTACAATGAATAAACTAGGTTATAGTGCCTTCACTTTCTTCATCCAGGTAATTAATACACACTGTAAATAACTGTGGCCCCAGCACGGGATCCTGTGGTACTCCACTAGTTATAGGTTGTTATCCTGAAAATGCCACCCTTATCCAAACTTCTTGCCTTTTGTTACCTAGCCAATCTTCCAATCATGCAAATATACTACATCCAACACCATGGACACTCATGAAGCAGCCCAACATGTAAAACCTTATCAAATGTCTTCTGAATATCAAAATATTCTACATCCACTTCTTACCCTTTATCTTCTTGCTTGTTACTTACTCAAAGATTCTGATAAATTTGTCCAGCATGACCTCCCCTTCATGAAAGCCACACTGATTTTGCTTGATTATATTACATATTCCTAAATGCTCTGTTATTACATAAGATGAAAGTATGTTCTGATGTGATCCAGTGTATAAGCTATCAACTGAAGATAAGTGCAGTTATGACATTCTGCTTTATTGCATGGACTTGGATGGTATTAGTGTTTCCCTGCTTAGATACAACATTAATTTAAAAAGTCAAACAAATTGTTCCCATTTTTAAAAAAAGAACTCCATGAACCAATGCCTGCATCCCATGAAGGAATAAAAAGCTGTCTTCATTTGCACAAAGTTGAAATCTAATAAATTGCACTTTCCTCAGGAATTGTTTTAGTGCTACTGCAACTACAAATAGATACTTTCTTTTTGCAGATATAATATGCGGCCTCCAATAAAACTGAAATTAAGGCAACTGATTTATTCCCATTAAAAAATAAAGTTTTCACGCCTATTGCTGTCGATCTCGATGCTTCAAATGTATGCAAGTTTTCTTAAACCTAACCATGGCTTTTTCTAGGAATTTCCCCAGCTTCAGGTATTTCCCAGTGGATGAAATAAACATCTTGGTATGAGTGGGGAAATCAACAGACCATGTACCTCTTACACTGTGAAATCATTACCCTGCAAGTTGTCTCATTTGCATGATGATAAGGAAGCCTTTCAATGCTGTCTTGTTTCTGTCTTACCCTCTGAGGAAGCAAAGATTAAGGAACTCAACATGGTGTTGTCTATATATCCTTCAGAATAATGACAGCAAAATACTGGAAATCGGATACAAACAGAAATGCTGGAAAAACTCAACAGGTCTAACAGCATCATTGGAGAGAGAAACTGAGTTTGACGTGATTCTTCTTTAGAATTGCTTCAGCATACCCAATCAGCTTGCACTCCAGAAAAGATGCACACATGAAAAAATTTAGTGACTCTGTCCAACCCTTCATGGGTCCCTGCTGCATTCAACATTAATGCAAACATTGACAAGATAAACTTCTACTTTGTGTAGGACCTTTCTGATGAGGTCTTTTCAATGCAGTTCAAAGTCATTTCAGTCTTGTAGCTCTATTAACCTGTTGTGCAGAACTGCATAATGGTTGCAGCAAACATTTCTCCAAATATTGGAGACAAGTAAGTCCCAATGTGTGCCAGAGTTATGTTCCTCAAAAATCTCATAAATGGTAATTTTCACAAGTGACAAACATGGCGGGCTGCACATGCGCAGTGCGAGACACAGTGCATACGTTCCATTCCAAAATGTATACTTGCTTTTTCTTTTGTCTTTAAAAACTACAGACAAGTGAAGATTAGAGTTGCAGGGGCAGAAAATTAGGATTTGCACAGTAGGTTTTGCACAGATACACAAAATCACAAAAAACAGGTAGTTGGAGTAGACTGTACTGCAGACACTAGGATATGTCCAAACAACAAGTAGTGATTGCCCTAAGTTAACAATTTTCCTTCAGGAATGTGAATCAGAAGGAGTAGACCATTCAGCATCTTGACCTTGTAATAGGTGATATGATGATGGCTGACATTCTACCTTTATGTACTGAACTCACTTTCCTAGCCACTCCCATATCCCTTGATCCTATGAGTGATCAAAACATTATCAATCTCAGTCATGAATATAGTCAATGATGGAGCAGCCACAACCTTCTGGGTAGACAACTGCAAAAATTCACGTGCCCTCAGTGAAGGAATTTCTCCTCATCCCAGTTTTAAACTATCATTCTCTTATTTTGATATTGCTCTATACCTCACCGTGTTTACCCTGTGAAACCACTTCATAACCTTGAATGTTGCTCTTCTTCTAAACTTGGGGGGAGCACGGTGGCTCAGTGGTTAGCACTGCGGCCTCACAGCGCCAGGGACCCGGGTTCAATTCCAGCCTCAGGTGACTGTCTGTGTGGAGTTTGCACATTCTCCCCGTGTCTGCGTGGGTTTCCTCTGGGGGCTCAGGTTTCCTCCCACAATCCAAAGATGTGCAGGTTAGGTGAAGTGGCCATGCTAAATTGCCCATAGAGTTAGGTGCATTAGTCAGGGGTAAATATGGGGAATGGGTCTGGATGGGTTGCTCTTTGGAGGGTCGATGTGGACTAGTTGGGCAAAAGGGTCTGTTTCCACTCTGTAGGGAATCTAATTTAAAACTTAAAGGCCTAATTTACTAACAATTACTGTAAGACAACCCTCATTCTAGAAGTTAAACGACTGAATACTATGTCACCTCCTTGAACATCATTATGGACCAAACGCCATACATTTTTGGTGACAATGTCTTATTCTTGCTCTTCAATTCCATTGACAATTCCATGACCAGTATGCCATTTGCCTTGAGTGTGTGAAATCCAAGAATCTCTAGTTTAGAGAAAACACAACCTGACACAGAAGCCAATAGTTTCTTAACCCTCCATTGTTACAAATACTTGGTTCTGCTTCTGCTCACTTAACAGACCCCACTTGTGTTAATACCTGCAATATGTCTAATGAGAGGTCCAGGGTGGTGTGGATTATTTTTCAAGTGCATTGCATGGGATTAATACAAGCCCAAAAAAAAAAATTGAGCATTGCAAAATACTGCTTTTGATATCAATGTATATATTTCAGGATATATGCAACACTGACCAACTGCAGACAAAAAAAAGAGTGAGCACGAGTGTGTGGAAGAACACTTGACGGAGCTATTCAATTATATTTAAGAGGGACTTAATTAATAACAATAATCTGTATCTAAGTAGTTTCTCTAAATCAAATAAACATTCCAAGACACTTCACAGAAACACTAACAAGCATAATTCGACACCAAGCCTCAAAAGGAGATGAAGGAAAGTCTACAAAGGAATTTAGGTGGGCGTTCCAAAGTTTAGAGTCTGAGCAGTTGAAAACATGGCTGCCAATGGCATAGCAATTAAAATGGTTGTTAAGCTAGAACTAGAGGAATACATGGATCTTAGGAGGCTTGACAACTGGAGCAGATTGCAGAAATAGGGAGAGGCGCGACCTGAGAGTGGTTTGAAAATACAGATGAGAATTTTAAACTGAGACATTGCTTGATTGGGAACCAAACCTTGATCAGTGAGGGCGGGAAATGAGGTATAAGTGAGGAAACAGGTAGCAGAGCTTTGGATGACCTCAAGTTTGGAATGTGAGAAACTAAACAAGAGTTTGTGGGAATAATTAAGACGAGAGGTGACAAAAGCATAAATGAAGCCATCAGTGAGCTGTGGCGCAGGCAAAGTCAAGCTAACTTTCAGAGATGTCGGGATTACATGGATGTGTGGTTGGAATCTGACCAAATAGGACGCCACATTTGTGAAAAGGGAGAAAATTCTGAAACTTGGCACACTAAGATAAAATACTCAATTCATTTTCCCAGCTCTCTCTGCAGAATAAGCACATTTTATCCCCTCAACTCCAATCCCAGTAAGTGAACAACATGTAGTTCTGAGGTTTATCCCCAATCATCTTGGGGTAATTGTGGGATATTCCAGAGCATTGGTCAACTTTACAAACAACTTCTGGATACAGTACTGCAGGGCAGCCAATCACAACCAATGCTCCAAATTCACAATTTCACACCCGAAAGTCCCAAAATCATCCAGGAGAATTCAGTCACAGGGACAACCAATAAAAAGTTACCCCCATTAGTAAAATTGAAAGAAATGATGAGGAGAAGCTCGTCCAAACACAGGCTGGTTCTCTCTCACATTTCTGCTAAATTAGGTAATGATGAGAAAAAGTGAGCAAGGCTCCAGGGATGCTTTGTGCAAGGAGACTTGAGGGCAACCTCTGCTAATGCTGGCGTGAGGGGAGTCTTTTACTAGGGTCAAGCAGGTTCACTGTTGACAGTCTCTCTACTAGGTTCCAGGAGGAAGGGGGACAATTCAGGGGGAGCAGCAAGGCCCCTTGACGGAGGAATTTCCAAAGATAGGTGGTGGGAGGGTGGAATTACGAGGCTGCGAGCCAGGTAAGAGTGCCTGCAGCGGAAGAAGATAAAGGCTGCAAAGGAAAGAGGGAGGAGAAGAAGAAAGGTTCTGAGGAATTAGGGTGGGTGGGGTGAGGAGAAGAAAGGGGATGTAAGAAGTGGGAGGTGGGAAGAAGATAGGCTGGGAGGAACTGTAATAGAGAGAATGAAAAAAGAAAAAAATAAATTAAGCCTGCGAACAAAGAAATAATTCAATTATTCAGGAGTCAGGAAAATCTGAAACCAGTAAGATAATGAAGTCCTAACAAATTAATGAGGCTTCATATGTTCCAGAACTGTGGAATGGGGATTATGTAGGCTTGTGATTGTAATGAATACTGCCAATTATTAATTTTAACTTGGAGGATGAGAGGAGATGTAAAACAATGCTTAGTAACTGCCAGGTTAAAACCTTCCAGCCTTACGCACACGATGGAAACACATTAGTTATAATATCATCAGTCTGTGGAAGGTGTTTAGAACAATGGCTTTTTGTGTGTATGTGTCAGTTATTTAGCAAAAAAAAATACTTGTGCTCAGTAATGCCTGTGGTATTTTACCAATATAGGTATGGTGGTGTCCAGGAAGCTACTATTTTCCTCATGTGTTGAGGATTTAAGTTTAATCAAGTGTTACTAATTGTTGAGCATATTGATGAATTTTACTCATTCTGCTGCAAGACAGTCCAAGTACCCATTTGTCAATATAAATACAGAAACTATTCTTAGAACATGGCTACATCACTTACTCAAATATGAAATTGGGGACAACGAAAAAGGAATTAAAAGGAACCCCTGAAAACCAAGAGAGAGACCCAAAAATCAAAAGGTAACTCTCAAAAACGCACTTGATCAAAAATACTTTGACTCCTGCTTACAGCTCACACTTTAACCCAGGTTACAGTCTACAAGTCCATCTCATGTCACAGATCACATGATCCATCCTTCATGAAGTGCAATTACTTCTGACAATCTGTTACTAACAATAGAAGTTAATCAAAACAGCATTAACTAATTTTTCTTGGAGTTGTTTTTCCCCCATAAACCATCACTATGGTAATTATAAGTAGCGTGTAAACACTTCTTCCAGCTGCACAAACCATAATGGAGACCTTATAGAGGTTTACAAAATTATGAGGGGCATGGATAAGATAAATAAACAAAGTCGTTTCCCTGGGGATGGGGAGTCCAGAACTAGAGGGCATAGGTTTACGGTGAGAGGGGAAAGATATAATAGAGACCTAAGGGGCAACTTTTTCACACAGAGGGTAATAAGTGTATGGAATGAGCTGCCAGAGGATGTGGTGGAGGCTGGTACAATTGCAACATTTAAGAGGTATTTGGATGGGTATATGAATAGGAAGGGTTTGGAGGGATATGGGACGGGTGCTGGCAGGTGGGACTAGATTGGGTTGGGATATCTGGTCGGCGTGGACTGGTTGGACCGAAGGGCCTGTTTCCATGCTGTACATCTCTATGACTCTAAGTTATAGATTTCTATTGTCAATGGATATCCATCAGAAAAAATTGCAATTAAGCCAATATCTGTCTGATATTAATCCATTAAGCAATTTGAATTAATTCTACGATCAACAACACAAACTTCGTCAGCAGCTTTTTACCCTGGTGGTATGTACAGTTCAAGTTTTTCTTAGTCTCCAGGCAAATACAAAAGGATAAACTTATCATCATACAATGATGTATTTTTCACTTGGCAAGTGAAACTCAGTATTCATCTTAATCAAAATGCTGGTGAGAAACTTGCAATGCATAACTTTGAACCAAATCAATGTGGATTACGTTTGGAGAACAGTCTTAAATACTTGCTCTCCCACTCCAAACTTTTCTTACACAGTCCCAGGCTATGTTGCAATTTTGAGTAAAGATACTAAACTGCTCCCTACACTGTACAAAAACAAAACGATTTGCACTGATCTGTTGTAAAGCTCACAATACCTGTTTTTATTTCACCTCAGACTTGACACAAATCCCATTTTTACCAGGGTAATTCTCAAACAATTAAACTCACCATATCTTTTTGCTTGTTACTCATTTAGAAATATGCTCCAGATGAAGCTTCTCAGTTGATCAACATGCTTAGAAAATGAACTGGACATACAATGAAGGTCTCATGTTCCTCCATGGTCTGCCAATCATGGTGCAATTGTGCTTAGTACCTAACTGATAGACAGAACATTAACCAGAATGCTTGGTACTAGTGATTATGTGTAGATGAGAAAATGTTTGAACCCCAAATGAAGGCAGGATTGAGGTCACATATTTTGATTTCTGATGCTTCTTGAATAGCTTATCAATACTTATTGTTGAAACTTGTATATGAACACCACATAATATTAGAAAAACAAATCCTGCTCACAGAACCCAACCTTAGCAAAAGGTATCTTTGGGAGAAAAGTAGGAACTCAGCATTGAAAAAGAACGCACTTAAAATCAGTACAATGATCTTATGTTCAACAGTCTCAGACCTCAGGTATGAAGAAGGTATTTATCATTTCTTTAACATTGGCGAAAATATTCTACAAGGAAAATAGGCGAGATAAAAATATAAAAGGGAGGGAAAATGTAATAAGAAACATTGAACAGCAAAGAAAAACTAAAATATAAAACAATGCTTAAAAAGAATTAAAATAGGTTAAATGGAAAACATTTAAGAGTGCAGATTTTTAAAGGAAGGAACAAAAAAAAAGAAAACTTAAGCAACAGAAACAGGAAGGCTGAAGGAAGAGGAGAAAGAAAATAAGCAGGTAGCTAAAACTCCATTTACTTTTGGTAGCTCCAAAGTCCAGTTGAATCACTACTGACCAGTCTCATTTAGTTGAACTGAGCAACAATTGCTCTAGTTAGTGAGCATATGCTCCCAAGAGGAATATGCAAACTTGCATTACTGGCAGTTTACTTGCATTCTTAGTTCAGTGTCAAATTCAGAGTTTTATTTGATTGTTGGCATTATTTTTTTCAATAATGTTAATATAATTCCCATGGTTATTGCTGGCTCCTGGGGTCGATACACAGAGCAGACGAGGTGAGTAGCCATAGAGAATACATGGGAGTATGGGGGTGGCAAGGGAAAGCAGAAGAGGCAAGGAAATCATGAGAGTTCATGGGCAACATAAAGAACTTGAGAAGGTTGGCTGGGGTTAGGTTAGGGAGACATTGAAAAGTTAGTGGAAGCTGGCTACTATGTTGGAGAACCTTTCAGCAGGCTCACCTCTGCATCCATGCTACTCACAGCCTCTCTCACAGGATTCAGTGTAAACCCATGTGAAAACACATGAGAGAGAAAAAAAAATCACGTGGTCAGGTGTGTATTTCAGAAGGTGAAGTGCATACGTCGGGTTTCCCAGAGTTCACACAAAAGTCTGAAGATGTAGTAAAGCTAATTGTGATTAACTGACTGACTGATTAATTCTCCTGGTAGAGACAAAGGAGAATAGTCTGGTAGATATTGCTTGTTAATTCTTTCATTGTTAAACGGATGATTTGATTGTGGTTTATTAAAAAAAACACAGTTGGACTTGGTGTGTGAAAGGAACTGTAAGACTGCGTAGTTAATAAATTCTAGAGACAAAGCAAGTTATCTTGGTTTCCGTTTCTCCAAGTGGCTTGGATCCAAATTGTCACTCAGCATTATTGGCAGGAAATATCCTCCACAGATCCTATAGTGACTGTGCTGAAAACAGCACGGTAACTAATCAGGAGGTATTGGGACATTTTGAACAGTGCAAATCAACAAGATAAATTTTTATTGCAGAATATCCTATGGCATTCATAGAGGTTTATAATGAACACCAAGATAGCAAAACTTATTAGGATAATTTACAAACCGGTATATCACTAAGCAATGTTCAACAGCTGTCCTGAGTTAAGTGGAAATAGAAATAGAAATATATCCTCAACCTATTTCTAAGTATTCAAACCAGTTCTAAGAGTCACAATCATTAAATGATGTGTATTTAGCCATGTAGATTCCAGTCAGTTTTACTGTTTTACAAAGAACGAATCGCTGAGTAATAAGGAAATTGCTGAAATTGCAGTATATTTTGTATCATCAGCTTTTTGAATAATTTCCCATACTGCCACAACCCCCCAATGTCTAAGAATTGTCTAAAACTGTCTCACATCATTTCTGATAGAAATGGCCTTATGGACTTCTCGTCAGTGCTAAGAGACAATGAACCAGCAGGAGACGAAGCAAATGATTCAATATCTCTCAGCCAAAGTTGATACAAATCTTGATAAGAGGTTTTTATTTTAAATGAGAGAGACAGCATGCTGATTATAGATAATTGCTTGAGACACTATTTCATTAAGTTCTTGTTATTATGTCTGTTCTGAAAGTATCATGCAATCAAGCAAGTTCTCTAAGTGTTATATTCTCCTTAATGAGCAAAAATGGTGTTTTACTTCCCCAAATAAAGCTAATTTATTTGGTGGGCTCACAAATATTTTACCTTTTCTATTACCTGCAGAATGTGTAAACTTTGAGTAAGACAAATTCCTCCTTTGTCTTCACCCAAACCCCTCTGCAAGCTCTACCCTCAGTTTGGCATTGTCTTCAGTAGTAATTCCTTAAACAACAGTTAACTATATTCCTGAATAGATAATCATCTCTTTTGAGAAGTATTATTCAATACAGCTTTACCATACAAAGAAAAACAAAATTAATTTTACCTCAAATATTTATTGTATCGTTAAAATGTGATATCAGACTTATAATCCATGTAATATAACCTGCTTTGTTCATTTGATGTGGCGGTGCCGATGTTTGACTGGGATGAACAAGATCAGAAACTTGCAACACCAGGTTATGTCCAACAGGTTTATTTGAAATCAAAAGCTTTTGGAGCGCTGCATTCTGAAAACTTGTGATTTCAAATAAACCTTTTGGACTATAACCTAGTATCTTTTAACTTCTGGCTTTATGATTTTAAAAAAAGGCCTGGAAGATATCTGGGCATGTGTCCAGAAGACCAATGTAAGGAGTGCCCTTCAGTGAGGCATTAACCACAACACCTTTTATGGCATGTTGTTCTCCACTATCATTAAATTATTTACCCTCCGAATTATGAAACCATAACCTCAAAAAAAAAGAGATTTCGGCAGAACACATTCATGACAATATATAGGGGTCATTCCCACCCTGAACAACATTGTTACTTGAACACAGCTACTTATGTTGAACTTGTACTTGAGCTTGCACATTACCTGTGGTTCTGAATTAAGACCGTTTCACACAAAAAATGAACAAAACACTAAAGGTTTGTGTTTCATAACAAACAGCAAAGCTCAGACAGTTGTTCCAGTATGATTACAATGCTGCAAAACTCCTGTTCACAAAAAAGGTAGGGCAAATGCAATCTGACCAATTAACATGCTATCAATTCATCTCAATCAAAATGATGGAAGATGTCACTGACAGCACTATTAAGGCACACTTTTCAATCTGCTTGCCAACACTCATTTTAGATGCCACTTACCTCCAGATTTTTGTTTTTTGTTTTCCATAATATTATACTTTATTGAGTTTTCAACAAAATAAAAGATTTTGCAATCTCAAAGCACACTTACATCTCACAGGTCTGAGGTAATTTATTTTAAACCAGAAGCTATATCGTTACTTGCTCATGACAGCCATTTCAAGGCAACATTTGACTGGGGGTGGGCCCGGGGTGGGGGTACGAAGAGGTGGGTGGAAGGAGTGGTGCATTGATGTGGAGCAAAATTGAGGTAAATGAGAATCAAGGAGAAAGATTCTCCACTGATTGGAAACACACTTGGCACAAAGCTTGTAGGAGGCTAATTGTTCCAATGTCAGGACAAGGTTGAAGGCTTTCTTCAGAGAACTGCCCCAATTATGTTGAGCTGCTTCGATCAAGTTGTCTCTATGACAATGTTACAAATGGGCATTTTTGTTTTGGCTGCACAAGATTCAGTGTCACTTACAATTCTTCAGGTAAATAATCTGTGCCTTCATGCAAGGCCTTATTAAGGTGCAGGTTTGGACTGAGGGGTGGCAAGTAACACAGCAATGAAGAGGCAAGAATGATCTTTGAAAAGAGAGAATCTAACCATCTCCTGTCATGTTAACCAGCATTAACACTGCTGAATACCCCACCATCTGAATTGAGGGTTTCCATTAGTCAAAAACTGAACGAGAATGGCCAAAAAAAAAGGCTACAAGGCTGAGAAGTCTGATCAATAACTCATTTCATAGAAACACAGAAGATAGGGGGTGTAGGCAATTCGACTTATTGAACGTTGTGGGAGAAAATGTGCTTCCTTGTCCATCTCCAGCATGGACACAAAGGACATAAGGAACCATATCTGCCTAAGTCACAACAGAAACTACCCAGAGTGCCTCAGCCTTGACCAAACAGGCTAACTAAGTCACTAGGCAGCAAACAGGAGATGGCTCAAGCCATTTCCAGACTGGGGAGAAGACAGTCAAGGACCAATACGGAATCAAACTATTGACCCCGACGACACTCGGCGACTAGGGCAAGGACTGAATGATATCACAAGTGCAAAAAAGAGACAATGCAAGATAGCAGACGATGACACCTCCCTCCCCGATCATCTCAATGCCTTCTATGCTTGCTTTCAGCAGAATTTCAGCAGAGAGGTAACGACTATTCCGACAAGTCCTGACGAACCTATCCCAACAGTCACTGTATCAGAGGTTATATGTGTCTTCCTTCGTGTGAATCCAAGGAAAGTAATGGGACCAGACGGAGTACCAGGCCGTGCACTCAATGCATGCGCAGATCAACTGGCAGAGGTCTTCTTGGACATCTTCAACCTCTCCCTGCAGCAGGCCACTGTCCCTGCCTGTTTCAAAAGGGCCAACATCATCCCTGTGCCTAAGAAGGCTCATGCAGCATGTCTCAATGACTACCGCCCAGTGGCCCTAACCTCGATGGTCATGAAGTTTTTGAAAGGCTGGTCATGGCATTGATCAACTCCAGCCTCCCCACTACCCCTGACCCACTCCAATTTGCCTATCAGACCAACAGATCCACATCAGATGCCACATCACTTGCCTTTCACTCATCCCTAGAACATTTTGACACTAAGAACAGCTACATAAGAAGCCTACTCATTGACTACTGTTCAGCCTTCAACACTATTATCCCCTCGAGACTAATTATGAAACTTAGTGATCTCAGACTAAGCCCCCTCTCTGAAACTGGATCCTCGGTTTCCTGACCCACAGGGCACAATCAGTGAAGATTAGGGACAATATTTCATCCTCACTAACACTCAACATTGGAGCCCCCCAGGGGTGCGTACTCAGCCCCCTATGACTGTATACCCATGACTGCGTTACCAAATACCAGACTAATGCCATTTACAAGTTCGCTGATTACACCACCATAGTCGGTCGAATCTCAGATGGCAATGAAAAAGACTACAGAAAAGAGGTGAAAGACTGGAAAAATGGTGCACTGAGAACAACCTAGCTCATAATGCCAGCAAATCCTGACCACTCCAAGGAGCTTGACACTCTCCACTCTTTCCACCTCTATGTTAGTAATGTGTAAGGGGGCACGAGTAACATCCCGCTGAAAGTCAATAATGAGTTCCTTGGATTTAGAGTACAGAGTATTGTTCTATACTCTATACTCTCGCACACTCTTTACTACTGACATCAGACTCACTGGTGTACAACTCCCTGTTTTCTCTCTACCTCCCTTTTTAAATAGTGGGGTTACATTCACTATCCTCCAATCTGTATAAACTGCTCAACAGTCTAAAGAGTCTTGTCAGACGATAACCAACACATCCACTATTTCCAGGGCAATCCTTAACTTCTCTGATATGCAGATTAATTGGGCTCTGGGGATTTATCAGCCTTCAATCCGATCAATTTCTTCACTCTATTCCTCTACTAATACAGATTTGCTTCAGTCCTTCCCTCTCACTGAACCCTGCATTCTCCAGCATTTCTGGTATATTTCTGGGGTGGTACAGTGGTTAGCACTGTTTCCTCACAGCACTAGGGAGCTGGGTTCGATTCCACCTTTGGGCAACTGTGTGAAGTTTGCATGTTCTCCCTGTGCCTGTGTGAATTTTGTCCAGGTGCTCTGGCTTCCTTCCACAATCCAAAGAAGTGCAGGTTGGGTCAATTGGCCATGGGAAATACAGGGTTACAGGGATGGGGTAGGGGGTGGGTCTGGGTGGGCTGCTCTTTGGTGGGTCGATGTAAACTTGATGGGCTGAATGGCCTGCTTCCACACTGTAATGATTCTAGGATTCGAGTCCTCCTTTGTGAAGGTGGAAGTGAAGTATGAATATAGCTTGTCAACCATTTCTTTGCTCACCATTATAAATTCCCCTATTGCTGATTGTAAGAGACCTATGACCTACATTAGTTTTGACCAAGATTTTTCTCTTTACTTGACCATAGAAACATTTACAGTCCGTACTGCTCTCCACAAGCTTACTCCATAACCCTATTCCCTTTCTTAATTGATCCCTTGGTCTCCTTTGCCAACTTCTAAACTGTTCCCAATCCTCAGGTCTATTTTTTTTCTTACTGATTTGTATGCTTTTTTTTAAATTGCATCTAACAATAATATTAGCTTCCCTCACAAGTCATGGCTTGGCACTGATATTTTTGTTTATTGCTTTCAAGAATAAAAATACAATTTGTATTTCACCCATTTATTGTTCAATGTTCACCATTGCCGATCCACTGTCATTCTTTTCAGTATATTTCTCAATCCATCAAAACCAATGCATATCGTTGTGTCCTAACTCTGCAAAGCATGTCTATGATTAGATTAGATTAGATTACTTAGATTAGATTAGATTACTTACAGTGTGGAAACAGGCCCTTCGATCCAACAAGTCCACACCGACCCGCCGAAGCGTAACCCACCCATTCCCGTACATTTACCCCTTTACCTAACACTACAGGCAATTTAGCATGGCCAATTCACCTGACCTGCACATCTTTGGACTGTGGGAGGAAACCGGAGCACCCGGAGGAAACCCACGCAGACACGGGGAGAATGTGCAAACTCCACACAGACAGTCGCCTGAGTCGGGAATTGAACCCGGGTCTCTGGCGCTGTGAGGCAGCAGTGCTAACCACTGTGCCCCCGTGCCGCCGTCTGTCATCAAGTGTGAAGGAAGACTTTTCATTTGCCTGATGAGTGTGGCTCCAATGACATTCAATAAGCTCACTCCTATTCTGGACAAAAATAGCATTACCTATCACCTTAAATAATCTGGCCTCATCTACCACCTTAACCAATCAGTCGCTTCACCACCAGCACACAAAGGCAGCAGTGTGTACCAACCACAAGATACTCAGTTGTTGGCACAGTGGCAATACTCCAAGTGTTCAGTCACAAATTCAATATACTAAATGGACAAGTTTTCTTTTAGTCTAGCATTGGTTTGTTATGGAAGGAAATGGTTTAATTAGGAATTAGAAGTGTAAGATCATTCAGATCGAAACAGTTTCGGGATTCAGGATGAACTAATCAGGAGCTGATACCAACTGAGCTCTCTGGTGTTCCGCAGCTGATTTTGAGACAGAACCTTCTCAATCTCTTGTTCTGGCATGTGCAGAAGATCCCAAATGTGGTTATCCACAAACCTGAAACATTTAAGCTGATCCTAAACCCACTGGGCCAAATCTACAACTATCATTTAACCTTCTGTTATTATCACTGAACTAAACTGTTATAATTCCAGTTAAGAACAAGTAATGATGTTTGATCAGCCATCTCTCCATTCATAGAGTTATAGAGAAGTACAGCATGGAAACAGACCCTTCGGTCCAACCTATCCATGCCGACCAGATATCCCAACCCAAACTAGTCCCACCTGCCAGTACCCGGCCCATATCCCTCCAAACCCTTCCTATTCATATACCCATCCAAATGCCTCTTAAATGTTGCATTTGTACCAGCTTCCACCACATTCTCTGGCTGCTCATTCCATACACGTTCCACTCTCTGCATGAAAAAGTTGCCCCTTAGGTCTCTTTTATATCTTTCCCCTCTCACCCTAAACCTATGCCCTCTAGTTCTGGACTCTCCCACCCCAGGGAAAAGACTTTGTCTATTTACCCTATCCATACCCCTCAATTTTGTAAACCTCTATAAGGTCATCCCTCAGCCTCCCACGCTCCAGGGAAAACAGCCCCAGCCTGTTCAGCCTCTCCCTATAGCTCAAACCCTGGCAACACCCTTGTAAATCTTTTCTGAACCCTTTCACGTTTCACAACATCTTTCCGAGAGGAAGGAGACCAGAATTGCACAGCTGCAGCATGACCTCCCAACTCCTGGAATCAATACTCTGACCAATAAAGGAAAGCATACCAAATGCCTTCTTCACTATCCTATCTACCTGCGACTCCACTTTCAAACAGCTATGAATGTGCACTCCAAGGTCTCTTTGTTCAGCAACACTCCCTAGGACCTGACCATTAAGTGTATAAGTCTTGCTAAGATTTGCTTTGCCAAAATGCAGCACCTCGCATTTATATGAATTAAACTCCATCTGCCACTTCTCAGCCCATTGGCCCATCTGGTCCAGATTCAGGGAAGAACTAAGGTAAAGAAAATTACTGGTAGGATCCCAGGACTAAACTCCCAAAAAATCTAGACTATACAACCTTGAACGAAATAAAAATAATAATGAGTCATAGATACTGCGAGGAAAAGTGAGCAATTTAGATCATAAAATCCCCACAGTGTAGAAGCAGGCCCATTAAATCTATTCCACCCTTACTAACAGCATTCCACCAGACCCACCCTCCTACCCTATCCCTATAACCCTGCATTTCCCATGGCTAAGTCACCTGGCTTGCACAACTTTGGACTACGGGAGGAAACCAGAGCACCCAGAAGAGGCCCGCACAGACATGGGGAGAATGTCTGTGTAGAGTTTGCACAGTCACTAGGGGTGGAATCAAACCCGGGACCCTGATGCTGTGAGGCAGCAGAGCTAACCACTGTGCTGCCCATATATTAAGAGCTTGGATTTCAAACTTGCAGGATATCGGTATTGGTTACCTTTGTGGAGGATTTAAAAACAAGATCAGAGAGTCCTTCTGGATCTGTGACCATACCCAATTCATGCCAGACAGCAGGTGAATGCAAGCCCCATACTATTAATGGAAGGTGACTTTTATTGCACTTGATATATCTCAATATTTCCTTTCATTTTGGAAGGTGCACATAAAAAGTAAGAAACAACTTAAACCAAGGAGACTATTGAAAGAGATGGCTGCAGTTTTAACAATCATGTTTACTGGAACACATTGCAAGTTAAGTGCAAATGTTGCCTTGCAGAAAGCGTGAAACTGACAGGACAGAGTCGAAGGGTCATGAGCTCGGGGACAACTACTTGACAATAATGTTTTGATTGGCTCCTGAACTGGTGACCATGGCTTACGTGGGGCAAATGCAGTAGAGAACTACCTCGCCTGCAAAAAGAAAGCTACAAAAGTCTGTGTCTCTTTCTCCTTTGTGGAGTACCAGAAAGTCTCTAGTCTTAGTCAGCTGTCTTTGACTCAACTTTCTCTGCAAATCCCCTGTTGAAGAATTAATAAAATACTTCAGATAGATTGAAAAGGTCCAATTCTGAAAACATGACTAAAAGATTGAACACTGGTGTGAAAATAACCGATTTTCATTTTTTTCTTTTAAGTCTGGACAGTGGAGGGTGAAAGACGAAGCCTCCAGCAGCAGCAACACCAAGACGAGCCAGACACGGCTCCATCCCAGCCTGGGGTCTCCTGGCAAGCAAGGAGCAGGCCCCGGACTGAATTCTCCAGCCCAGACTCAAGGCTCCAGGTACAAGTCTAGGCTCGGGCACCTTAAGGAGAAATGGTGGTCTCCGAACAGCATGGCAGTCTCCTTGTGAGGCGATGTTTTCCCAGCATGGTCATCTTCTTCATCTTTGGCGTCCGATACTCAAGGGGCCCGGCTGTATCTTCAGGGTATTGCATGATTCCTTAATCAGCTTTCCCCAAATCCAGGAGACATGAACTGAACTGTGATGAACTTTGAATTCATTTAACTTGTTTTTATTATGTATGACATCTGTCACTGATATAGGCATATTGTGGGGGGGGGGGTGATTTATATTTTCATTGTATTTTTTACACATAGAATTACATGTGACAATAAATTTCCATTCTATTCTAACTTTGTGGCAAACAAAACCAACTAATCAACATCAGTGGTTCATAATGGCATTATCAAAATCTGTTTCAAGTTTTTTTCTTTTACCTTTTTCAACTTAAATATCCATGACTTTTCTGCCTTCATCTGTCTGTCTATGAAAAGGGGCAATTTAAGAAGGAGTAGAGTTTTAACTATAGAGTTATAAATTAGCAATTCATAATTCCTTTTTGCCTTTGGTTAATGGCTATTTGTTTGCAGTAAACAGTTATTTTATCATTAAGTATACAAATCTGGTGAGCGTTTTCTTTGAATCCAAGTTTGTCAGTCAGATAAACTGGAGAGAGTCTGTTTAGTTTGACAAAATTTCTTGTACATTTATAATGTCCACAGGAATAATTGAGCTTCATTTCCAGCACATGATCCTAATGGATCATGACAACAGGATTAAACATTGAAAGGCATTAGCTTGCTATTGGTTTTGAGTTTGAGGCACGGGTAGCATGGTGGCACAGTGTTAGCACTGCTGCCTCACAGTGCCACTGTCTGTGGCGACTGTCTGTGTGGAGTTTGCACATTCTCCCCCTGTCTGCGTGGGTTTCCCCCGGGTGCTCTGGTTTCCTCCCACAGTCCAAAAATGTGCAGGTTAGGTGAATTGGCCATGCTAAATTGTCTATAGTGTTAGGTGAAGGGGTAAATGTAAAGGAATGGGTCTGGGTGGGTCGCTCTTCGGAGGGTCAGTGTGGACTTGTTGGGCCGAAGGGCCTGTTTCCACACTGTAAGTAATCTATCCATCTATCTAAAATGCAAAGACTGTGAACTTCTATAGCAGTTTTGGAGAGCTGACTGGAGGTCGAAGCAAATATAGTTTGTCTCCTAGACAGTTCAGGGAAAGTTTAAGTAAATTGGTGTAAAGGTTTAGCTTGTGAAATACATAGATCAGGAACATTTACTTCAAAATCTGCAACTATCAAAAGATCAAGAAAGTCTAAGATTTCAGTTTTGTGAATATTCATGGCAGAATTCTTCACAGGATGGGGAAAAGCAATTAAGTCAAACTTAAAAATGTGATATAGAACATTTGAAATGCTAAATTGATATTGTTGGGGAATAAGTGATATTTGTTTGGCTCCTTGTTTTTAAAGATCTTGCAAACTCTGTTCTCTAGTTAGTTTGGTTTGTTTTATTTTATATTTTCCCTTTTATGCAATAAATGTCTTATGTCTTATTTCTTGTTTAAAAAAACTTTTAGCCTTATGCACCGATGTTCAGTGAAAGGCGAACACAAAATAAATGACATGATCTATCATGCTAGATTTCACACTCAAACCTAATCTGCCTAGCAATTATATTATCTAGAATCGCATTAGTATGCAGAATAAGATAATAATTCTAAACTATATATACAACACATACAACTGTTACACTAACATTCAGAATTAAAATGAGATGAATGAGTTAAAAGCCTAATGTCAGGAAGGGCATTGGGCTGCAAAACCAGCTGCCAGATCAAAGTTTGTTTTCACCATGTGACCCCATGTAACATTGGAAAATCTCAAAAATAAAATGTTTTGACAAAAGGTAGTTGAGCATCCCACAACCTACAACTTAAATGGCCAATGCAGTCAAGAGAGATCCCATCACTGTCAGTCACCCAAATATCAATTAAAACTCTCTCCTTTGCAAAGGAACTCCAATCCTTCACCTTCAAAGGTGAGACCTCAAATGTCCTTAAAGCCCCTCTGATTCTGTCAGCTTCAACATCTAATCAAGCTTTGCTCATTTAATCTCTTCTTCTGAGACCAAGACTCCTTCAAGATTTTTGAGACTGATTCCGAGTCTCCAGTTAATGCTACAATTTCAGCTTTTATCAAGCAGCTAGCTTCAACAAGCTGCCACTGAATTTCATTAAGCTTCAAGTTTTTTTTAGCTATATTAAATAGGAACTGCTTATGGGCTTCCTTAACCCCATTCACAGCTGAAAAGAATCCTTAGTAGTTTCAATGGTTTCTTTTTATCTCTAACCTTTCTCCAGAGCACAGAACCACCACTCTCTGGGGACATCTCCAAGTAATAATTGTCTGGAGTCTACCTGTGTTGTCTGGAGCTGCTACTTCTGACGCAGTATCTCTTGGATCCAATTTGTAATGAACTCATGCACCAGTAAACACTCAGTGAAAACAAGAGCACCCAAATATGAACAATCAACATATTGATACTATAGCCTGTTCTAGGCTGCACTTAACTGATCTCGAGGATTTACTGAATGCTTTTAACTAAATCAGCTCAAACTCTCTTTGGACTGCAATTATGCAAGTGTGTAATTCCTCATCAATGTCAAATTGGATTCACAAAATGCACAGGATGTCTTCAGATCCTCACAAGATCTGGATAGTTTATCAAGTGCTTATCTAATACTCTGAGGTCAAGAATGCTCCTCTGCCATTTAAAAGTTCAACTCAATAATGCACATGAATATAAAAGCTCACTGCCTGTTCTGAAAGGTTCCAAGGTTGACTGCCATGTTGTAGAAGTTTTGAAATCCAAACGGTATATCCTCTGGTGTAGTATAAGCAACACTTGTGTACTGCCACATTAAATCTATTGAAGTAACCTTTCGCAAAAAATAAATAATGCAGATGCACACTGCTATTTTAATATCATTATAATCTCTCCAAACCAAGAGAAGAGCACCAATACAAAATCAAAAAGGTTCCAGAAATAAATGAAATCACCATTAATTTTAATCCAAACTGTTGTGGTTCTGTTCGCCAAGCTGGAAATTTTTGTTGCAAATGTTTCGTCCCCTGTCTAGGTGACATCCTCAGTGCTTGGGAGCCTCCTGTGAAGCGCTTCTGTGGTGTTTCCTCCGGCATTTTATAGTGGCCTGTCCCTGCCGCTTCCAGTTGTCAGTTTCAGCTGTCCGCTGTAGTGGCCGGTATATTGGGTCCAGGTCAATGTGTTTGTTGATGGAGTTTGTGGATGAGTGCCATGCTTCTAGGAAGCCACTACAGCGGACAGCTGAAACTGACAACCGGAAGCGGCAGGGACCAGCTCTGCGAACAGAACCACAACAACGAGCACCTGAGCTACAAATCTTCACCCAAACTTTAATCCAAACTTTTAATTGCACAGAAACTTGAAGAAAATTCCTTACCATTTCTGGAAAATGAGACCTGAATACATAACCAAAATATTATAATTACGTGTAATGGTTGCTAACTTGCGTATATCTTACTTTTCTGTACTAAATGATAAAAAATTTTACCTTGCATTTAACCTTCTACCCAAGGTAATTGGTACCACTGCAGATCACTATCTCTGGCAGAAGAATGTCCTGCCGTTGCTATGCTGTGACATCCTTGACCTTGCATGAGGGAGACAACATGCCAACATAGAGCCATGTCTACAGGGACAGAAGGTGCTGTCTGTTCCTGTAACAAAATGACTCCTCTGTACCTAATGATCCGTCTTTCTAACTCCTCCCCACTGCACAGCCACAAAATGTGGCTCTAACTACACTCTAAGAAACCAGTACCCTAATCCAAAACAGAAAACCAATTTGCGTGCAGAACCCAAAGGGGCCCCTGCACTCACTGCCTGTTCTCTTTAACTGCCTGGTGGTTGCCCATTCCCTTTCTGGCTCCCAGCCATTTTGTTACATGCTATGCAAAAACTCATAGCCTTGTCGATTTGCCAGTGATTCCAGCTACCACTCAATCACTGACCCAGAGCTCAAACATCTGCGGCTGGGAGCATTTCCTGCACATATTGTTGTGCAGAATGCTAGTAGAGTTTGTGACTTCTCACATATTACAGGGCACACATTCCACTGCACAACACTGAGCTGCCATACTTTAAAACTACATCCCTTACGTTAACGTTACTCTTTTTCAATTATTAATGTTACTTTATTATGTTGGCCCTAACTTTCTCTTAGTCACGCCCTAGGATATAACATATTCACATGGATAAGCTTGTTTAGGTAATGGAAAACAAAAAAAAAACTATTTATGTCCTTTGGATATTAAACAGTGTCAACCAGAAAGTGCCACAGATATCCTTGCTAGGACCTTAATTAATAGAAATCACACAGGATCGGAAGGGTACTGTTGCTAAATTTGCTGATGACACAAAGATACTTAGAAAAGTAAGTCGTAAAAGAAGGCATGAGGAGATTATAAAGGGATACCAATTTGCCTGCAAAGTGGGCAAAAATGTGCTAAGTGGAGTAGAATGCAGGAACACGTGAAACTGTCTCTTTTGGCAGGAAGAACAAAAAAAGCATATTATCTAAATGATGAAAGATTGCAGAGCTCTGAGCTGCAGAGCGTTCTATGTCCTGGTGCAAGACTCTCAAAGGCTAGCATGCAGATACACCAAGCAGGAGAAAGTGAGGATGCAGGTGTTGGAGATCAGAGTCAAAAAGTGTGGCACTGAAAAGCACAGTCGATCAGGCAGCATCCAAGGAGGAGAGTTGAGGTTTTGAACATAAGCCCTTCATCAGGAATATCGTGGGAAGGGCCAAGGGGGCGCAGAGATAAATGATGGGGTGGGGCTTGGGGGAAGGTAGCTTGGTATGCGATATGTAGATGAATTGGGGGGGGGGGCTGATGGCGAGAGGTCAGAGCGGATAGGTGGGAAGGAAGATGGAGAGGTTGTGAGGACGTTGCCTATTGGAGGGTTGGATCTGGGATAAGGTGCGGTGGGGGGTGAGATGAGGAAACTGGTGAAATCGACATTGATTCTGTGTGGTTGAACGTTCTTCCTCCAGTCAGTCGGTGCTGTCCAGGATTTGACAGTGAACACTAGCAAGCGTTTGGCGGATTGGGAAGGGGAGTTGAAGTGGTCGGCCACAGAGCGATGGGGTTGTTTAGTGCGTGCACCCTGGAGATGTTCTCTGAACTGTTCTGCAAGTTGGCATCCTGTGTCCCCAGCATAGAGGACACCACATCGAGAATAACGGACACAGCAGATGAGGTGTTTGGATGTGCAGGAAAATCTCTGCCAGGTATGGAAGGATCCTTTGGGGCCTTGGATGGAGGTGAGGGGGGAGGTGTGGGCGCAGGTTTTACACCTCTTGTGGTGGCAGGGGAAGGTGCCA
The DNA here is from genome assembly GCF_037043375.1 of Chiloscyllium plagiosum. Taxonomy (NCBI): domain Eukaryota; kingdom Metazoa; phylum Chordata; class Chondrichthyes; order Orectolobiformes; family Hemiscylliidae; genus Chiloscyllium; species Chiloscyllium plagiosum. Next base: position 62,319,313 of record NW_028270147.1, on the reverse strand, counting down.
GGAGTGGAGGGTGGGCTGGTGGGGGCGTAGACATAACCAGGGAGTCGCAGAGGGAATGGTCTCTATCAAATGGAGTGGAGAGGGTGGTGGGGTCTGACTGTAGGTGACAGAAATGGCACCAAGCAATTAGGAAAGCTAATATAATGTTATTGCTTACTGAGAGAGAATTGATACTGAAATAGGGAGGTTATGCTTCATGGGCAGCACGGTGGCTCAGTGGTTCAGACTGCTGCCTCACAGTGCCAGGAACCCAGGTTCAATTCCAGCTTTGGGTGACTATCTTTGTGGAGTTTACACATTCTCCCTATGTGTGTGGGTTTCCTCTGGGTGCTCCGGTTTCCTTCCACAGTCCAAAGATGTGTAGGTAAGGCGAATTGGCCATGCTAAATTGCCCATAGTGCAAGGTGCATTAGTCAGAGCGAAATGGGTCTGGGTGAGTGTGGATTTTTGAGTCAAAGGGCCTGTAGGGAATCTAATCTTATACATGGTATTAGTAATAACTACAGTGCAAAGTACTGTGCACAGTATTGTCTCCACATTTTAGGAAGGATATGAATGCAGTTCAGAAATTCACTATATTAATACATGGAGTGGGCAGGTTGTCCTATGAGGAAAATGTTGAACAGGCCAAGCTTGTTCCCTCTAATGTGCACATACATGCAAGCACCGAGGAGCTGGACACACAGATCTGTGTGTCAACATCCATGTACAGAAAACAATGCCATGAAAAAAGGGAATGTGTCTTGAATGTGCTGGGGTGTAGCAGAGTAAAAGATGACTTAATTGAAACATACAAGATCCTGAGAGATTTTGAATGTGTGAACCTCTTGCAGGAGGATCTAGAATTAAGGCTGATCATTTAAAATCAAGGGGCCACCCATTTACGATAGAGGAAGATTGTTTTTCTCCGAGGGTTGTGAATCTTTGAAACTCTCTTTCTCAAAAGATGGTGGAAGCAATATCTGAACATATTTAAGATCTGCCATCCGTACTTGGTCTGGCCTACATCTGACTCCAAATTCAGCAGTGTGGCTAACTCTTAAACTGCTTTCTGGGCAAATAGGGATGGGCCTCGCCAGTAGCTCCCATGTTCGATGAATAGCTTGTTTTTAAAAAAAGATAGATTTAGATAAATCCTTGGGAAGCAAGAGGGTGAAAGGCTATTGGTAGGCCATGACCTTATTATGGGAGAGCAGACTCGAGGGGCAAATGGCCTATCCTAACTCAGTGCTGGTATTTTCCTGTTATGTGTTCTGATGTCAAATTTGGTTCGAATACGCCTGCATGAAGTCCCTTCCTTTGAGTCGTTTCACATTAAGGGCGTTAGAAACGCAGGTCAGTTTGTGCAGGTAAAATGGGTCAATTTTTTATTCGTCTGTATTTCCTCAATTTTTCACTTTTAAAAGGCATCTGCACACTTGGTTATTCGTCGGAATCAACAATAAACCACCCACTGTCCTATTAAACTCTTCCGCAGTCTGTCGAATTACACGAGCATCAACTTTTTAAACTCGAGAGTATAAAATGCCCTCTTCCTTATGTTCAGTGAAAGATGGCAAACAACACTTTTTTTCACACTCTCTCCGCACTCTCGAATCGAGAGACCTAGGGATCATGGTTTTATCAACCCCACACTGGAACCGAGATCCGACTAGGTTTCCAACCACTCCGCACATCATCGGCTTCGAGCGAAGCGAAGCTTGTGCTTAAAAGGAACAGGGGGAATTCCAGTAATTCCTCAAAGAGAGATGGCCAGGCAAACACTATTGTACTGGGGACTTTTCACTGTACTCGCTTTATTAACGTGCAAACGTAAGTAATCAATTACACTGCAAGAATTATATAAAATCCTGAAGGTTGTCCCGCACACAGGAATGTGATTTCTCGAAACAAATGTAGCAGGCGCGGACTGTAACAAGTTTCGCCGTCAGTGACAAACGCGCTCGCATACATTACTCACCACTTCCTTGTCGAGTGGCTGCTCGTCTAACCCCGTAATACTCCACGGTAAACATAAAATAAAACGCTTCAGATCCTTCTCTCGAGCAGAGAAAGGCCCCGCAAGGCCGTGGGAAGAGGACAGGCTTAACTTGGAGCCGGACTCTCTCGCTGATTCAGGGCGATGTGCTCTTCCTGGGCGAACGGTCCCACCAAGCGCCGTCTACTGGGCTCAGGAGCTCGGGGCTGGAGGGGGCGGGGCGGGGGCGTGGTCTGGGACTGGGGGCGTGGTCTGGGACTGGGGGGCGTGGTCTCGACCCGACTCTGCGTCACATCATCCGGAAGTACGCCGAGCAGGAGCGCCTGAACCCACTTCTCAGCCTTCGGGTACAGCCCTTCTTTCAGGAATGGTGGTGGGGACAGTCAGTCATTCCTGATGGAAGGGCTTTTCCATCAGGAATTTCCTGCTCCCCGGATGCTGCCTGACCTGCTGTCATGATTCGGAGACCTGCTGTGCTTTTCCAGCGTAACTCTAATCTTGACCCACCTCTCAGCACCAGCCTTGAGAAGTGCAGTCTGTTTTGTTGATGCATGTATTTCTGTTTGGTTTGCAATTTCGTGGCTAAAAAGAAATTGAAACAAGACTGATCCGAGGAACCAATAAAGACCCACTTTGGGATTTGCGCATCACGTTAGTAAGATCTCTGTTTTGTACGCACAGACTGATTCACATTGCTTGTCGTACCGTCTGGTGTGTTTTATTTTAAGTGATGGTCATGTTCTGTGCTTGAGATAACAAGCCAGATTTCAGTCCAAACAGCAGTAACTCGTACTTTGCCCGTTTTAGAGGGGATAAGAGCGCAGCAAGCAAGGCAGCATTAGGAGATGGAGAAGTCGATGTTTCGGATACAACTCTTCTTGAGGAATGGTAGTAGGGACAGGGGGAGCTGCAGTAGACAGGCGCAGCGTAGTTCAGAATCGGATCAATCCGAGCGGAAAATTTTCATTACCTTTCCCAAACTTTCGTTCAATCTTATCAAAGTTCTGGGGCACCATGAACATTCAACCTCTCTTTACATTCTCTAAAAAAAAATGTGTAGTTAATGCATGACGAAATAAGCCCAATGTGTGTTTACATATTGCAAAGACTAACGAAGTGAATTACATCAAAGTATTCCAGACTTCGATGAAACTGGCGGCTTTTGACCAGCAAACATTACAAACTCCAGCTTCTCTGCAAATAATTCCCATTCTGGACGATTTCCCACAGCGACAGAAAACGGTATAACTGATTTCTAACTATAATACCAGTGTTTTGGTTTGGCGTTTAGTTCAACGCATGAGAGACACAGCATGAGAAATTGGCAACGATTGTAGGAAGTTACTTGGTGTACGTTTTGGTGTACTATGGAGTTTAAACGTATTTAACAAACTTTATTTAAATTGCTGAAGTTCTATTTCTGTCACATTGTTTTCACAGCTTGATGTTAGAATTTTACGTATTTATATCCTAAATTATATCCGTGACATATAAAGGTGTGGTTCTACGAATTACGTACTGGGTGCTCGGTCGATTGTGGTGTTGTAGTGTTCGGCCACAGGGCGATGGGGTTAGTTGGTGCAGATGTCCCAATTTCTGTGAAATGCTCTGGGAGTCCTGTCTCCCCAACGTAGAGGAGACCACATCAGGAGCAACGGATACAGTATTTACAGTATTTACATGGCATTTGCCATGTTTGGAAGTGCAGGTAAAACTCTGAAGGATGTGGAAGGCTCCTTTGTGTCCTTGTTTGGAGGTGAGGGGGGAGGTGTGGGCACAGGTTTTGCAATTCATGCAATGGCAATGGAAGGTGCCAGGAGGGGAGGGTGAGTTGGTGGTGGGGGCTGGGGCATGGACCTGACAAGAGTCACGGAGGGAACGGTCTTAACGGAAAGCGGATAGGTGTGGGGAGGGAAATATCTCTGTGGTGGTGGGGTCTGTTTGTAGGTGGCGGAAATAGCTGAGGATGGTGTGATGTGTCCAGAGGTTGGCGGGGTGGAAGGCGAGAACCAGTGGGGATCGTGTCCTTGTTGCGGTTGGAGGGGTGGGGTTCAAGGGCAGAAGTGCAAGAAATGGATGAGATGCATCTACCATGTGGGAGGGGAAATTGCAGTCTTTGAAGGAAGAGGCCACCTGGTGTGTTCTGAGGTTGAACTGGCCCTCCTGGGAGCAGATACGGTGGAGGCAGAAGAATTGGCAATAAAAGGGATAGCATATTTATGGGAGGAGGAGGTGTAAGTCCAGGTAGCTGTGGGAGTCGGTGGGTTTGTATAAGATGTCAGTGTTGAGTCGGTCACCGTTGATGGAGATGGAGAGGTCTAGGAAGGGGAGGTAGGTGTCAGAGATGTTCCAGGTGAACTTAAGGTCGGTGTGGAATGTGTTGGTGAAGTTGATGAACTGTTCAACCTCCTCGTGGGAGTGCAAGATGGCACCGATACAGTCATCAATGTAGGGAGGAGATGGTAGGGAATGGTGCCGGTGTAACTGAGGAAGAAGGACTGCTCCACATAACCAACAAAGAGACAGGCATAGCTGGGGCCCACGTAGGTCCCCATGGCTACCCCTTTCATCTGGAGGAGGTGGGAGGATTCAAAGGAAACATTAGCGAGGGTGAGGATGAGTTTCCCTCCCATGTGTTTGATGATGCTTTTCAGCATGTCTCATCAACTTCCCGCACTTCCACCCTTGAACATCACCACTCCAACCTCAACAAGAACAGAACCCCCCTGGTCTTCACCTTCCACCCCGCTAACCTCCATATACATCACACCATCCTCCACCATTTCTGCCACCTATAAACAGACCCCACCACCACAGTGATGTTTGCTTCCCCATCCCTATCCACTTTCCGTAAAGACCGTTCCCTCTGCAATTCTCGTCAGGTCGACACCCCTCACCAACCCACCCTCCCCTCCTGGCACCTTCCCCTGCCACTGCAGGAATTGCAAAACTTGCACCCACATTCCCCCTCACCTACATCCAAGGCCCCAAAGAGCCTTTGACATCCATCAGAGTTTTGCTTCCACTTCCACATGTCATCTACTGTATCCTTGCTCCCGATGCGGTCTCCTCTACATTGGGGAGACAGGATGCCTACTTGCAGAACACTTCAGAGAACATCTCTGGGACACCCGCACCAACCAACCCCACCGCCCTGTGACTGAACACTTCAACTCCCCCCTCCCACTCTGCCAAAGACATGCAGGTCCAGGGCCTCTTCCATTGCCACACCCTAACTACCCAAGGCCTCATCTTCTGCAATGGGACCCTCCAACCACATGGCATCAATGTGGATTTCACTAGTTTCCTCATTTCCCCTCCCTTATCTTATCCCAGTTCCAACCTTTCAACTCAGCACCACTCTCATGGCCTGTCCATCTTCCTTCCCACCTATCCACTTTACCTTCCTCTCCGACTTATCACTATTACTCCACCTACCTATCGCACTCTCAGCTATCTTCCCCCCAGCCCCAACCCCACCCCCCTCCCATTTATCTCTCCACCCCCTCAGCTAACAACCCTCATTCCTGATGAAGGGCTCTTGCCCGCAATGTTGATTCTCCTGCTCCTCAGATGCTGCCTGACCTACTGTGCTTTTCCAGGACCACACTCTCGACTCTGATCTCTTGCATCTGCCGTCCTCACTTTCTCTTGTGTTAATGTTCCTATTTTCAAGTCCGACCTGCTTCACATTTGCATAATATCATTGCTGAACAGGGTGATTAGAAAATATGTAAAAAATGTGGCAAGAGAATACTAAGGCACGATTATCTTAACATGACTTCCATCATAAGCATTTGGTTACAACCTAACCTTTATTCTCAGTTGACTGTTACCGATTATCAAAAATATCACCTATTCTAAAACAAACAAGGCAGCTTGTGCTCGAGATAGGCACATTTAGTCAGGATGGAGTTGTACCAGCAGGTTGACATAGGTAGGAAGAGAGATGGGCATTTAAGGCAGAAATTCAGGGAGCTAAGTTGGAAGCTTAGAGCTAGAACACACAGTTGTTATCTATGGTTTGTTGCCTGTGCCACATGCTAGTGAAGTGAGAAATAGGGAGAAAGAGGAGTTGAACACGTGGCTACAGGGATGGTGCAGGAGGGAGGGTTTTGGATTCCTGGATAATTGGGGCTCTTTCTAGGGTAGATGGGACCTCTACAAACAGGATGCCTGAACCAGATGGGTTCCAATATCCTGGGGGGTAATTTGCTAATGCATTTCAGGTGGGTTTGATCTAAGTCAGCCGGGAGATGGGAACCAAAATTGTGGTTAGAGTATATGGGAAGATGAAAGTAGTGAAGTCAAAGATTGCAAGAAGGCACTGGCAGGCCAAACGTTGGTTTGAAGTGTGTCTACTTCAACACCAGGAGCATCTGGAATAAGGTGCGTGAACTTGCAGCATGGGTTGGTACCTGGGATTTTGATGTTGTGGCCATTTCAGAGACATGAATAAATCAGGGACAGGAATGGTTATAATTCCTGAAGAAGGGCTTATGCCAAAAACGTCAATTCTCCTGCTCCTTGGATGCTGCCTGACCTGCTGCGCTTTTCCAGCAACACATTTTTCAGCACAGGAATGGTTATTGCAGGTTCTGGATTTAGATGTTTCAGTAAGAACAGAGAAGATGGTAAAAGAGGGGGTGGTGTGGAACTGTTAGTCAAGGACAGTACTACAGATGCAGAAAGGATGTTTGAGGACTCCTCTACTGAGGTAGTATGGGCTGAGGTTAGAAACAGGAAAGGAGAGGTTACCCTGTTTTCTAAAGGCCTTCAAATAATTCCAGAGATGTAAAGGATAGGATAGCAAAGATGATCCTGATAGGAGTGAGAGTGACAGGGTAGTTGTTATGGGGGACTTTAACTTTCCAAATATTGACTGGGAATACTAGAGTACTTTAGATGGATCAGTTTTTATCCAATGTGTGCAGGAGGGTTTCCTGACAGTATGTAAACAGGACAACAAGGGGTGAGGCCACATTAGATTTGGTACTGGGTAATAAACCCAGCCAGGTGTTAGATTTGGAGGTAGGTGAGCACTTTGGTGATAGTGACCACAATTCAGTTATGTTTACTTTAGTGATGGAAAGGGCTAGGTATATACTATAAGGCAAGAGTTATAGCTGGGGGAAAGGCAATTAGAATGCAATTAGGCAAGATTTAGGATGCATATGATGGGCACAATAGAAATGTGGAGCTTATTCAAGGACTAGCCTTTGCAGGTCCATGATAAGTCTATACCGGTCAGGCGGGGAAGAAGGTGTCGAGTGCAGGAGCTGTGATTTACTAAGGAAGTTGAATCTCTTCTCAAGAGGAAGGTGGTGGCTTATGTTAGGGTGAGATGCTCTGTTAGGGTGAGATGCTCAGTTAGGGCACTTGAGAGTTCCAAGTTAGCCAGGAGAGACCTAGAGATCTAAGAACAGCCAGGAGGGGACATGAGAAGTCACTGGCGGATAGGATCAAGGAAAACCCTAAGGCTTTCCATAGCTATAATCAGGAATAAAAGAATGATGAGTAAGATTAGGGTCAATCAAGCACAGTAGTGTGAAGTTGTGCGTGGAGTCAGAGGAGATGGGAAGCACTAAATGAATACTTTTTATCAGCATTCACACTAGAAAAAGGCAATGTGGTCAAAGAAAATGCTGAGGTAGAGGCTACTAGACTACGTAGGATTGAGGTTCACAAGGAAGAGGTGTTAGCAATTCTGGCAAGTGTAAAAATAGATAAGTCTCCTGGGCCAGATGGGATTTATCCTAGGGTTCTCTGGGAAGCCAGGGAGGAGATTGTTGAGCCTTTGGCTTTGATTTTTGTCGTCATTGTCTACAGAAATAGTGTCAGAAGACTTGAGGATAGCAAACGTCCCCTTGTTGAAAAAGGGCATTGGGACACCTTTGTAATTATGGGCCAGTGAGCCTTACTTCAGTTATGGGTAAAGTGTTGGAAAGGTTTATGAGATAGGATTTATAATCATCTAGAAATAAATAATTTGATTAGCGATGGTCAGCACGGTTTTGTGAAGGGTAGGTTGTGCCTCACAAATCCTGTTGAGTTCTTTGAGAAGGTAACCAAACAGACGGACGAGGGAAAAGCTGTTGATGTGGTGTATATGGATTTCAGTAAGGGGTTTGATAAGGTCCCCCACAGTAAGCTATTGCACAAAATACAGAGGCATGGGATTGAGTGATTTAATGGTTTGGATTAGAAATTGGCTAGCTGAAAGAAGACAGAGATGGTGTTTGATGGGAAATATTCATCCTGGAGTTCAGTTGCTAGTGGGGTACCACAAGAATCTGTTTTGGGTCCACAGTTTTTTGTCATTTCTATAAATGACCTGGATGAGGGCATAGAAGGATAGGTTAGTAAATCTGTGGGTGACACTAAGGTTGGTAGAGTTGTGGATAGCGCAGAAGGATGCTGTAGGTTACAGTGAGACATAGATAAGCTGCAAAGCTCTGTTGAGAGGTGAGGTAAAAACAATGACTGCAGATGCTGGAAACCAGATTCTGGATTAGTGGTGCTGGAAGAGCACAGCAGTTCAGGCAGCATCCAAGGAGCAGAGAAATCGACGTTTCAGTAAAAAGCCCTTCATCTTGAATAAAGGCAGAGAGCCTGAAGCGTGGAGAGATAAGCTCGAGGAGGGTGGGGGTGGGGAGAAAGTAGCATACAGTACAATACGTGAGTAGGGGAGGGGATGAAGGTGATAGGTCAGGGAGGAGAGGTGGAGTGGATAGGTGGAAAAGGAGATAGGCAGGTAGAACAAGTCCGGACAAGTCATGGGGACAGTGCTGAGCTGGAAGTTTGGAACTGGGGTGAGGTGGGGGAAGGGGAAATGAGGAAACTGTTGAAGTCCACATTGATGCCCTGGGTTGAAGTGTTCCGAGGTGGAAGATGAGGTGAGGCGTTCTTCCTCCAGGCGTCTGGTGGTGAGGGAGCGGCGGTAAAGGAGGCCCAGGACCTCCATGTCTTCGGCAGATGGGAGGGGGAGTTGAAATGTTGGGCCACATGGCGGTGTGGTTGATCGGTGCGGGTGTCCCGGAGATGTTCCCTAAAGCACTCTGCTAGGAGGCGCCCAGTCTCCCCAAGTGGAGGAGACCGCATCGGGAGCAACGGATACAATAAATGATATTAGTGGATGTGCAGGTAAAACTTTGATGGATGTGGAAGGCTCCTTTAGGGCCTTGGATAGAGGTGAGGGAGGAGGTGTGGGCGCAGGTTTGGAACTGTAATGCTATCCCATATTCCCAATTCCTCTGCCTCCGCCGTATCTGCTCCCAGGAGGACCAGTTCCACCACAGAACACACCAGATGGCCTCCTTCTTTAGAGAGCACAATTTCCCTTCCCACGTGGTTAAAGATGCCCTCCAACGCATCTCGTCCACATCCCGCACCTCCGCCCTCAGACCCCACCCCTCCAACCGTAACAAGGACAGAACGCCCCTGGTGCTCACCTTCCACCCTACCAACCTTCGCATAAACCAAATCATCCGCCAACATTTCCGCCACCTCCAAAAAGACCCCACCATCAGGGATATATTTTCCTCCCCACCCCTTTCCACCTTCCGCAAAGACCGTTCCCTCCGTGACTACCTGGTCAGGTCCACGCCCCCCTACAACCCACCTTCCCAAGCTGGCACCTTCTCTTGTCACCGCAGGAACTGTAAAACCTGCACCCACACCTCCTCCCTCACCTCCATCCAAGGCCCTAAAGGAGCCTTCCACATCCATCAAAGTTTTACCTGCACATCCACTAATATAATTTATTGTATCCGTTGCTCCCGATGCGGTCTCCTCTACATTGGGGAGACTGGGCGCCTCCTAGCAGAGCGCTTTAGGGAACATCTCTGGGACACCCGCACCAATCAACCACACCGCCATGTGGCCCAACATTTCAACTCCCCCTCCCACTCTGCCGAGGACATGGAGGTCCTGGGCCTCCTTCACCGCCGCTCCCTCACCACCAGACGCCTGGAGGAAGAACGCCTCATCTTCCACCTCAGAACACTTCAACCCCAGGGCATCAATGTGGACTTCAACAGTTTCCTCATTTCCCCTTACCCCACCTCACCCTAGTTCCAAACTTCCAGCTCAGCACTGTCCCCATGACTTGTCCGGACTTGTCCTACCTGCCTATCTCCTTTTCCACCTATCCACTCCACCCTCTCCTCCCTGACCTATCACCTTCATCCCCTCCCCCACTCACCTATTGTACTCTATGCTACTTTCTGCCCACCCCACCCTCCTCTAGCTTATCTCTCCACGCTTCAGGTTCTCTGCCTTTATTCCTGATGGACTTTTGCCTGAAACGTCGATTTCGCTGCTCCTTGGATGCTGCCTGAACTGCTGTGCCCTTCCAGAATCTGCTGAGAGGTGGCCAATGGAGTTTAATGTGGAAAAGTGTGAGGTGATTCACTTTGGAAGGACTAACAGGAATGCAGAGTACTGGGCTAATGGCAAGATTCTTAATAGTGTAGATGAGAAGAGAGATCTTGGTGTCCAGATACATAGATCCTTGAAGGCTGCCACCCAGATTGATAGGGTTGTTAAGAAGGCATACGGTGTGTTAGTTTTTATTGGTAGAGGGATTGAGTTTTGGAACCATGAGATCATGCAGCAGCTGTACAAAACCCTAGTGCGGACACATTTGGAGTATTGTGTACAGTTCTGGTCACCATATTATAGGAAGGATGTGGAAGCTTTTGAAAGGGTTCAGAGGCGATTTACTAGGATGTTGCCTGGTATAGAGGAAAGGTCTTATGAAGAAAGGCTGAAGGACTTGAGGCTGTTTTTGTTAGAGAGAAGGTTGTGAGGTAACTTAATTGAAACATAAAAGATAATCAGAGGATTAGATAGGTTGGACACAGAGCCTTTTTCCTTAGATGGCGATGGCTAGCACTAGGGGACATAGTTTTAAATTGAGGGGTGATAGATAGAGGACAGATGTCAGAGGTAGTTTCTTTCCTCAGTCATAGGGGCTTGGAATGCACTGCCTGCAGCAATAGTAGACTCGCCAACTTTAAGGGCATTTAAATGGTCATTGGATAGGCATATGGACGAGAATGGAATAGTGTAGGTTAGATGGGCTTCAGATTGGTTCCACAGGTCGGCGCAACATTGAGGGCCAAAGGGCCTATACTGCACTGTAATGTTATATATTCTAACTTTCCCAATCCTACAAGCTACAATAGATCACCACTTTGTAAGAGATAGTGGTTCAAGTTTACACACTGTTGTACAAAAAAGTAAAGACAGTAGGTAAATGGTATTAACATCAGTTTTCTTTTCCAGTTTATAATCTTATCCCCCACACTACCGCCTAACTGTGGTAGTGCTTATTTTTTTCCCCAGCACCCATGGTCTGTGTGTGCAGGTGTGAGACACAGTGAGAGACACAAAGTGCATGAATCTTTATTCGATTTCCACCACCAGGAAGATAGGAAACACCTGAGTTGCCAGTGAGACTTCTGTTCATTTTTTTTTTAACATCAGTTTTATTTGACCTATACATTTAATACAAAAGGTTAATCCTTTTAACAGTGACAGATCCATTATCAATGGCATTTGATTGAATAACTATCACTCATGGACACAGCAAAATTTGGAAATTGCAAGGGGGGTGTGGGATATAGGTGAATTAATGTTATTTCTGCAATTATAAGTTCTGATACAGAGTAAATGAATTCACATTAGTTTGGGATTGTTTCGGACGAGAGCTGACTTAGCAAAAAATGAGGAAACATATAATCCGTTAAAGAAAATGGTATGTTAGCATGAGACGTGATTACAGAACAATGGTGGATGTATGGGCAAACATGAAAAACATCTGTTTCCCACTTGTACAGAGACACAGGAACAAACCCCATTTAAAAGGGCTTAGTGATAAGATGCTGTGAGGGGCAGCGCAGATGGAGGGAGCAGAAAATGGTAAGCAAAGGATGGGATGACGTCAAACAATCTTATGGAGGCAGAGATAGACATTTGTCATGGACAAGGCCGGATAAACAGAAGTTGTGGGATCAATCTTAAGGAAATGAGTGACGTAAGCGAAGCAGGGAACAAACAATGGAATAAGGAAAACATATGGGAAAAAACTGTATAAATTTCGAGAGTTTGTTGGATTTGATGTGCATTTGTCACTGCCTTACCTGGCATTAGACACTGCACCCACTTGCAAGTGAACAAATAAAACGACGCTGCTGTTTCAGATATTTGGTCTCGGACTGAAATTATTGAAGTGAGTGGGCTTTGTTTCTCACAGGGGGCAATCATTTTTTCATAACTAATTAAAATTGATGGTAAAAAACCAAACTAAAAAAAAGGAACTTCAGTGCAAGGCACACTACTTCAGAAAGGAATGTTTTAATAAAAACCACTTAAAGGATTTGAAAACAATAATTCTTCTCCCAAAAGAAGCAAGCAATTAAACATGATAAAAAACACAAAGGCTTGAAAGGTATAAGTTTTTTTTAAAAAGGTGGTTTTATTTTATACATTCTCAGTACATTAATTAATGGTAATGCCTCTGCTCCATTAAATTGCGAGGGAACTTTTCCTGAGCCTGGAAAATGCAAAATAAGTAAAGCAAGAGATAGTAAAATTATGGAGGATGTGTAAAAGGTGAATTATTTCTTCCTTTGACATAGAATTCCATTAACTGCAAGCCAAGCAAACGTGTAATTTGTATGTAGTGCAATCTATTAATATGTTAAAGATCTATTTTAATTTTATCTGGGGGAGCTCTTTGACTTTGTTCAGTGATAATGGGTTGTATATGTATTTCTGAGGTAAACGCGCCTTGTTCCCTGAACTTTTGCTCAAATATTCCCCAAGAGATGTTTAAATAGATTTTGCAATAGGGCGTACCTGCATTTAACCACTTGGGTCAATGAAAGAGGACGGTTGTAACTGTTTAAGCATGCTGGTTCCAGGTCAAAACTCGCCATTATTATGATTGTTCTTCTTCAAAGTAAAACGTTTTGCGACCTTACCAACGTTTGACACAAGATAATGGACCGTTAAATATAAATATCGATAACACGTTCGCATTGCTTGCATAATAATCTTTTCACAACCTATGTTAACTTGTGTATAATAATTAGGAATTTCAGGAAACACGATAATGCACTCACCAAATGTTTTTATTCAATATTTATTCAGTGTACTTAGTTTACGTTTCCTGAACAAGCTGTTTTAAAATAATGTTGTTGTGATGTGTCCTGTGGACAAATGTTGGCCCCTTTGTTAGCTGTGCTATGCTGTGGTGGGAAAGTAAACGTTTCTTTGGGTGACAATAACAGGAGGCGCTAGGGCCCGACAGAAGGTTCGCACTAATACAAGCGACACAAGGGAGGGACTTCCGTTTTGAAGAGAAATGGTTGCGTAAAACAGACGCAAGTGCCAGAAAATGTACGTGGGCTAGCGATATTTACCGACAATGCTTCATTGCTTAAATACCACATTTCCCACAACAGGTACCAGGGTTGAGAAAATCAGTGCTCACTCTCCTGACAAAAGCACCACACGGGTTTGGCCAGTAATTGCTTGTGGTGTACTGGACTCCCGATAAAGTGGCTCCCTCATAGCAACTTGGAGTGTTGATCTCGAAGTACACAGCGGAAACTCCTGGCGTTTAACAGAATGCAATTTACGGGAAAGCAAATGATCTGTACAGTTCTGCCCGGACTGTAGGGGCGGTCATTACTCACTAAGTCACAGCAGAAACTAATTCGTGAGAACAAGCTCCAAGTATCATTCAACATGTAGTTAAAAGGGAATTCAACTTGGTAATTATCAGCACCAATCCATAGTTCCTATGAACCAACTGCTAAAGTGAGGGCTTTAACGTTAAGTGAACATTGCAACTTATTTCGCATTCATGGGTGTATTGCTTTCATTTCTCCATAGAGATCAGTTTCTCGAGGGGAATTTCGCCAGTTTTATACGAGCTGCTTATAAACAAATATATTGGACCACATTCCTAATTAGGGTTTCCCGTTTGGAAGACAACAGCACTATGCTGCCCCGCAACCTTGTATTCCATGTCTCTCAGGTCAAACAAAAAAAATTAAATACTTTTCCAAATTCAAAATCCACATGTTCCGGCCATGTTTATCTCCAGATCAACGTAACTACAAAGTCTGCCGAAACGATCCCTATTCGCAAAATTCCTCAAAATGATACCTAGCCATTTTTAAACGGACAAAATGTGACTGAAAAAGGGATTTTCCAACAATATCAACTCACAATCCATGGGACCGCGGTTTCAGAAGCTAATTCCAGCTTCGTTGAACAATATGCATGGAGGCGAGGCAAGTTTAAAACACACTTAGATTCTACGTACAACAGGACATTTCAATTGGCAGTTACGATTTCCTTTTGAAAATTGGCCAAAATCAGCTACATATCAACTGGCTTGCTGTAAAAGACCTGATGTGCGGAAGAACGGCCAAACAAGTTTCGACACAGTCAAAAATCCTCACTAATGCAGCGACCAATCACCCGCCACTTACTGTCTCAGCCGATTAGCACCGGCAGCTGCGGTTACACTGCAGCAGATCATTCCCAGAAGTTGACTACCTTCCTCTAACCCCGTGAATAGTTTGGTGATGACACACGGCTCACAAGTTTGATTTATCATAAGATCGTAAATGGCAAGCAAGAGGTGGGACCAGTTAAAAATACTTGCAAAGTGCACTGTTCTCGAGTAATGATCAAATATTTTGAAGCAACTGTTCAGATGTGTTAAGACAAACGTACGAAGAAGTGAGGACTGACCTGGGTCCTTCTGGCTCAGAGGCCGGGACACTACCAGCGTGCTACAAGATCCTTCTGGATCAACAATAAGCTATTGACCACCGTTAATGTCCTTGCTTTTGCTTTCAATACGCAACATTCCCCCCAAACTACACAAAAATCTGGAAAGTTTAGGTGCCTTTCAGACATGTAATTTTGCTCCTCGAGACATTTTAAACGTTGTATTTCTGATGTAAACGTGAGATGTTTCTACCTCGCCGGAAATGGTGAGTAGGGGCTGCAATCACTGCAAATACAAAATTAGTCATTCGTCAAAGAAAAGTAATAGCGAACTGTTTCGATTGCAGAAACATCTCTGGTGCGACAGTGCCTTATTACACATACACTATCACTATTCCTAACGGGTCTTTAAACTGCTCTACACACCTTTTTACCATTCGAAATTCTAAACTGAAAAGATTTTTCCTTCTTTTGGGGTAGATGACAAGTACAGCATTGCTGAATTCATTCTTAACAGAGTCTGTTTTTCTTTCACCCGGTGAAAATAAAACATTTAATCACTATTGGTGCATCAGAATTTTCATTGAAGTGTTCTGGCTTTTGGATATTCTTGAAATTAGCACTTGCTTAATGTTAGCAAAAGAACTATTAGTATAGGCACTAAAATGTTAGCAGTTAACTACTTTGTATAATTTGCAACAATAGTGGTGCCGTGCATTTTGAAACTTGAAGCGGATATCTGAAATTAGAGGACATTTGTAATAACTATTCTAAAACAATGGTATTACTCCATAAAGTATCTATCACTCCAGCAAAAAAAATCTGACATTTTTTAAAGAATAAACTCATATTTATTAAGTTAACATCAATTAAAAATAAGTAAATAAAGCAACCATCAAGTGTGGAAGTGTGCTTGCATAGAGAAAAAAGGGCTTTTAAAAAGTCGTTTGCTGTCACACGTCACCCATTTGTTTTAATATTCATAGCATTACAATGACAGCCAGGAGGAACGGCAAGTTTTCATGTACTTAAAACAGAAAAGTCGAAACTTTCGTTACACTATTATTACATGGAGTTTCACTTCCTCTGCTGAGGAGGTGGGGAAATCACATCCCACAGCTGTAAATTACACACTGGAAGGCACACTTTAGCTGTGCAAACATACTCTGTCACACTGAATTATTTCAGAATTGTTTGAATGAAATTTTTAAATGGAAACAAACACCAAAGATTAAATCAACTTGTTTATCATCAGGTTGGGTTAAATTTCGGTTTTGTCCACAACGATATCTAACTATTATAGATGCACTATGTTTCATATGGAGTAACTTCACACAAATGTATAGGTGCAAGGTATTGTACAGTTATTTTAAGAAGGGGTTTTCTATTCCAGTAGGTGTTGTATTTTAGCAAACCTGCAACCCACGCAAACTTACTAATCAATAACACGGTACTCAATCAACAACTAATTGTCTCCAAATCAATGACTTTGTAAACACTCATTTTTTGATGAGTGCCCAGTAAATGTAGGTGGGTCTCTTAATCTGGAAATTTGGTAAATCAACACAATAAACTTGATTACAGAAACAACTTGTTTTCATCATGACATCTGTCCCAAAGTATAATGGTGTAGGTCTGTCTCTACAGTAATATTCACAAAGCATTGACTGACAATAATGACTCATTATCCAGAAATGGAGTTGTTCGTCCAATTGTGCTTGATGACAGGGGAACATTGTGCAATACATAGTTTAAAATTTTTGCACGTCATCACCCAGGAGCTACACTTTGTTTTTTTTTAATGCTTCAAATATGTGCATTAGCAAACTTTCCTGATAGCTTCACCCGATTTTATGGATAAGCATGAAATTTACCAGACCTGAACAGAAATCTTCCATACAAAGTCAAAAGCCTTCAAGATTTGCATAAGAGTTAATATACTTTGTCAATTTAAGATCGGCCATAGCAGCAGAATTTTGCAGTGCATCAACCTGAATGCACTAAAATCAACAGTTGCAGTATGTACAATAACATCAAATAATGTCAGAAAACCAAGAATAGAAAAAGTTAGATTGGATTCAAACATAGCCTTTTAATTTTCTCCAATCCTTGCTTATTCAAGCCAGTAACACATGGAAATGGCAGAGTATAGGCTCTCCTGCATGAAACAGAGTGACAAATATAAGTAAATTTGACTGCCATCCCAAAAGTTAGGCTTTTGAGCCATCCAATAGTTAAAATTAAATAATTTATTGACTTAGATAGAAAAAAAAACACTGATGTGAATCATAAATATCTAAAAGATGGCTCAAGGGATTGCCTGTAAATAAAAGAATTTTCTCATCTTAAAATCTGTAAATATGGATCAATAATGTGATCACGAAATGAATGAACCGCAATGTCAAGAATGATCAACACAAAAAGGTGAACCACATGTTTTGATTTCCAATGATAAAATCTTGGAGAACATATCAGAAATTTCTCAATGTTCTGTTATAATAATGTGAAAGCTCCTGATAAAAATACATGGTATTTCTTAGCACGTTTGCCAATCTTCCAGCGTAGTTGTGTGGACAATGGAGAAAACAAAAATAGTTTTCAAGTTTCAGTACAAAAATGCAAACATGTTTTATGCATATTTGACTTAGTTCTGCAGTTATATTGTACTAACACAACAGGGCATTTGTACCATTAAGTGTTAAATTGTTTCTTTTCCTGCTGTTGTGCAGCTCATATTTTAGGTGACAATAGCCATCCAAGTAGACCTTAGCCTCAACTTCATTCTAAACAATTCCTGAGATTGGAAAAAGTTTCCACTCTTCACATTTTATTGCTACCTTCAACCAAATCTGAATCCACTGTGAGTCAATGCTTATTTCACTTCAAATAAAAACTCCCATATGGATAATTTGTAATTCATATTATAAAATCATTTATTTCATTGACTACTCCCAGAATGTTTACAAGTAAGGAATCACAAAATTAGTTTTACAACATATGTAGGATTGGGGAGTTAAATCTTTGATTTTTAAAAAATAAATCTACACACATTTCTATTAACTTTTTGCGTTATAATTACATATCCACATTTATCTTGGACATGACCTATGAAAGTAAAACAAACTGTAATTATACTCTCCAACCAGTTCCTCAGTTTTGTATCTCCAGCTCAATAGCCTGAACTATAGTATTCCTATGCTCAAAAAGACAAAATCATTGAAGTCAAACTTGGATTCACTAAGGTGCTGGCAGGTGGGACTAGATTGGGTTGGGATACCTGGTCGGCACAGACGAGTTGGACTGAAGGGTCTGTTTCCATGCTGTACATATCTGAGTCTATAAAATATCTGATTACATTGCTTTATATTCCCTGCCATCAAACTTGCTTCATCTGAAACATCCATTTTGTCTTGACTCCATGTGTGAAACACATAAGATTCAAGAGCTGTCAGGATATTCCTGAAGAGCTTATGGACAAAAGTAATGCACAAAAGCAAAAGCAACTTGATGATAAGCAAATAACGTTTTCAATGGAAGTTCAACAGATAACATGCACATTCACCAGAAGAAAGCACTGGATTGCAATTAGTGGTGAGAGTTTCTTGCTGCTATTTTCCACTCCTGACCACAGGGTACATGAGATAGCTCAGAACTTATTGAACCCAAACCTTCCTGATCACGTGGGCTCTACACAATATGTTTTCGTTGAAATACTTAACTAAAGTACTGGAAATAATCAGCAGATTTGGCAGCATCTGTGGAGAAAGAATGAAATTTAAAATTTCAGGTCCCTGACCCTTCAGGGAAACTCGAAGTAAAACCTGTCCATTGCTTTTCTGTCTTACTCTAGACACACACCATTTTCCTTTATGATAGCAATTGTTCCATCATGAAACCTGCATGTCAAGGGCAGCTCTTGCATTATCACTAACCACCATCACTCACAGAAATTACTAAGCACACAACACTAAAACCACTTCCTCCACTTCAGCAGCTTCCACTGGAGCAGGAGTTGGCCATTCAGCCCTTCAAGCCCGCACCATTTAAGATCATGATCAATGGAATTATAACCACAATCCATATCCCTACCTACACAGTAACATTTCGTCCACTTGCTTATTAGGAATCTATCCATCTCTCCTTCAAAATATTTAAAGGCTGTATTTATGAAAGAGTTGCAAAATTAGACGTAATGAGCTTTATATGGGCAATCCCCTATTTTCAAACCGTGATACAATTGTTCTAGATTCTCCCAGAAGAGGAAACATCTTCTCCACATGTACCCTATTCAGGAGCTCTCAAGATATTCCTAATGAAGAGCTTATGCTTGAAACATCGAGTCTAGCACTCCTCGGATGATGTCTGACCTGATGTGCTTTTCCATTGCCACACTTTTGACTCTGATCTCCAGCATCTGCAGTCCTCACTTTCTCATATTCTTCTATGTCTCTATCAAGTCACCTCCTAGTCTTCTAAAGTCGAGCACTCTAAACTCAAGCACAGTTTGTTCAGCCTTTTCTCATCCTTTCCATTCCAGATCCTTTGATTTCTGAATTGTGTATATCCTCCTGTAAGTAAGGTGGTCGACTGTACTCCAGATGCAGTTTTACCAGTGCCATGTATAAGTGAAGCATAATCTCCCAACTTTTGTACTCAATTTCTCTCACAATAAATCAATAATATTCCATTAGCTTTCCTTAGCACTTTATGTACTTGCAGTCTTTGTAATTAATGCATTAAGATACTCAGATCCCTCTGCTTATTTGCAATCTCTTGCAATTCACAACATTTTTATTAGCAGTCACTTGGCACACTTAACCGCTAGCCTTACTTTCTTGCTGATTACACAATGCTGACAAAAAGCAGATGGAGCTTCCTCATTTTTAAACCTCTTATTCTACCTGTTGACAGACCACACAGTTCAAGTGATTTGCCTAGGTGTCACATTTTAAATGAGGCCCAATATTATTATTTTGGTCTGTCTAAATTATCACACAGGCATTATTATGCATTTGTTTCTGTTTCTAAGTTGGTCAGGAGGGATAAATATTCCAATTATTCACATCTGCTATCATATTTTGGTTTGGGTTCGCAACATAGGTAGAAGAAGGACAATGAAACAGCAGAGCTGGGGAATCATTTGCTCATAATCATCTACCGTGATGACATATCAAGAGGAGAGGATTAACAGTGGATTACCCATCAGTCACAGCGAATTTGACATCCTCCGCACCAACATACTATGTCTGTGGTGTTTCCTCTCAGTCCCTAGTTCTGGGGATTTTTCTGAAGTCGGGCGGGGAATCTGATAGTGGACATGAACATGTAGCATTAAAATTTTCACACAGCATGAGGAGATCCTAACAGTAGAGGACTAAGTAACGATGTCCCTTCCCTGTAGAGTCTGGGTAGTTAGATACCAATGTTTTCAGAGTAATTTGGCTCATGCTTACTGGCCTGAAAGAGAGGATGTTTAAGGAATTTGATATCCAAATGCAGGTTCAAAGTGCAACTCTGAAGCTCTGTGAGAAGAGGAAGGTAGGATTCTCAAGTGTACAACTATCCTTCGCAGCAACAAAACTGAGAAACTGACTTTCTTACAGATACTCAAGCTGCAAGTCATAGATTCATCAACTGCAACTCCTGAACTAAGAAACAGGTAGAGACCAATCAATATTATAACATATGACAGTAAAAGCTGCTTCCAGTTTGTGACAGCTGTGGCTCAGGGCTTTCAGGATCCAAAAACCACCATTAAACCAATCATGCCACTATTTAAAAAGGCCATAGCTCCAAGTCAGGTGAAATCAAAACAAGCTGTCAACTGTTGCACTTGTTTGTGTACGAGGTAGATTTTCCTGTCACTTTGACAGTTAAGTGTTCAGCAAATAAGAAAAACCTCAGTTTGCAGTCTACATTGGTGTTGATACACGTGGGACGTGAGACTAAATGTTTATTTGCATAAACCTGTTTGCAAATACAGTGAATGAAATTAGTATTGGAGGGATGGATGGAAATTATGCTCACATTCCTTAAGGCACTCGATGTGGTTTTCCTCAAATGTAGGTCTCATTTGATGACAGGAACCTCTTCATTGGAAAAGCACAGCAGCTCAGGCAACATCTGAGGAGCAGGAAAGTCAATGTTCTGGGCAAAAGCCCTTCATCATCCATATCAACTTTCTTGAATTGTTTCTTCGAGCAAAGGCAACTAACCAAATCCAAATCCTCAGGTGATTCTCTTATGCCATTCGGGATGGATAAATAGAAAGGGCATGTATGTGTACTCAGGCAAGCTCAGTTAATTCTATGCAATTTTGAATTCACTTTTTCAAAACAAAAATAGAAGAGGCAAACATACACTTACAAGGTAGTTGAAGTGAGGTCTGGCTAAGTTCCATACAAGTTTAACGTAACTTTTGCTTTCAACTCTGTCTCTCTGTATATAAACCCAGTGCTTTATTTGCCTTTTTGAAATGGCCTTATTAACTAGTGTTGCTACTTATCGTCATTTCTGCATCTTTGACTCAAGAATCCTCCACTCCCAATATTTAAACAAATATTGAGTGAGGGTGCAGTAGAGGTAAATAGCTGTGTGGAGTTTGCACATTCTCCCAGTGTCTGCGTGGGTTTCCTCCGGGTGCTCCGGTTTCCTCCCACAGTCCAAAGATGTGCGGGTCAGGTGAATTGGCCATGCTAAATTGCCCGTAGTGTTAGGTTAAAGGGGTAAATGTAGGGGTATGGGTGGGTTGCGCTTCGGCGGGTCGGTGTGGACTTGTTGGGCCGAAGGGCCTGTTTCCACACTGTAAGTAATCTAATCTAATCTAATCTAATCTAATCTAAAAAAAACCTCTACTCCATTTAAACACTTATTTTCAAGAAACATTTGATCCTTGTCTTTTTGTTATTAAACAATGCAAACTCTATACCTTTTTAAAATCAGTACTGTGGGCTCTTACATTCAGGTTTGAGATGTTTTTAATTACATCTTTTAGTAAGTCAATTGGCCAATAATTCGCTGGACTTCTACCTTCAATTTCCTTGGTGTTTAATCAGTAAGTCAGGCAGCATCTGTGAAGAGAGAAATAGTTAACATTTTGAGTACAATATTTTTGAATTGACCTGAACAAGTCATTTCAGATTCTGAACATTAGCGGCTTCTCTCTTCACAGATGCTGACAGACCTGCTGAGTTTCTACAGCATTGTGTTTATTTCAGACTTGCAGCATCCATAGTCTTTATTGGTCTTTAATCAATTAGTTTGTCTACAGAGCTGCTAGTGTACACAGCGAAACCCTTGGAAACTGCTATTTACCTCTACTGCACCCTCACTCAATATTTGTTTAAATATTGGGAGTGGAGGATTCTTGAGTCAAAGATGCAGAAATGACGATAAGTAGCAACACTAGTTAATAAGGCCATTTCAAAAAGGCAAATAAAGCACTGGGTTTATATACAGAGAGACAGAGTTGAAAGCAAAAGGTACGTTAAACTTGTATGGAACCCTAGCCAGACCTCACTTCAACTACCTTATAATACCTCAATATAGTGGAGTCTACTCCTCTGATTTCATCAGAAAGCAACCAACAATGCATCTACTGAATATGCAACTTTCTGAATGACTCAACTTGCTAAGGAACTGAAACCCCCCCCCATATTGTTGTCAAAAATAATGAAACTCCATATCTGTGCAGTGTGTGAAAACTCAAGCACTACAGCATCACCTCTGATAGGAGGGTGTAATTACAACAGAGTCACAGATTTACAGCATTGAAACAGACCCTTTGGTCCAACTTGTGCATGCCAACCAGATATCCTCAATTAATCTAGTCCCATTTGCCAGCACTTGGCCCATATCCCTCAAAATCCTCCCTATTCATATACCCATTTAAATACCTTTTAAATGGAGTAAATAGACCAGACTCCATTACCTCTTCGGGCAGCTCATTCTATACATGTATCACCCTCTGCATCTAAGGTTGCCCCTTAGATCCCTTTTAAACATTTCCCCTCTCACCAGAAACCAATGCCCTCTAGTCTGGTCTACCCCACCCCAGTGAGAAGACCTTGTCTATTTACTCTATCCATGCCCTTCATGATTTTATAAATCTGTATAAAGGTCATCCCCTCAGTCTCCAATGCTTCAGAGGAAAACAGCCCCAGCCAATCAGCCCCTTCATATAGCCCAAACCCATCCAACCATGGCAACATCCTTATAAATCATCTTTATGATTTTGACACAGATGGCAATAAATGCAATTACAGGATATAATATTTGACATAAAGTCCTGTCAAGTAAAGATTTATATATTGTTGGCTTAAAAAAAAGAGAATTTACAGTTGCAGTCAGAGATGAAGAACAATTTTTTAAATTTTGTGTTTCAAGTCTTGTATACAATAGGATAACATTTAATAGCAAACAAAATTCGCAGCTGTCAGAATAGGCATGCTGACATTACCCAGTGGCACTTTCTAAAATACTTTTACAATAGGAAAAGGTTTAAAATGTTTCCTATAGTTCAGCCTACCTGACCAAGGTGCGAATCACATCCAATTGTCTCCTGAATCTAGATACACTCTTTAGTTCAAAATTTTCCTGTAGCTTACCACTTCAAGAAGTTGCCCGCCCAGGTGAAATAGTTTTCTTGACTGTCATTCTTACTTGATTTTTGGATATTTTACAACAGTGAACAATGTTTTTTAAAAATCATTGATGGGATTAGGGCATTCTGGCAAAGTTGGCCTATGTTGTCTATTCCTAACTGGCCTTGAGAAGATAGTGGTGAGTCAACTCTATGAGCTGTTGCCACTCAAGAGAATTGAAGGACTTTAACCCAGTGACAGTGAAGGAATCAGGATGTTGTGTGGCTTGAAAGAAAATTTCCAGATAGTGGTGTTCCCACGCATCTGCTGCTCTTGCTTTTTCTGTATGAGCTGGGGCACAAGACTTCATTCAGTACTAAAGCTAAGATGTTGGTGGGGCCCACAGTCTTTGAGCCCAGCATGCTTTATCATTTCTTGATAAGACTAAGTGTATCAAATAGGCTGAATCTACTTTCTTTATAATGGAAGAGTTTGAAAAGGATTATTCTCTTGGCACATATAGCTTCAGATGACTTAAACTTGGCCTTTGCAACAGTGTACTGTGTTCTACCAAAATGAAGATGAGGATATTGAGAGAACCTCTCCCTTCTGTTCGTTATTTAATTGCTCAACACCATTCTCACCTACCTTGTGAAACCATTGACTTGAAACCATTGGTTGGGAGATTACTTTAGTTCTATTTCTAGCATATCATTTGTGCTGCTTCGCAGACATGTCTTCCGGTGTTTAGCTTTACCAGAGTGTCAGCTAATTTTTAGGCATACCTGTTGCTATTCTGAGCACATTCTTCTGCACTACTCACAGAACAAGAGCTGGTGAGGGGTACACCGGATCAGAGGCTATAGATTATGGTGGAATGCAATGCTGCAGCTGCTTGCAGTGGTTCATATTGCTGAATCTATTCCTTTTAGTACAATGACAGTGTCTCCAGTCTGCAGGCAGCACTTCGTCTCCACAAGAACTCCATAATGGTTATTACTACGACCAATATCATGGACAAAGGTACCTATGAAAGTGGTGATTGCAAATAAGTTCTCCTGTGGTGTTGACTCTCTCACCACCTCCACTGGCTCAGTTTGGATCTCTGCTTTTCAAGTCCCAACCAGCTTCATCAGTATTGGTGCCAGTGAGTCACTTCGAGACAGCTATTGAACCCAAGTACACTGAATGCACTTGCTGCCTTAGCAGCTCTTTGAAGTCTTGGTTTAACCTAGAGAAGCACTGATTCAATAGCTGAAGGGGGACAATGGTTGATAATAATCAGAACTTTGCTTGCCTGTATCTGACCTGATTCCATGAGGACCTGGAGTCATCACGGAGGACTTCCAGACCCATTCCACTGGTGAACAAGTGTCCCTTTTTTTGGCTGTCTTCTTAACATTGATAACAAAGGGGCATTTAGACCAATCAACACTGATAATGCTCAGCATGTCATTCCATACTGTGTGCCACTGTGCAGACACCTTAGTTGAATATATCCTGCTTATAGTACAGTTCCTAATGATAGAGAAATTTGGGCCATTGGTTAAATGATTCTGAGTTGATGACCATGTCAGGGTAATCTTGGTTAGTCTGTGGGATAGCTCCCACATTTGGCACAAGTTCCCAATGTTAATGAAAAGAACTTTGTAGGGTTGAACAAGCGAGATGTATCTTCTTCACTTCCTGATGCCATCCAGTTTTATTCCTATTGTTTGAATAGTGGTGTGATACTCCAGAGTGGCTTGATAGGGTATTTTGAGGACAGCTAAAAGTTAACAGCATTGCTGAGAGTCAGGAGTCACAGATTGGCTGTTAAAGTTAGTAAACCAGTTAAGGTTTTAGTAAAAAAAAAATCAATTTTAGCATTGCCATAACAAATAATAACAACATTTTATTGCATATTTATTTCAGTGACTTTAAACTGTCCAGTTTCCATTGAGAAATTTCAACTCATGGTTCTGGATAATTATAATCATTTTGCTTGACCAGTATTTTACTAATCACCATGTAGCACCTAATCAGTTCTGTTGTCATGACAAAATAATCCAAATTGTTAGCTCAAAACCTCCTTCTCCAAACTGACATCATTTCTGTTCAATTCAAAGATGGAATAGAAGAACAGAGTACCTACCTGAAAGCTCCATGACATTCGGGCTTTATGTCTCGACTGAGGAATACTTGTCTGCTCTGGGAAGACCTTTCATATTTTCACAAGGGATCCTGATGTCCAGGTGGCTGCCATCCTTCAGTTATCACAGTACTGTACCTTGAGAATGAACAGCATCAGCACTGTGATAACTGAGCCAGGGCAGCCAGAGAATCAATGATGGGAGCACTCAGGCACTGTCATTGTTTTGAACTGAAAAAACAAAGGTACATTAAGCACATACATCTGACAAGTGATTTATACTGTAATTTTCTCTAACTATAGTTCAAAGAGGAGATTGAAATCTAAATGTCTTCCAACACATTTTCTGAAACGGCTGTAATTTTACATGGTGATCTTACTGTCTGAAACAGACTGTGCTAGTCAGTTTAATTCAGGAGGTTCAGTGTCACACTACATTGATGATCCAGTAAATAAAACTGCAAAGCTAAAATCCACCAACACCAAGAAAGTAAACTCTTTTTAATCCCCAATCGCCTTGGGTGCTAACAGTCAGTTAGCAGGATATAGGAAAGTTATTGGGTACAAGTATCTTAGACATCAATTTGAATCTTCCCCTCAACTAACATTCATATATCTGCTCTTGCACATGGGGTCTCTGCATAATTATCAGGAATCAGAGCTACTTATTTTGTTTTCTTAGCCGAGAGGGGTCAAAGCCATCCAGCTGAGAATATATTCCTGAATTTGGACCAAGAGAGTTCTAGTGTCCATTGATCCAGTCAACACCATGTTCTGCATTCAACTCACTAAGCCACCGAAGGATATAATTATACACTTGCAATGTCTTGGCATACAAGGTTATGGGCCAGTGTTGGAAAATGGAATTAATTAGGTGCTTGTTTTTGACCAGCACAGCCTCAATGGGCTATAAGGCCTTTATTGTTCTGTAAACCTCTGACTGTATTTGGTACACACCAGTCTTTATGCTCCACATGAATGTCCTCTTATCTTTCTTCATCTAATCTGATCAACATCCTTCTAGTCCCTTTTCCCTCCAGTTTTTTCTCTAGCTTTGCCTTCAACACATCTCTGCTAAATCACATCAATTACACCCTGTTAATTCCATATTATATCCATCTTCTCAATTCCCTATTGGATTTATTACTGACACTCTTAGATTTATGGCCCATTGTTCTTGACTTCTAGCCAATCTCTCTTCATAACTGAAACTCTCCAGGCTAGCAATATCATGGCAAATCTCCTTGGCAACCTTTCCATTGCTATCATATCCCTCCTGTAATGTGGATTTTCAGAACTGCATACAATACTCCAGCTGTGGCCTAACCAATATTTTATATAGTTCCAGCATTACCTCTGTGCTTTTAAATTCTATGCCTCATCTAATAAAAAAAAAGTGTGGCTTCTTAACCACTTTACCTACCCTTCCCAGTTGCATAGGCCAAATAGCTTGTTTCTGTATTATAAATAGCAAGTAATGTGGAATAAATCATGACTCTATGGACAATTCCAGAAACAACTGATGTTTTCTCTAGATTGCATAACCTTCAACTATAGAACATGGATATTGTTCTTTACTTACATAGAATATCAGGAAGCCCAGGACAAAAGGGGTCACAGGTGACCTGACATAAAATGAATTCTGCACCCCTTGTCTTCTACTGCTTTCCCAAGAGCTGGGGTGGTTAAAGAATATGTTTGAAAATGTAAGAACAGTTTAAGTTTAAAAAAATGTTTAACACTTACACAAAAGATATTTCCTGTTGGTTTTGAACAGTTTCACTTCCAGCAACATGTATGCTTTAAGTTACTTTACTAAACCAACCAATAAAGGCAAAATATACCACATCTGACTGTAGCTGTGGTATGCAAATTGATTGGTGTGGAGTCGGGAAGTTTATAAACACTACACTATGACCTAATACAGCGCTTCAGGTTCATCAGCTGTTTATTGGTCAATTTCCTAGCTGCTTTAGAAGTTGGCAAAAATGATTTCAACCACAAGTGTGAATGCTACAATACTTACCATCTACACATTTTCTGCTTTTTTTTATCATTTGGAAGTGTCGTCTGTGTTACTGCCCAGGGATGCTGAATGATTGACAGATCCAGACTTTCAGAGTTGAACAAGTGGTAAGCATTCATACGGAGCTCAAGTAGAGAACAGATTACTGGTCATCTGTTTCTGCTAATACCATTCTTAGAGAGTTCATTATACTTGTCTGAGCTTAGGACTCACAATGGCAACTCGCCTAGTGGAGGTCTATTTTGATAAATGGGAGTGTTCACCTGGCTTGTTTGACATTTTTATGACGTTATTCTGTGATCTCTTCAGTACAGTTTATGTTATGCTCAGATTAGGTTAGATTAGATTATTTAGTGTGGAAACAGGCCCTTCGGCCCAAAAAGCCCATACCGACCCTCCAAAGAGTAACCCACCCAGACCCATTCCCCCTGACTAATGCACCTAACACTATGGGCAATTTAGCATGGCCAATTCACCTGACTTGCACATATTTGGATTGTGGGAGGAAACCGGAGCACCCGGAGGAAACCCACGCAGACATGGGGAGAATGTGCAAACTCCACACAGACAGTCACCCGAGGTGGGAATCTGGGTCCTTGGCATTGTGAGGCAGCAGTGCAAACCACTGAGCCACCGTGCCAACTCGCACTTGGAAAATTTGAAGGAGGAGTGAAATGTGTAAATGTTCTCATATGATAGTGAAATTGTGGTTGACAGTTTTATGGGGTAGCAGAAATTTTCTCTTTTATGAAGCAAATTTCTGAACGGGTAATGATTTTACCCAGCATTTTAGCACTCACTACTGTTATTATATGGGCTCTTTGGTTCTCCAAGAGTGCGTAACGAGCAAATAGATATGGAGATGGCATGGGAAAAGGATGGGGTGAGTGAGTATGTATGAGAGTGTTAGAGGACTTCACAGTCTTTGGTACAACGTATATGAGGTTGGGCAGGTCTCGTAACCAGGCCAAAGTGAGGACTGCAGATGTTGGAGATTAGAGTCAACATTAGAGTAGTGCTGGAAAAGCACAACAGGTCAGGCAGCATCCAAGGAACAGGAAAATTGACGTTTCGGGCGGGAGCCCTTCATCATGATTCCTGATGAAGGGTTCCTGCCTGAAACGTTGATTTTCCTGCTCCTTGGATGCTATCTGACCTGTTGTGCTTTCCCAGCATCACTCTAATGAGGTCTTGCGAGACTCAGTCCTTGGCCCACAATGTATTGCTGGGGTTGACTCTCTCCTGTCTACAAATCCCTAGAGGAAAGATCGAGCTTTTCGAACAGAGGCAAGCATGCCATGTCAGAAAAATTCCCAATTGGGCTACCTGCTTTAGCAAGAGAGAGAAAAAAAAAATCAGTTAGATTTCAATGTTACTATTTATTGATAGAGGCACCCAACCTTCAACAAACAGTAATGTCACCAATTCCTTTACTGAATCACTGATTAGAGTTCAACATCCAGTGTAAGATTTTTAACACTGAAAATATAAGGAAAAAACAATGCTGTTTCCCTGAGATTAACAAACATTACTTGAGATAGAGAAAGAATTAACATTTCAATTTGGTTTTTCAAACCTCTCATGTTTATTTAGAAATATATTACCTTACCTCGATATCGCTTGGCAGTGCATTGCATCATGCAGCTCGAACTACATATCGGGGCTCTACACTTGACCTTCACTGTCATCATGACTGGTTTCCTCCACAATCAGGATTAGCACTTAGCTGCTGAAACTTGCATATGTGGTTGTCAGCGGAGGGGAGAATTAGAATTAGCTACAACGCCTCTGCTACTGTCCAGCCTGTCACACAAGACTCACCATGGCCACTTCAGCAAGATATTGGCAATCACCTGTTTACAGAACAGCCCGACATGTACTAGACGGGAGCAGAGAAAAAGGAGGTGAAAAACTATATAAAAATTGTAGAGTCAGGCTCTTGTGGAACAATGGTAGTAGTTCGGATCCAAATTCTACCCGCCCTAGAGATGTGTCATAAAATATCTAGACAGATTGCTTTCAAACAACTATCAATTGCAAAGTTATGTTGCTTCAAAGTGGAAGCTAAAACTGACAATTTACACAGGTTTGAACTGGAAATATAAATGCATTCTTATGATTTAAACAGCTGGAGTTGAGGGGCTTATAGAACAAATTTTGTATCAAAGAAGACAAGGTTTGTTTCAAATAGGGATTCCACACAAATACAAAGTAGGCCTGAACCTACAAAGGCCAGGAACATAACAGTTTGTGTATCATATTAATTGGATTTAAATAGACTGAATTAGCAAAGGATAATTAAGAAAGACGCAGATAAGTAAATATAAGTTTAACCTAAACTGGAGGGAGGTATATAAACATAGTTGACTGTAATTACTTTAACTTTAATTTCAAACACAAATATTACTGCAATGATAACACGTTAGGCAAAATTTTCACAATATGGAAATTTTAAGAAACTATGACTATCCACAAATGCATCTGGCTGGTCTTGTTCAAGTTCAAAATTAGAGTCTGAGAAACTGTGCAGTAAGGAAACAACACACACTGTAACAGGTGGGGGACCACAACAAGAACAATGAGGCACAGCAAGATATAGGACCATTTTTGCAGTTGGGTGGGGAGAGATGCAGATTCAGGTACAGATAATGAAGGAAAGTTCCATTAGCTCTTCAGCAATCTGATGTGTTTAGAGCATGGATCTCAATGAAGCAAGAAGAAAAATGGCACTCAGGAAAGGGATACCACAGAAATGCTATGGCGACATGGAGCAATGGTTAATCATGGGCAAGAGTGACATGTAGGGCTGCTGGTGGGATATTTGATAGCTTGAACAGACAATTACTTCTGTAACACAAGGCATTCTGTAATATGTATTCTATATTCCAAGGTAAGAGACTGAATGGAGTGTTTACAAAAGAGAAGGGTTTTCAGTAGACTCAAGGTTTATGTCAGAACCAATGACACTGGAAAGAATGCAATTAAGGTCCAGCCACATTGTTTAAATTATTAGGAACCAGATTAAGATCATTATCTCAAAAAGTAGTAATCTAAGAATTATCATTAGAGTGGAGGAACTGCCAAAATGAGGAGTGAATGTATAGGAGGCGCAGATTTATATTCCAGAGACTACATTACATCTGGGATGGAAGGTGAGCCTAATGATGAACAGAGTGGAGACCAAACACACAGTGGCTGAGCAACGGATGCTTTAGGGTAGTTTTAAATCATTGGACAAAAAAAGTTAAAACAAAATAAAAAATACTAAAGCAGAATATTGGAAGGAAGGGTTAAAAAATAAATGAAGATATGGGAAAGATAAAAGAAGACAAAGAACAAAATCATACCAATCCATAGCAGAACGGATTCATATCAAGACAAAGGTGTTTAAGAAGCAAACTGACAAATCAGAATCAGGTACGACAGAAAATGATGACATCGTTTTAAATGTTTCATAACAAACAATTAAATATAGCCAAGGATAACATAAAACATTCTGGGAGATAGGAAAGGAAGATAGGACCTAGCCAAATATTACAGCAATATCATAACTGTAGATTGTAAAGAAAGATAGAATCTGCATCCATACAATGATTTGTACCGTTACTAAAAAGCACTTCTCAGCCCAGCAAGTAATTTTGAAGCATAATTGCTGTTGTTATGAAGGAAATAAGGCAGACAATTTATACAAAACAGAAAGCTCTTTCTAGTACTGATCGTATTTGTTTCGAATAAGTAGTGTGGAAAGCAAAGGTCTGGGCATCAGTTATCATAAAATTAGGTTCATTACAAGAAAGGAATAGGGAAACATTGCCAAAGGATACTTGATGGGAAAGAATAAAATGATAAAATGAAGAATAAAGGGAAAATAAACTGAAGATCAGAAAAAATGTTTAAACAGAAGGTGGAAATTCCAGAAAGGCAAAAAAGATTGTATTATTGAAGTTAGAGGTTTCAAGCAAGAAAATCTAGCTGAAATATGAAATTACAAAAAAAAAGGAATGAATGCTTCCAGTAAAAGATCATAAAGATAAAGTCAGGGTAAATACATTAAAAAATTACATACATTGAAAAAAAAATTAGAAGATTTAAAATGTAACAAACATTAAAAACATTTTTTTAAATGAAGATTAAGAGAAATCAAAAGCAATAATGCAAACCAACATTAGGACTAATTAGAAATTAAGAAAGTATGTCATGGAGAATGAGTAAACACTTACTTTATCTCAGTTTTCATAGAGGGCTTAGACAAAATTCAAGGGTAGCACCAGGACCTTACAGACAACATCCAAAGAAGTTAAAGATGAAAAGTAGGGGCTTTAGTTTTGTTTTCTACCGTTTCAATGCATAAGAATTGGGATATATACTTGAGGATGGAAAATAAAATTCAGTTCTTCAAAAGAGGAAGCAGTTTTACTTCAGCTGTTGGGAAACTACCAGTGTCTATAAAAGGATGAAGTTACAAAATAGTTCAATAAATTTGAACTAAATGAGGACTAGTCTACACAAATTTCTAAAGATTGTTCCTCATCAGCTATAGAGAATTATATAAAAATATAAAGCAAATATAGCAACTATGATTTGTGGGAACTTTCAAAAACTGTATTCCATCAAGTACCGCAAAAGAAACCAGATAAAGATGACAAATGAACTTAAAAAGGTTATATAATCAGACACAGAGGTTGTTAAAATCAGAAGTGACGTGACATCAGCTCTGATGAAAAGTGATCTAGATTCGAAATATTAGCTTGCTCTCTCTCCATGGGTGCTGCCTGACCCACTGTGATCATCAGCATTTGTTGTTTTCAGTACAGATTCCAACATCTATAGTAATTTGCTCCTACGGTATTTTGATTGCCACTTGACATGAGTCCATTTTGCAAGCACTCAATAATATCAATTTATAAGTGAAATCATTTGGAATTAATGGAACAACAACATTTTCTGATATCAAGAAATCAAGGAGACAGGAAAATATTCAAAGATTGTTTGAGGGCACAGACAGGCCAGCAGGATGAGCAGATAGGTGTCAGGTGGAGACTGTCAGTCTTTTCCCCTGACTTTGTTTCCAAGGATTGGACCACAAACTTTGATTGGCTTGGTCCATGCTTATGGGCAAAATACTACAGTAGTTAGCTACTGCAGGGTGGCTGACCAGGAAACTCTCCTGCTCGCACACTTCATGGCAAGTGGTATCAGTAGGATATACAAGCTTGTTTGTAGGGTATAAACTTGTTTGGTCACATTTAATAGACATTCCATGCCAACAGCTCCTGGATGGGGACTCAGATCTGGAGATTCTAAACCAGAAGTGGGTGCTACCATTGCAACACAAGATCACCCCTTCAGTTAAATCCATTGTGGAAACATGTGGACTATTAAGAGTGGAAAGAAAAATAGTTAGAAAAAAAACAACAGAGACTAGATAATCTAAATGTTTGCATTCTACTGCAGTCCAACATTTTTTGATATCTAGGAACTTGCAACAGTTTATGATGTAGCGTACAACAAATTTCTGTTTAAATTATTTAGTTTATAAATTAGGAACTTCAACAGTCCAAAATATCAGGAATACCAAAACATTCTCAGTGGGATCAAGGAATGGAAAACCAACAATCTTCATATTTTTGATCCCACAAGGCTTCTGCACAACTTAATTTGAAATAAAATGAAAATAATATGCACTATTCACTGGAATATGAATTTTCTGCACCTCTGTTCCTTTAAAATTAATCATTCACTAATAGGAGTTAACTGCATTTGCCGAAGTCTTATGACTTGATACAAATAATGCATAAACTGTAAATTTGGCTGTTTTGCAAAAAAAACATTTAGTGAGCGAAGTTTGCAGCATTATGTTCACCAGACAGCTGGATTTGTTTTCCATTTACAGTGTGACATTCTGTCTGTACTATGTAAATTCATTCGCAGTGTCCTAAAACTTGAGTGGGTCCAGAGTAAGTGACAGGGAAAATTAAAATCAGCCTGGGCTCCTGCCCTTTATCAGTACGACGCAATGCTCTTCCTATACTTGTTCAAGATTCTTCCCCCAGACAAACCATACAGTATACTTATCCATAAATGAAGTGCAGCCTCGAGGATGAAGTGTCAGAAAGCTGATTATGCCTGAGGGAAGACCTCCAGTAATGTCTGAAAATCAAAGACAATAAGTATTGTGTTCAGGTTCAATGCCTCCCACAGTTAAATAGCATGTCAAAGCTCACAGAGAGGAGTTATAAATAAGTTACAGCACACAAGCATGTTATTGCTAGTCACAAAGTGCCTGTAGAAATACAGCAAAAGGAGGCAAAGTCTTTGTATTTGGTGAGTTGCGGAGGGGAAGGAAAAAGCAATGAAATTCTAATAGAAAATAAAATCAGCACTCGACAGCAACAATATTTACATGCAGTAGGTTTTCCACTCCACTGAATTCTTGTTCTCAGTGCACTGTAGGGAAATCGAGACAGAAGTTGAAGGAATTCCCATATTCAGAGAAAATTGGGAGAGAACTCAGACCTCCTCGTGCTCTTGCAGAAGGATATTGCAACACAGATGCAAAGAGCAAAAAGCAAATTGACTATGCACCATTGGCAGTGTGTTCCACACACCCACCACTCTCTGTGTAATGAACCTACCTCTGTCATCTCCCCTAAACCTTCCTCCAATCACCTTAAAATTATGCCCCCTCATGACAGATATTTCCGCTGTGGTAAAAAGTCTCTGGCTATCCACTCTACCTATGCCTCTCATCATCTTGGACAACTCTATCAAGTCACCTCTCATCCTTTTTCACTCCAATGAGAAAAGCCCTAGCTCCCTCAACCTTTTTTCATAAGGCATGTCCTCCAGTCCAGGCAGCATCCTGGTAAATCTCCTCTGCACCCTCTGTAAAGCTTCCAGTTTCCTATAATGCAACGACCAGAATTGAACATAATATTCCAAGTGTGGTCTAACTAGGCTCTATAGAGCTGCAGCATTATCTGCAAATGAAAGCCAACACACCAGATATCTTCTTAGCAACCCTATAAACTTGGGTGGCAACTTTGAGAGAGCTATGGATATGGACCCCAAGCTCCCTCTGTTCCTCCACCCGGCCAAGAATCCTCCCTTTAACCCTGTATTTTGCATTCAAATTCGACCTTCCAAAGTGAATCACTTCACACTTTTCCAGGTTGAACTCCTGCCAGTTATCAACCCAGTTCTGCATCCTGTCAATATCCATTGCAACCTACACTTTTCACAACTCCACCAAACTTTGTGTCATTGGCAAACTTACTAATCCATCCTACCACTTCCTCATCCAAGTCTTATATATATATTAAAAAAAAATCACAAACAGCAGAGAGCCCATAACCAATCCTTGCAGAACACCACTGGTCACCAAGCTCCAGGCTGAATACTTCCCATCGACCACCAACCTCTGTCTTCTATCGGCCACCCAAATCTCTCTGCAGACAATCCAATGCCTCCTTACTTTCTGAATGAGCCGACTATGGGAAACCTTAGCAAACGCCTTGCTAAATTCCATGTACACCACATCCACTGCTCTATCTTCATCAAGCTTACTGTCACATCCTCAAAAAGAATTCAATAAGGTTTGTGAGGCATGACCTTCCCCTCACAAAGCCATGCTGACTATCTCTAACCAAACTTTGGTTTCCCAAGTATCATATATCCTGTCTCTCAGGAATTCTCTCCAATACTTGGCTCACCACTGACATAAAACTAACTGGTCTGTAATTCCCAGGATTATCCCTATTCCCTTTCTGGAACAAGGGATTAACTTTTGCCACCGTCCAATCACCTGACACTAATCCAGTGGACAGTGAGGATACAAAGGTCATTGCCAAAGGTGCAGCAATCAATTCCCTCACTTCCTACAAGGACCCACGGTATATCTTGTTTGGTCCAGGGGATTTATCCATTCTTAGGTTTTTCAAATTTTTCAGCACATCCTCCTTAACATCAATCTGTTCTAGCATATCAGTCTATTTCACCCTGTCCTCAGAAATGTCAAGGAGTCTCTCAGTCGTGAATACTGAAGCAATGTATTCACTAAGTACCTCCATTACCTCCCCTGACTCCAGGCACAAGATCCCTCCACCATACCTGAGGGCCTTACTCTCACATAAAATGTAGAATGCCTTAGAGTTTTCCTTAATCCTACCTGCTAAAGCTTTTTCATGCCCCCCTATTAGGTCTCCTAAGTCCATTCTTCAGTTCCTTCCTGGATACCTAGGGTCCTGTCTGATCCTTGCCTCCTCAATCTTAAGCAAGTTTCCTTCTTCCTCTTGACTAGATGTTCCATATCCCTTGTCACCCAATGTTCTTTCAATCTACCATCCCTCCCTTGCCTTGGTGGGACAAACCTGTCCAGCACGATCACCAAGTGCTTACTAAACCACCTTCATATTTCTGTCGTGCATTTCCCTGAGAACATCTGTTCCCTCTTTAGGTGCCCCAGATCTTGCCCAATAGCATTGTAATTCCCCCTTTCCCAACTAAATACCTGCCTGTACCGTCTGCCCCGTCCCTCTCCACGAGTATAGTGAAGGTCAGGGAGTTGTGATCACTATCACAGAAAAGCTGTCCCACTGATAGATCTATCCCCATAATGTCAAACTTTCACCTCAGCCCTCACATTCAGTTCTTCTGTCCATGTTTTGATTAAGGCTATAATAATGTTTGGCACTGTGATGAAGTGCCACAACAGTACTGATGACTAAACCTGCCCAATATACTGTTAACAATATCTGGCTAACATCAAGACATGAGGATTGGCATGGCAAGGAGTAAACAGTGAGATTGGGCCTACCCTACTTTTTATGGGCAAGAAATACCTGAGCAATTTTCCACTTTGTCATCAAAGGATGTCAATGTTGTAGTCACACAAGAGGAGCACAGCGAATTCTACTATACAACTTTTCAGTGCTACAGCATGGATCTTGTTAGCAATCATAGCCTTTGACATATCCTGCACTCTCTGCTACACTTGAACCATGCTGGCATCAGCATCCTGACAACTCCAATAGCTAGGACTGTAGAGAGCACTTTACAACTAAAAAAAACACCGATGATTTCTCGTGAGGGGATGCATATGAAGCAAAATGAATATGGCAGCATTGCAAGGCAACTATTGCGATTATGACAACCATCGTGGGATAGGAAGGGACAGAGTGCACCAACACAAAAAGTAGCAAATAGGGCAAATGAGGAAAAAAAATGAAAAAGATGCAAAATTAATAGGTCTGCACTTAAGCGTATTTAGCAGTCTAAACAAATGAATTAATGGGGCAAATAGAGGTTAATAGGTATAATCTTATAGCTATCATAAAAACAAAGCTACCAGGAGATACAAGTTGGAAACTAAGTATTCACGTGATTGGGTAGCTTTGTTAACTCAAGATGGAAAAGAATGATATCAACAAGGAGAAGAAGATAGGGGCGGCATGGTGGCTCAGTGGTTAGCACTGCTGCCTCACAGCGCCAGGAACCCAGGTTCGATTCCTGCCTCAGGTGACTATCTGTGTGGAGTTTGAACATTCTCCCAGTGTCCACGTGGGTTTCTTCCAGGTGCTCCGGTTTCCTCCCACAATCACAAAGATGTGCAGGTCAGGTGAAATGGCTATGCTACATTGCCCATAGTGTTATGTGCATTAGTCAGGGGTAAATATAGGATAGTGGAATGGGTCTGGGTGGGTTACTCTTTGGAGGGTCGGTTTGGACTGAAGGGTCTATTTCCATACTGTAGGGAATCTAACCTAAGATATTGGTGGGATTTTAGTCTACAGGGCTCCCACAGCAGCTATAGGATGGAGAATATATTTGGAGATAATAAGTGAATGTAACATAGGCTGTACATTAATCAATTCATGTACATTGGGAAAACCAAATTGGTAGAGTAGCCAAGAAGAATTCGCAGAATTTATTCAGAATGTTCTTCACAAAACGTAGTCCAAAGTCTACAAGACAGAAAAAGGCCCTTCAGCCTGTCAAGTTAGCACTGGTAACACAAACAGGTAGTGACCTATTCTAATCCCATTTACCATCACTTGGCCCAAAGCCTCATATTCCTTACATCGCAAGTCGAAAGACTTCTTACATGTTATGAGGGTTTCTGTTTGTACCAGCCTTACAGTAGAGAGGTCCAGATTCCAACTACTCTGGGTGATAAAGAATTTCCTCATATTTCATCTGACCCTCCTGCTCCTTAAGTCTGTAAGCCCGGTCATTGATCCCTCTACCATGGGACAGACAGATGGATGGACACCTGGATACCTGTGTGGAACAACAATGCAAAGCTCCCCATTCCTTTCCACTACTTAACATTTGTCCATGGCAGCATGACCACAGGTGTCAACATTGTAAAACACTTCCAATAGAAAGTTTGATTAGACCCAAGAGGTTGGCATGCCAACTTAATGCAGGCAGAAGCTAGCCTGTGTAACTCATCACTGACTGACTGCAGGAGAAATTTGGTGGTCCCAAGGTCGAGCCAAGAGCTGTCACCTGCCAATTTTACAGGCCCCTTAAAGGAATGAACCTACTTCAGATACCAGCAATGAGGCCATATTGGTAGGGATCGGTTGAAAAGAGAGGTTGGGTGACTGCAAGTGAGGGAGGGTTGGGGTTGGAAAGAGGGATGCTAAGCTTTGGGGTGCAAGGAGGGGGCTGGGAAAAGCGTGTGGGGGTATGGAATTTGTGTCTGTGTGGCGGCGGGGGGAGACAGG
The DNA here is from genome assembly GCF_037043375.1 of Chiloscyllium plagiosum. Lineage (NCBI taxonomy): Eukaryota > Metazoa > Chordata > Chondrichthyes > Orectolobiformes > Hemiscylliidae > Chiloscyllium > Chiloscyllium plagiosum. The sequence goes on along the minus strand of NW_028270147.1, from coordinate 62,281,113 downwards.
GAAACAGAGACTGATGACAATGTGTCTGCAAGGTGGGAAGGTGAGTGTAAAAGAGGGGCCTTAGTGAGTCTTCTGTCACTAGTGTCGAGGGCTTAGCTAAATCCAAACAAACAGTCTATTAAATAATATGACTTATAGAAAGTGCGCTCAAGCATATTTTACGCTCAGCTAAAGTAAGCAAACTTTAATAATTAGATACTGTACATTAAAATGCTGTTTTAGTGCTGGTTTGTTCTTGCTGACATCTGTGTCATGTATTTGTTTTTCAGGTGTTCAAATAAACAGTCACTTTCAAGAATAATCCAGAAGCCTGTGTAAAATGGAGGCTTCAATTCCTTGCTCAGATTGATGTGCAAGAACCCATGGCACTATTTCATGAAAGAGCAAGGTAACTCTCCCAAGTGCCCCAGGAAGTATTTAACTCTCAATCAACATTAGAGTAAGAGATGATCTGTCTTTATCACATTGTTGAGCAAACATTACCTACTGCACTTTCTATATTACAACAGTGGCTACACTTCGAAAGCATGGTGCGTTACAAATACAAGTTTGTGTTTTTTTTAAAATTGAATTGAAAAGTAGTTATCATATATTCTAATCAGCCCTAGTTTTTGATCTTCCAACAAATTCTCTCCATATCTATCCTGTCCAAGCCATTTATAAATTTAAAAGTTGTAACATTAAGGATTACTTACCATTGAAAGAAAACTAAAAGTTCATGAATATAAATATTCATGCTTTTATTTTTAAGGCCTTCATTTTATACCAAAGCAAAGAATGCAGCTCCATAAAGCAGGAAACCTCCAAAGCTGAAAAGAATGAATCACAAGCAAAGGCAAATGTGAAATTAAATTATGCTAAACCTAAATTACAATTTCATATATTAGAATCTACCTTTTCAACTTTTGTACTTTGACAGTACACAGTATTAAATCTGAATAAACACACAAAATTTTCCATCGGAGTGTAAATTTGTAGTTGAAGAACTAGTCACATACCTCAGGGAGAAAGTGAGGTCTGCAGATGCTGGAGATCCTGAAGAAGGGCTTATGCCCGAAACGTCAATTCTCCTGTTCCCTGGATGCTGCCTGACCTGCTGCGCTTTTCCAGCAACACATTTTCAGCTAGTCACATACCTCAACATGAAAGAATGTGCGTGCATCAGGCAATCTTAGGAAAATGACAAAAAACTCATTTTAAAATTCTTTCATACAACGTTGATATCACTGGCAAGGGTAACATTTATTGCACATCCCTAGTTGCCCTAGAATAGGTGGCAGTGAGCCACCTGCTTACACCCTGTAGTTCAAGTGTATAGGTATACCCAAAATGCTGTTAGGAAAGGAGTCACTGCAAACTATCATGGCAGTCAGCTTTAGATTGGCTTGACAAAAACAGGAGTTGCTAGAAAAACGTAGCAGATCAGGCAGCATCTGTAGGGAGAAGTACAAAGCTAACATTACAGATAGGCACAGTAACAAAATTCTAACCCTGTTTCTCCGTCCACAGATGCTACCTGCCCTTCTACCATTTGCTGTTTTTATTTCCGATTTCCATTATCCTCAGTGCTTTGCTTTTGTCTGACAAACAAGATGTCAAATTTAAGTACACAGAGGCAGAAAATGCCTGTTTTCATACTTGGGCTTCAGAGAAAATCAAACATCAGATAAATACAGTCAATATTTAATCATAAAAGTAAACACCTACAGTGCTTAATATAGAACAAACAGCCAGGTATGTCAAAAACACAATGGAAATTTCAACAATTTAAAAGTCAGTACAGTCAATATACAAATAGGAACATTTTTGGTGGATCATCAGTCATCGACTTTTGCTTTCTCACCTTTCAATTTCTCAGCTAAAGATGCAGATCATGCAGGATCACAGTTCCATTAGTGTTAGGTGTCCTTCAGCACACTGACCAAGTAACCACAGCCTGAGCAGCAAGCACCAATCAGCTACTTAACCACAGAGACATCTTGACTGAGCTAAATATCCAGTTGTAACACTGAACAATGGTCAGTCATACAGTTCCTAGTTAGCCCGTCTACCATCCACAAGGGAAAACAGTATGACAGTTTTCTCCACACTTGCCTGGGTGCTGAAGCATGATTGGTGTTAAAAAAGCTCAACATCATTCACAACAAAGCAGCCTGCTTGATCAGCACCCCTCCACCACCTTCAACATTCACTCCCTTCACCACTGACACACAGTGGTAACCATGTGTACTATATACAGGATGCCAAGGCATAAAATCATCCAGGCTTCTTCAAAAGCATCTTCCAGTCCACCATCTCTATCACCTAAGATTAGGGCAGTAGACACCTAGCATGGGAAGACTCATCTTCTCGACACATAACAGTTGGACATGGAGCTATACCACCATCTGTTCACTATTGTTTGGTCAAAAATCGCAGAACTCCATTCTTAACCACACTGAGGGTGCTCCTCCATCCCATGTGGCAGTTCAAGAAGGTGACTTACCATTAGCAAGCTAGCCAGCAATACCCATATCCCATGAATGTATAAAAACAGTCAGGAAACCAGTAGTTTACTTGTTTCATGACTTATCTTTTTTCAACTTAAGTGTCATGGCTCTACACCAGGGTTTCTCACTTTTATATACAAAGAAAAATCAAAACCTGGCCTTTTATTCTGTAACAAACATGGAGAATACTGGAGAACTCGACAGGTCTGGCAGCATCTACGAAGAGAGAAACAGTTAATGCTTAGAGTCAAGTCTGACTCTTCTTCAGAACTCCCATTCAGCGCACATTCTCTATCCTGTCAACAACTCAGATAAAACACTGTTCCCCATCTCCACAAATTCCCACTCGCTCCTGACCATGATTAACTATGATGGTGTTTGGTCCTGAAACTCAAACATGAGAATGTTAAAATGTTAACATCCATCCACAGCCTTGCCTTTCGCTATCACTGTAACCCTTCCAGAACGACCTTTCTGATTAAGCCTCTTTTAAAGTGTCTTAGGATATTTATCGCGATACCACAGAAAACATGAGTTCTCAATTAGAATTCAACATATATGTGAATGAATAATTATTGTAGATTTGGTACATTCTTTTTAAATATTACTGGAGACGGAACTAGACTGTCCACAATCTCAATGTCATATTTAACCCTGAGATGAACTTCTACTCAATTACCAAAATTTCTGTAAAACTGCTCAAATTCATCACAGAGTCCCATTCACACATCACTGACTCACAGTGGATTCCAGTCTGGTCACGTTCAAGTTTGAAGTTCTCATCTTTGATTCAAGAATTCTCCATGGTTTTCCAACTTCCCCTCCCTGTGCACATGCCCTTCTGAGATCTCAGTACTCCCCCAATTCTGACCAATTGTAATCCTTACAGTAGATTAGATTAGATTACTTACAATGTGGAAACAGGCCCTTCGGCCCAACAAGTCCACACCGCCCCGCCGAAGCGCAACCCACCCATACCCCTACATTTACCCCTTACCTAACACTATGGGCAATTTAGCATGGCCAATTCACCTGACCTGCACATCTTTGGACTGTGGGAGGAAACCGGAGCACCCAGAGGAAACCCACGCAGACACGGGGAGAACGTGCAAACTCCACACAGTCAGTCGCCTGAGGCGGGTATTGAACCCGGGTCTCTGGCGCTGTGAGGCAGCAGTGCTAACCACTGTGCTACCGTGCCGCCCAGTACTGGCAGCCTTCGTTACAGTTGCCCTAAACATTGGAATTCTCTCCCAAATTTTTGTTGCTCTTAGAGAGTCATGGAAACAGACCCTTTGGTCCAACCTGTCCATGCCAACCAAATATCCCAACCCAATCTAGTCCCATCTGCCAGCACCCGGCCCATATCCCTCCAAACCCTTCCTATTCATATACCCATCCAAATGCCTCTTAAGTGTTGCAATTGTACGAGCCTCCATTACTTCCTCTGGCAGCTCATTCCATACACACACCACCCTCTGCTTGAAAATGTTGCCCCTTAGGCCTCTTTTATATCTTTCCCCTCTCACCCTAAACCTATGCCCTCTAGTTCTGGACTCCCCGACCCCAGGGAAAAGACTTTGTCTATTTACCCTATCTATCTCTCTCAATTTTGTAAACCTCTATAAGGTCACCCCTCAGCCTCCGACACTCCAGGGAAAACAGCCCTCAGCCTCTCCCTATAGCTCAGATCCTCCAACCCTGGCAACATCCTTCTAAATCTTTTCTGAACCCTTTCAAGTTTCACATCTTTCCGATAGGAAGGAGACCAGAACTGCACGCAATATTTCAACAACAACCTAACTAATGTCCTGTACAGCCACAACATGACCTCCCAACTCCTGGAATCAATACTCTGACCAATTAAGGAAAGCATACCAAATGCCTTCTTCACTATCCTATCGACCTGCAACTCCACTTTCAAGGAGCTATGAACCTGTACTCCAAGATCTCTTTGTTCAACAACACCCCCAGGACCTTACCATTAAGTGTATAAGTCCTGCTAAGATTTGCTTTCCCAAAATGCAGCACCTCGCATTTATCTGAATTAAACTCCATCTGCCACTTCTCAACCCATCTGGTCCAGATCCTGTTATAATCTGAGGTAACCCTCTTTGCTGTCCACTACACCTCCAATTTTGGTGTCATCTGCAAACGTACTAACTGTACCTCTTATGCTCACATCCAAATCATTTATGTAAATGACAAAAAGTAGAGGACCCAGCACCGATCCTTGTGGCACTCCACTGGTCACAGGCCTCCAGTCTGGAAAAACAACCCTCCACCACCACCCTCTGTCTTCTACCTTTGAGCCAGTTCTGTATCCAAATGGCTAGTTCTCCCTGTATTCCATGAGATCTAACCTTGCTAAGCAGTCTCCCATGGGGAACCTTGTCGAACGCCTTACTGAAGTCCATATAGATCACATCTACTGCTCTGTCCTCAATCAATCCTCTTTGTTACTTCTTCCAAAAAATCAAGTTTGTGAGACATGATTTCCCACACACAAAGCCATGTTGACTATCCCTAATCAGTCCTTGCCTTTCCAAATACATGTGCATTCTGTCCCTCAGGATTCCCTCCAACAACTTTCCCACCACCGAGTTCAGGCTCACCGATCTATAGTTCCCTGGCTTGTCCTTACCACCCTTCTTAAACAGTGGCACCAGGTTGTCCAACCTCCAGTCTTCTGGCACCTCACCTGTAACTATCAATGATACAAATATCACAACAAGAGGCCCAGCAATCACATCTCTAGCTTCCCACAGAGTTCTCGGGTGCACCTGATCCGGTCATGGGGATTTATCCACCTTTACCCATTTTAAGACATCCAGCACTTCCTCCTCTGTAATCTGGACATTTTGCAAGATATAACCATATTTCCCTACTTTCTATATCTTCCATATCCTTTTCCACGGTAAATACTAGTTGCTTCATAGATCAAAGAATCCCTACAGTGTGGAAACAGGCCATCTGGTCCAACAAGTCCAAACCAACCTTCCAAAGAGTAACCCACCCAGACCCATTTTGCACTTTGGGCAGCATGGTGGCACAGTGGTTAGCAATGCTGCCTCACAGTGCCAGAGACCTGGGTTCAATTCCCGCCTCAGGCGACACACTGTGTGGAGTTTGCATATTCCCCCAGTGTCTGCGTGGGTTTCCTCCGGATGCTCCAGTTTCCTCCCACACTCCAAAAATGTGCAGATTAGATGAGTTGGCCATGCTAAATTGCCTGTAGTGTTAGGTCTACATGGGGTAAATGTAGGGGAATGGGTTTGGGTGGGTTGCGCTTCGGCGGGTCGGTGTGAACTTGTTCGGCCGAAGGCCCTGTTTCCACAGTGTAAATAATCCAATCTAAATCTAAAAAAAATTCTCCTACCCTATTACTCTACATTTCCCCTAACCAATGCACTTACATATCCCTGAACACAATTGGTAATTTAGCATGGCTAATTCACCTAACCTGCACATCTTTGGATTGTGAAGGAAACCAGAGCACCTGGAGGATAACCCAAGCAGACGTGGGGAGAATGTGCAAACTCCACACAAACAGTCACCCGAGGCTGGAATCGGCTGGGTCCCTGGCGCTGTGAGGCAGCAGTGCGAACCACTGAGGCACCATGCCAGCCATAGCTCTTTGGTCAAGCTTTTGGTAACATGTCCTAATACTTCCTGGTGTGTCTGGTCATTAAATTTTGCTTGATAATGTTCCTGTCAACTGCTTGGGGTGCTTGTATCTCACAAAGGGTTTGATATAAATTTAACTTGTTTAAAAATTGAATGCATTGCAAATTAAAACCTTTTTGGGCACACGCAACATTAAAGCACTTTACTCTAAAAATTCCAAGTAACTTTCAAAGGATAAAATGTTGAGACAATGTAAACAACTCCATGTCCGGCCACATATGTTTTCTACATCTGCCACGGTTCCTCTCAGTTTACGAACAATCAGAATCTGAAAACCACAAATAAAATCCAAACGATTTGAAACAAATCCACTTATTTCGTCAACAGATTCATTTGAACTACATCTCAAAATTTATTCGATTAAGCAGTAAGTTAGCTTCACATCACCTTTCAAGAGGGAGGAGGTAATGCTCCTTCGTAGGGGAAAGACATTTAGAATCAGAGACTCGATGCTCCACCTTCTCTCTCCATGCTCGACCCTAGCTGATTGTAAACAACTTAGATCTGGGCGCTGTTTCCCATCTTTCGAACCTGCAAAAATCTCCAAAACATTAAAAAAAAACGCAAAACTGAAAACATTATTTTTTTTAAAAACAAATCCGTCCCTAATACAAACTTACATCATATAAACAAAATCTAAGCGACACAATGTTAGCAAAATAGATTCGAATTGCAAAATAAAAAAAAACACGTGAAACCCAAATAAATTGGCTCCGAGACACTGGAAGATTCCACCAGCTTCTAGAAATTGGCATCTTACGCTGACTGCCAGATTTGTCCTAATTCGTTATTTTAGCAATGACTCTTCTCACACCAGCAGTTTGCGTGAAGTATAATTTACTGCATGGTACATGCACTGTCAAGAGATTCAACACAAATCTGTCAAACTTCTCTCCCGAATTAGTGCACGCATAGCTAGCAGTGCCTTGCCCACTACTGAGTCTAGACACAATGAGCCCCCGGGAGCCCCCAGCTCAGAGGCGCTCTCAGTCTCAGTCTGACAGACAGCGCTGGTCCTGCTGCCGCTGGCGGCACGATCGCTCGCTTTCCTCCCCCTCACACTATCTGTCTGCCTGGCTGCCTTTCCTCTTTCTCTTCACTCTCCTCTCTTTGTTTACATGCATATTATTTTATGACGCAGCAAACACACTCTCCCAATGTGACTGCCGCCATTTTTGTGTTTATATTAAATCTCTCAACCATGTGATATATAAAAAACTTCCGGGTCCCTCTCCAACTCCCCAGAGTGTTTGGGGGAAAAAAACAACGCAAGACATATTTAAAGTCAGCCTCCTTCTCGTTTATTTTTGCTATTGCTTGGAATATATAACTTGCTTTGCTCCTAATTGCTAAACATTTACCAATAAACTCGTTATAGTGCTCAGATATAACTGGTACAGGCGGGCATCGATAATAATATATGCCGGTGTATGTTATTCTGTTACAATTTTCTCGAAAAGGACCAGCCTTGGACCCTGCTTGTTCGACATCAGAGGCAAAAAAACAACCCCATATCTCACTGTGAGCTCTTGGTTTTTGGCTTCCTCGATGGAGGGATTGCAAAGATGGGTATTTCCCGGTTTGCTGAGTCATACCAACCCCAGAGAGAAGCCCAAGGAGCCACAGATTAATCACTCCGAAACAGAAGAAGAAAATGCAAAACTCACAAGCTTTAAAGATGTTCCGTTATTACAGACTTTTGTTTGTGTCTCTCGCCCTCAGACGTTGACGTCTTTGTAATTATATCACACGACAGCATTCACAGTGGGAGAATGTGCTTATTGTTATTTATGAAATATGGAGCTGACAACCTCCCCGTGAGTCTGCTACTTGGACAAATGTTAGAGGTTGAACGGGGACCTTACCAATTGTACCTTGTAATGATTAAATAGCTGCAAACAAGGAGGAGGAGGGTTCATCCAATAATATGAATTATTTTGGATTTTGTCAAAATACATTGGCAGAAAGGAGATAAACAATCTCAATCTGTGAACAAGGAAAATAATATCATTCGGCCAATACAATGAAATAGGATTTTTAAAGTACTTTGGAGAATTTTTTTCCTTCTTTTATTTTTGCCATTTGCTTCCATTGACATGCTGTTTGTTACGTTTGAGTACAGAATGGCACAACAGAGAAATAAGGCTTTCAGCCCATCACATTCGTGCTGTCTTTTTGGCATGACTTCCAATTAATCACATTGCCCTGCTGTCTTCCCACAGCCCACTACATTTTAATACAATACATTTCATCATGATTGGCATTGCAAAGATTATTTTGCACTTCAAACTGGCTGCTCATTCCAACCTATCCCTTATATTTAAATAATATTTGATGGGGTTCCAAAACAGTACACGGTTCGAAACAGCTTGCTGAACAGTCAAGCCTGATAGAATACTTGTATTGGCAAAATCAAACATTTTTTGGATAAGAGTCAGCAAGAATAACTTTGTTGTCAGATTAATGACTCCTCCCAAAATATAGTATTCTCCTTATAATAGACTGATGTGTCAGCCTAATTTATATCTTGAAGTTAATTTTTCCAGTTCAGAAATGATAGTATGAGCACTAAACCAAGCTGACAATTATCGATTGAGGGACAGCTCAACACAATGTGTAGTGTGGATTTCACACAAGTAGACAATGTTTGACATCCACAACACATGCATGACCTAATAGCTTTTCACTAGTTCCCTGTCTTGTTGATGCTCTTTCCTAATTTGGCACAGCCAGCATTGGCTTTAATTGCTCTTTAATTTTGAAAACATTCTCAATACAAATGGGAAGGACTGGGGAGAATTTTGGTTTGAAAAGTACAGTGAAAAGTTTTGTGTGCAGTACAGCAGATCATAACATAGAAAGACACAAAGATTGGAGGGTAATTGAACAGAGCGAGTAATACAGGTTAAGGCTACAAAGAAGGTGCACAAAAAGCAAGATCAATATTAGGTTCAAAAGTTAAGAGGTCCATTCAGAAATTTAATAGCTGCTGGGAAGGAGATGTTTTTGAACCTGTTGGTACATGTGTTTAAGTTAATGTATCATCTGCCTAACAGAAGAGGTTGGAAGAGATTATAACAGGGTGGAAGAGGTCTTTGATGATATTGGATGCCATTCCATGGCTACACAAAGGGTAGGTGGAGTCAATGGATGGAAGGTTGGCTTGCATGATGGTCTGGGCTGTGTTTGCAACTTTTTGTAGTTTCGTATGGTTGCCATACCAGATAGAATGCTTTCTATGGTGCATTTGTAAAAGTTGGTGAGGATCCTTATGGACATGCCGAATTTCCTTCGCTTCCCGAGGAAGAGGCGTTGTTGTGCCTTCTTGAGCAACGCATGTATGTGCGCGGTCCAAGACAGATTGTTGGTGATCGTCGACCTCAGCTCCATTGATGTCGAGAGGGGTGTGTCCTCCTTGCTTCCTGAAGTCAATGATCAGTTTTGCTGACATTGAGGGAGAAATTGTTATCTTTGCACCACATTACCAAGCATTCTCTTTCCTATATTCTACCTTATCATTGTTTGATATCAGACCTATAAGTGTGGGGTCATCAGCAAACTTATAGAAGGAGTTTGGATAAAATATGGCCACACAGTCATGAGTATACAGGGAGTACAACTGGGGAGGAGAGTGAGAATACATTGGATAGGTGAGCAACAGCTAAAGGAGAAGCAGATGGAGGAAACAAAAGGGAAATATAAGAGGAGGACAGGAAGAAAGTAAGGAGGACAACAGTAACAGAAGCAGCAAATAAAGTCAAGGGGAGGATGGCACAAAGGTAGTGAAAAATATGAAGGGAGCAAATAACATAGAGTTGTAGAATTTTACATAAAGAAGGAGGCCCTTAGGACCATTGTGTCCAACCAGCTCTTTAAAGAGCTATTTAGCTGGACTCACTCTCCAACCCGAACTCTGTCACCTTCCCTTTTAAAACCTCCCATGGAATCAGCTTCCACCACTCTTCCAAGCAGCGCATTCCAAATCCTAACAACTCTCTGAGCAAAGAAGTTTCTCCTCATCTCACTCCTAGCTCTCTTGCTGACAACCTTGAAATTGTGTCACTAATTTTTGATGTCCCAGCTGATAGCAAAAGAATATCCTTCTTTAGCCTGTCAAAATTGTTTGAACACCTCAATAAGGTCACCTCAATCTTCTCTGCTGCAATGAGAACAAGCCCAATTTGTCTAATCTTTCCTTGTATTTAAAATCCCTCATTCCCAGTATCATAAATCACCTGTGTGCTCTCTGCAGGCTTTAACACCCTCCCTTAAATAAGGTGCCCAGAACTGAACACAATATTCCAAATCTGACCTGACCAATGGTTTGTACAGGTATAACATCACTTCCTTGTTTTATACTCTATGCCTGTATTTATAAACCCAAGGATCCTATAGCGTTTTTCATTTGTACCCAGTCTGAGAAATGCTCATCTTTATCTGCCCTCTGTTTCCCAACCTTTAGCCATCTTCTAACACATGCTGCCAAGGATCCATCAATCCCAAACATTTCTAATTACCTAACAACCTGACATGTGGCACTACATCAAATGCTTTCTCAAAATCCAGATACACAACACTGACAGTAGGACTCTCATCCACCACCTGCATCACCTCATCAAAGCTCAATTAAATTTGTCAAACATGACCTGCCCTTTACAAAGCCATATTGACTGTATAGTATTGACTTACTAGTGTATATTTACCTTATCCAGTGTTAGGGTCTTCATCAGGTATCTCCCTATTGACATTAAGCTGACAGGTCTGTAGTTTTCAGGGTTATCTTTTGCCCCTTTCTGAAACAATGGTATCACATTGGCTATATGTAAGTCCCCTGGCATCAATCCTGTATACAGAGAGGCCTGGAAAGTTTCCATCAAGGGCTCCGCAATTTGCTCCCTTATTTCTCTCAGCAATTTAGGATACATCCCATCCAGACCTGGTGACTTCTCTATCTGGAGTGCTGCCAGCCTATTGAACACCTCTTCCTTACATATCATTACACTGCTCAGTAGCTCACAATCTACGTTCTCAACTGGACCATTGGCACCATTTTCTAATTTGATAAGAACAGAGGTTGGCAAACGTGGTGCCACTGTTTAAGAAGGGTGGTAAGGACAAGCCAGGGAACTATAGACCGGTGAGCCTGACCTCAGTGATGGGCAAGTTGTTGGAGGGAATGCTGAGGGACAGGATGTACAAATATTTGGAAAGGCAAGGACTGATTCAGGATAGTCAACATGGCTTTATGCTTGGGAAATCATGTCTCACAAACTTGATTGAGTTTTTGGAAGAAGTAACAAAGAAGATTAATGAAGGCAGAGCAGTAGATGTGATCTATATGGACTTCAGTAAGGTGTTCAACAAGGTTCCCCAAGGGAGACTGATTAGCAAGGTTAGATCTCATGGAATACAGGGAGAACTAGCCATTTGGATACAGAACTGGTTCAAAGATAGAAGGCAGAGGGTGGTGGTGGAGGGTTGTTTTTCAGACTGGAGGCCTGTGACCAGTGGAGTGCCACAAGGATCGGTGCTGGGCCCTCTACTTTTTGTCATTTACATAAATGATTTGGATGCAAGCATAAGAGGTACAGTTAGTAAGTTTGCAGATGACACCAAAATTGGAGGTGTATTGGACAGCAAAGAGGGTTACCTCAGATTACAACAGGATCTGGACAAGATGGGCCAATGGGCTGAGAAGTGGCAGATGGAGTTTAATTCAGATAAATGCGAGGTGCTGCATTTTGGGAAAGCAAATCTTAGCAGGACTTATACACTTAATGGTAAGGTCCTAGGGAGTGTTGCTGAACAAAGAGACCTTGGAGTGCAGGTTCATAGCTCCTTGAAAGTGGAGTTGCAGGTCGATAGGATAGTGAAGAAGGCATTTGGTATGCTTTCCTTTATTGGTCAGAGTATTGATTCCAGGAGTTGGGAGGTCATGTTGCGGCTGTACAGGACATTGGTTAGGCTACTGTTGGAATATCGCGTGCAATTCTGATCTCCTTCCTATCGGAAAAATGTTGTGAAACTTGAAAGGGTTCAGAAAAGATTTACAAGGATGTTGCCAGGGTTGGAGGATCTGAGCTACAGGGAGAGGCTGAACAGGCTGGGGCTGTTTTCCCTGGAGTGTCGGAGACTGAGGGGTGATCTTATAGAGGTTTACAAAATTACGAGGGGCATGGATAGGATAAATAGACAAAGTCTTTTCCCTGGGGTTGGGGAGTTGCCAGGTTTAGGATGAGAGGAGAAATATGTAAGAGAGATGTAAGGGGCAACTTTTTTACGCAGAGGGTGGTACAACGGAATGAGCTGCCAGAGGATTCAATCACCAATTGCAACACTTAAGAGGCATTTGGATGGGTATATGAATAGGAAGGGTTTGGAGGGATATGGGCCGTGTGCTGGCAGGTGGGATTAGATTGGATTGGGATATCTGGTCGGCATGGACGGGTTGGATCAAAGGATCTGTTTCCATGCTGTACATCTCTATGACTCTAAATAAACTGCCATACCCTTTATATTAGTGAACAGTTTATCATGCTGGTTCCTTATTGGCCTCACCCTATCCTTCACTAATCTGTTACTATTAATACGTTTGATGAACATTTTACTCTTTGTTTTAGTGCAGCCTGCCACCTTTTCCTCATGCTTTCTCTTAGACTTTCTTATTCCAGCCTTAGCTTCTTTACTGCATTTCAGAAACTTTTCCTGATTTCTATTTTTATTATTATTCCAGTGTGTATCATATGCTTTCCTTTTCTTCTTTATTTTCTCATTGACATCCTTCGTTATCCAAGGTACTCTAGCTTTGAATATTTATCTATTTTTCATGGGCATATGCCTAGTTTGTGTCCTATTCATTTTTCTTTTGAAAGTCTCCTATTTTTCATCCACTGTTTTATTCACCAAAATTCATTTCCAATCAATCTGCTCCAGTTAAACTTTACACCCCAAAGATCTGTTCTTTTCCTGTCTTTGATCTCAATCCTTGACTGATTTTTATCCTTATCCAAATAAATATCAAAATCCTGGAACTCCCTCTCGAATGGCATTATGAATCTACATGCAAAAAAAGGACTGAAGTCTTTCAACAGGGCAGCTTACCACCACCTTCCTAAGGACAACCAGTAACACAATAAAAGCTGGCCAAAACACTAATGCCCACATCCAATGAATGAATAAAAATAAATATTAGGGGTGAAGCAGAAATGACAATGTTGTTGATCAAAAGTGACAGAAATTCCTTGTACTAGGCTGAGGAGTCTCAAGACAGCTAACTCAGAGAAAAAGTTATAGAGTCATAGAGATGTACAACACAGAAACATACTCTTCGGTCCAACTTTCCATGCCAACCAGATATCCCAACTAATCTAGTTCCATTTGCTAATACTTTGCCCATATCCCTCTAAACCCTTCCTATTCAATAGACAATAGACAATAGGTGCAGGAGTAGGCGATTCTGCCCTTCGAGCCTGCACCACCATTCATTATGATCATGGCTGATCATCCTCAATCAGTATCCTGTTCCTGCCTTATTTCCATAACCCTTGATTCCACTATCCTTGAGAGCTCTATGCCACTCCTTCTTAAACAAATCCAGAGACTGGGCCTCCACTGCCCTCTGGGGCAGAGTATTCCACACACCCACCACTCTCTGGGTGAAGACCTTTCTCCTCATCTCTGTCCTAAATGGCCTACCCCTTATTTTTAAGTTGTGTCCTCTGGTTCGGGACTCACCCATCAGCGGAAACATGTTTCCTGCCTCCAGAGTTCCAATCCTTTAATAATCTTATACGTCTCAATCAGATCCCCTCTCAGTCTTCTAAACTCAAGGGTATACAAGCCCAGCTGCTCCAATCTTTCAACATAAGATAGTCCCGCCATTCCAGGAATTGACCTCGTGAACCTACGCTGCACTCCCTCAATAGCCAGAATGTCTTTCCTCAAATTTGGAGACCAGAACTGCACACAATATTCCAGCTGCGGTCTCACCAGGGCCCTGTACAGCTGCAGAAGAACCTCTTTGCTTCTATACTCAATCCCTCTTGTTATGAAGGCCAGCATGCTATTAGCTTTCTTCACTACCTGCTGTACCTGCATGCTTGCCTTCATTGACTGGTGTACAAGAACACCCAGATCTCTTTGTACTGCCCCTTTATCTAACTTGACTCCATTTAGGTAGTAATCTGCCTTCCTGTTCTTGCCACCAAAGTGGATAACCATACATTTATCCGCATTAAACTGCATCTGCCATGCATCTGTCCACTCACCTAACCTGTCCAGGTCACCTTGTAATCTTCTAACATCCTCCTCACATTTCACCCTGCCACCCAGCTTTGTATCATCAGCAAATTTGCTAATGTTATTACTAATACCATCTTCTATATCATTAATATATATTGTAAAAAGCTGCGGTCCCAGCACTGATCACTGCGGTACCCCACTGGTCACTGCCTTCCATTCTGAAAGGGAGCCGTTTATCACTACTCTTTGTTTCCTGTCAGCCAACCAATTTTGAATCCAAGTCAGTACTTTGCCCCCAATACCATGCGCCCTAATTTTGCTCACTAACCTCCTATGTGGGACTTTATCAAAGGCTTTCTTAAAGTCCAGGTACACTACATCCACTGGATCTCCCTTGTCCATCTTCAGAGTCACATCCTCAAAACATTCCAGAAGATTTGTCAAGCATGATTGCCCCTTCATAAATCCATGCTGACTCTGACCTATCCTGTTACTGCTATCCAGATGTGTCGTAATTTCATCCTTTATAATTGACTCCAGCATCTTTCCCACCACTGAGGTCAGACTAACTGGTCTATAATTTCCTGCTTTCTCTCTCACTCCTTTCTGAAAAAGTGGTACAACATTAGCCACCGTCCAATCCGCAGGAACTGATCCGTAATCTTTCGAACTCTGGAAAATAATCACCAACGCATCCACGATCTCTAGAGCCACCTCCTTCAGTACCCTGGGATGCAGACCATCAGGTCCCGGGGATTTATCAACCTTCAGACCTAACAGTCTCTCCAACACCAATTCCTGGCAAATATAAATTCCCTTCAGTTCAGTCCTTCAGCCACTGTTACCTCTGGGAGATTGCTTGTGTCTTCCCCAGAGAACACAGAACTGAAGTACCAATTCAACTCTTCTGCCATTTCTTTGTTCCCCGTAATATATTCCCCTGTTTCTGTCTTCAAGGGCTCAATTTTAGTCTTAACCATTTTTTTCCCTTTCACGTACCTAAAAAAGCTTTTACTATCCTCCTTCATATTTTTGGCCAGTTTACCTTCGTACCTCATTTTTTCTCTGCGTATTTCCTTCTTAGTAATCCTCTGTTGTTCTTTAAAAGCTTCCCAGTCCTCTGTTTTCCCATTCATCTTTGCTATGTTATACTTTTTCTTTTTTAACTTTATATGTTTCTTAACTTCCCTCGTCAGCCACGGCCACCCCTGTCTCCTCCTAGGATCTTTCTTCCTTTTTGGAATGAACTGATCCTGCATCTTCTGCATTATACCCAGAAATATCTGCCATTGTTCCTCCACTGTCATCCCTGCTAAGGTATTGCACCATTTTGAACTTTGGCCAGCTCCTCCCTCATAGCTCCATAGTTCCCTTTATTCAACTGAAATATTGTCACTTCTGATTGTACTCTCTCCCTTTCAAATTGCAGATTGAAGCTTATTGTATTGTGGTCACTACCCCCTAATGGCTCCTTCACTTCGGGGTCCCTGATCAATTCTGGTTCATTGCGCAATACCAGATCCAGAATTGCCTTCTCCCTGGTAGGCCCAGCACCAGCTGTTCTAAGAATCCATCTCGGATGCACTCCACAAACTCCCTTTCTTGAGGTCCAATACCATCCTGATTCTCCCAGTCTACCTGCATGTTGAATTCCCCCATAACAACTGTAGTAACATTTTTGCGACAGGCCAATTTCAGCTCCTTATTCAACTTACACCCTACATCCATACTACTGTTTGGGGGCCTGTAGATAACTCCCAAGAGGGTCTTTCTACCCTTAGGATTTCTCAGCTCTATCCATACTGACTCTACATCCCCTGATTCTAGGTCCCCCCGCGCAAGGGACTGAATATAATCCATTACCAACAGGGCCACCCCAACCCCTCTGCCTGTCAATCTGTCCTTACGATAGCACATATAGCCTTGAATATTCATTTCCCAGGCCCTGTCCACTTGAAGCCACGTCTCAGTTATCCCCACAATATCGTAGCAGCCAATTTCCAAGAGAGGCTCAAGCTCATCCATCTTATTTCTAATACTTTGTGCATTCATATATAATATTTATAATTTGTTACTGCCCTCACCCTTCCTATCAACCACTATTTCACTCAACCTTACGGCATGATCCCTTTTTGAGTTTTCTGCTTCATCGAACCATTGTCTTTCTTGACTTCCCTTGTTCTAACTTTCCCTTCAATTTCCTTCTTCAACTTCCAGTTTGTCCCCTCCCCCCCCCGCTATTTAGTTTAAACGCAGCTGTCATCCAGTAGCAAACCTGCCTGCCAGAATGCTGGTCCCCAACCTATTAAGGTGCAAACCGTCTCTCTTGTATAATTTATGCTTACCACAAAACATACCCCAGTGATCCAAGAATTTAAATCCTTGCTTCCTGCACCAGTTCCCCAGCCACATGTTCAAGTCCATTATCTCCCTGTTTCTGGCCTCTCCAGCCCGAGGAACTGGAAGCAAACTGGAGATAACCACCCTGGACATCCTGCTTTTCAGCCTTCTTCCTAGTTCTCCGAAGTCCTGCTGTAGTATGTTCCTCCTCTTCTTCTCGACATCATTTGTGCCGACATGTACCACCACCTCTGGCTCTTCACCTTCGCCCTTGAGGATTTTCTGCACTCTGTCTGCAATGTCCTTAATCCTGGCACCAGGAAGGCAACATGCCATCCTTAAATCCCGCCTGTTGCCACAGAAACCCCGTTCAGTTCCTCTCACTATGGAGTCCCCTATCACCACGGCTCTGTGCGATGCCTGACTCCTTGGCTCTGCCTCCACGCCAACTTTTGATTGACAGACCTGACCGCCTCGCGGACTGGCAGTGTCACCTGTCTCTGTTGTTTCCAAAAGATTCAACTTGTTCCTGACAGGTACTTCCCCCGTGGTCTCTTGCACTTGTCTCCTCTCTGCCTTCTTCATCATCTTCTCTCTTCTGCTCTCTTCTGGTATGGTCAGTGTAATATCCTCGCTAAAGGTCCTGAGCAGAAATATCTCGTTCTCTCGGATGAGCCTAAGGTCCTTGAGTTCTTTCTTCAGTGCTGCGATATGCTCTGTCAGTAGCTGAATATGAACACACTTTCCATAGATATATGAGCCAGATACACCAGAGTCGTTGACCTCCCACATCATGCATGTAGCACTCTGAACCAGCTTGGCAGTCATGTCTTCACCCTCCTCAACTGTGGCATAATCACTTCACTCAACCTCCTTGTCGAAGACTCCTGAGCTAAAGACTCTCTCCTCTCTCAACAGGAACTTCCCTGGACTCTCTTTTTGGGGCAAGTCTGTGGACTTTAAAGTTAGGTTAGAGGAGGAGGGTGGGAGGGAGGCCCTGCTTTGTAGGACCTGGGGTCTAGAACACACCCACTTAAATAACAATCACTTACCTTCCCAACCAGCTCTGCGCTCCGACCTCACTTCCGCCCAGCTCCTGCTGCTCTCTGCCGCAAAAAGACCGTTGGCGTCGAGGTAAGTTCTTAAATAACAATCATTTACCTTCCCAACCGGCTCTGCGCTCTGACTTCACTTCCGCCCAGCTCCCGCCGCTCTCTGCATTTACTCATCCAGATGCCTTTTAAATGTTGTAATTGTATCAGCCTCCACACTTCCTCTGGCAGCTCATTCCATACATGGAACACCTATATGTGAAAAAGTTGCCCATTAGGTCCCTTTTATATAGAGTCATAGAGTCATAGAGATGTACAGCATGGAAACAGATCATTCAGTCCAACTCGTCTATGCCAACCAGATATCCCAACCAAATCTAGTCCCACCTGTCAGCACCTGGCCCATATCCCTCCAAACCCTTCCTATTCATATACCCATCTAAAAGCCTTTTAAATGTTGCAATTGTATCAGCCTCCACCACATCCTCTGGCAGCTCATTCCATACACTTACCACCTCTGCGTGAAAAAGTCGCCCCTTAGGTCTCTTTTATATCTTTCCCCTCTCATCCTAAACCTATGCCCTCTAGTTCTGGACTCCTCCACCCCAGGGAAAAGACTTAGTCTATTTATCCTATCCATGCCCCATATGATTCCATAAACCTCTATGAGGTCACCCCTCAGCCTCCGACGCTCCAGGGAAAACAGCCCCAGCCTTTTCAGCCTCTCCCTTTAGCTCAAATCTTTCAACCCTGGCAACATCCTTGTAAATCTTTTACATGCAACATTTAAAAAGTTGAATGCTCAAATCTAATTCACGCCAAAGATGTATCCAAAAACTTGGATCAGATGGTGCCCTAAAAGAACAAGACTACTATCTGCAAATGCAGTACCCTGATATTTGACTGTATTATTGTGCAGTTTAACCTGAAATATGATCCAAAGCCATGACCTTTATGAGTTAGTAGGACAAGGGCAACCGATGCATGGGAACTCCAAGTTTGTAAGTCCTCCTCTAAGTTACTTGGAAATCTATTGCTGTTCCTCTACTGTCTTTTGAATCAAAATCCTGAAATTCTCTCCCCCAACCCCTAGCAGCACTGTGGGTGTACTTATACTGCTTGAACTTTGGTGGTTCATTAGAATCCCTGCAGTGTGGAAACAGGCCATTTGGCCCAACAAGTCCACACTGACCCTCTGAAGTGTAACCCATCCAGACCCATTCCCCAACAGCTATTGCTCTGCATTTGCCCCTGACAAATGCACCTAACCTACACATTCCTGAACACTACAGGCAATTTAGCATGGCCAATTCACCCTACCTGCACATCTTTAGACTGTGGGAGGAAGCCAGAACACTTGGAGGAAACCCACGCAGACATGGGGATAATGTGCAAACTTCACACAGTCACTCAAAGCTGGAATCAAACATAGGTCCCTGGTGCTGTGAGGCAGCAGTGCTAACCACTGAGCCATTATACCAGCATTCGGGTGGCTCATGATCACATTCTTTAGGGCAACTAGGAATGGACAATAAATGCTTCTATAAATAAGCAAAAATTGTGACATCTTCAGTGTGAGCTGCACAGAGGGATCATAATGTGATAGACAATAACCTATGCAGGGTCAAGATTAGAGTAGAGCTGGAAAAGCACAGCAGGCCAGGCAGCATCTGAGAAGCAGAGGAAACGGTCTTTATGGTTAGGAGTGGGGAGGGAAATATATCCCTGGTGGTGGGGTCCGTTTGGAGATGGCATAAATGTCAGCAGATGATGTGGTGTATGCAGAATAATTTATGCAGACATAGCTGCCAGTATTGTAGCGAATTGCAGAGAAATCACTGCTTCACATGGAAGGTGTGAATGGGACCTTGGATGGTGAGGAGGGAGGAGGGAAACAGTCAGGTGTCGCACCTTCTGCAATTGCTTGGGAAGGTACCATGGGCATGTCGGGAGGTGTTGGGAATGGAGAAAGAGAGCAATTTTTGTTTTTGTTTCAGCTTTCCAGCATCCACAGATCTCTGTTCTATTAAGCCAGTTTAGAGATGATGTTAAGATTCAAACAGAGAAGATTTGCTTAAAGCATTCAGAGAGCATAGATCGCAGATGTCAATCAGCATGAAAAGCTGCCAATTGCTCTGCCATTTTGGAATTCAATGCTTCAATTAATATCATCCCTTAAATGTACAAACTTTTTAACTAAAAGCAAAAGTGGACCCTCTTGAGCCCAGAGTTGAAGAGTGTGGTGCTGAGTGAGGAGCAGAAAATTGATGATTCAAGCATAAGTTCTTCATCAGAAATGAGGGGGTGGCCCAAGGGGGCTGAGAGATAAATGGGAGGGGGGTGGGGCTGGGGGGAAATGTAGCTGAGAATGCAATAGGTAAATGAAGTTGGGGGGTGAAGGTGATAGGTTGGATAGGAGGGTGGAGCAGATAGGTGGGAAGGAAGATTAACAGATAGGAAGGTCAAAGGGGTTGGAAGATTGGATCTGGGATAAGGTGGGGAAGGGGGAAGTGAAGAAACTGGTGAAATCCACATTGATTCTGTGTGGTTGGAGGGTCCCAAGGCAAAAGATGAGGTGTTCTTCCTCCAGGCATTGAGTGGTAAGGGTTTGGTGGTGGAGGAGGCCCAGGACCTGCATGTCCTTGGTGGAGTATGCAAGCGGGCATCAGAGCCGCCCCGCATTTGCCACGGGACTATGCCTACATCAGGAAACGATAAAAATTCATTTTTGTGTTTTAAACAGCAGTTGCAGCTTTAAAACCCACAAAAACTCAGCAGCTGCCGGTCTGCCCACGTGACTGGGAGATAGGAGACAGAGGACAGATAGAATCCACACTAGACCAACATTACCCATGACTCATGGGCCAAAACTCCGGAATTAATTAAATATGGAAACCCATCTCCTAATCACATCAAGAGACTGACTGAAACACACACATACCCATCGATACAGAGCCATTCTGACACAAAGGACAGACATCCACCAGACAGGTACGGACAGACCAATACACACCAACACCCCAAGGGAACAAAGGGGGGTGCTAGCCCCTGCCCTCACAGAGAGAGACAAGCAGATAATACCCGGATCCATTTTACATAAACCAGTTGCGTTCCCTGCAACTCTCCTGGGATGGCAGGAAACAGCCTATTCACACCTACTCCAGTGATGATGGGGAACGATCATCCCACTCATCCTCAAATCCCACACATCCTGACAACTAAAAGTATATAATATGAAGCTGTACGCGGGAACAGCAGAGCAGCCGAGATTCGAACCTCGGTTGACCTCCGCCGGCGTTACTGCAGTAATAAACGTTACCGATTGTTGAACCGCATTCTGGGCTCGGACTGATATCATTTAATCCGCGCTAACAATTGGGGGCTTCGTCCTGGTTAACGACGGCTGCTGGATTCCTGAGACGGCACTGGGTGAGTATCTTTACTCTTTTACTTCTCGCATAGAAGTCTCCCAGTGCCCCGTGTGTGTGTGTGATCCTTCGCGGGTGGGCGATTGGGGTCGCGGAACACTAGTAAAAGTGTGCGTGATTATTATTATTGTCGTTTATTGTCAATGTGCTACTGTGACTGACGGACTATCCTTGGACTGACGACTTTAGGTACGAGACCCTGACAGATTGACCCCCCTGTTTAAAAACCGACCAAACAAGCCTTCCTGGTTGACCTCTGCAGTGGGAGTTAGGGGACCCCATTGTATATTGAGCCCGGTTTTAGTGCCTTCCTTGCGTATGCGGTAGAGGCTGGGAGGTCTACGCGCGCTACAAGAAGGGAAGTCCTCCAAACCAGCCCGAGACGCGGGGCCTTTGGGCCAACCGGCGGTTATACGCTCTGCCCATTGACCTCGCGGTCCCGAGGTATTGGCCTCTGTAGGATCAGGCGCGGTTAGTTCTGACTTCACGCCCCTCCCTTGCACTCGGGCCCCTGGTTCACGCCCAGTGTTTGTGTGGTACACACGGCCGCTGAACGTCAGGCGGTGAGAGAGAGGCTCACGGAAACCCGGGGTTGCGCGCTCGGGAATCGACTATCCCCCCCCCCCCCCCCCCCCCCGCCCAGGTTGACCCACAGGGCTAGGGTTCGACTTACAGGGAGTGGGCTCCCCGACTGGGAGATTAATAAGCCAGTGCCAGCAACATCCCTTAGCACGCCTGCTAGCTTGACTTTAAAGTAGCTTCTGTTAAGTTACACCCGCTGCGCCCCTACCATGGGTGGGAGCGCGGCCGAAGACCCAGATTGGGGGCCAGAGGGTTCCCTTACCCGTTTTATAGCCGACAAGAATAAGAAACTTATTAAGGCTATGCTTCATTTCAATCCTGATGAGTGCAAGCCAAAAAGCTTCAACCACATGTCTCTTTTTAGACATGTTTTAAGTTCAGTACTACCAAACAATTATTTTTACAAGATGGTTACATTTTGGGGCTGTCAGTAAATTAGGGTAACATAGAGGCAGATTTGAATTTCACCAACAGCAAACTGGATTGTTAAGATTAAAGGTATCCCTTAGTTGTTTTCGTGGGAAGGTATTCACACTTGTAGACAATGGTAGATTGTGTTAAAAGTGAATAGACTGTTAGTCTCCAAGTCTTAGGTATTGAGAGTGCCAGACTATAATTTTTTTTTGCTTTAAATTAGTTACTTGAGTCCAATAGTTGGAAACTAAAGGTTAGCTAATGAACATTTCTATCTGGCTGGATACAAAAAGACATCCCAGAAGTTCACAAGTTAATCTGCCAGAATCGCAAAGGAAGCCAAATAGCAAAGTTAACAAGAACAAATTTCGATGTTTACCTTGCGGGAATGCAGATGGAACCTCATGCTCAAATTGGAAAGGCCAAATTTTTAAGGATTTAAAATGAGGCTGCAAGATTTGCTTAACTTGAGCTGGGGAGATAATGTCCAGGAAGCTGCTGGAAAGGAAGACTATTCGCAAAAATATGACAGAACAATTAGAATTTGAGCATGAATTCCACATTGATTAGACCCAAATACTCCATACAATGAAGGTGGTGATTTAATTTGATTGTTTAAGATAACTAAAAGAGTTGAAAGGGCAGACAGAGAGAAACGATTTCCTCTGGCAGGAGAATCAAGAGCAAGACTGTGTAAAATTAAAACCAGACAGCAAAAGGATAATGTCAGGAAGCATTTCTTCACACAGAGTGGAAGAAACCCTAATCTTTCACTTTGTAAAAAGCCTTGGACCCTGCAGGTCAATTCAAAATGTTTAGACTCAGACCAGGGCACGCTCTTCACCGGACGTGCAATGAAACTGGCCTGCCGCCTCCTAGACATCAGACAGCGCTTCCACGTCCCGTTCCATCCCCAGAGCTCCGAGATGGTCGAGCGCATGAACCGGACCCTCAAAGCGGCTGGGTGGACGTTCTGCCCTGCATACTGATGCGCTTAAGGGCCACCCCAGGCCGCTCCACTGGCCACACTCCCTTCAAGCTCATGACGGGGAGGGCCATGTGACTACCAGAGAAAGTCATGGTCGGGGGGGAAGACATGGCCCCCCTGAGGGACAGGGTGACGTGCTATATCAGGCAGCTGGACACGCAGCTGCGGGCCCTTAGACAAACTGTGTGCGACCAGCAGGACATTAGGGACCAGGCAAAACTGCAACCGCATCTGCCCGCCCAACCCCTTCCCGGCGTTGGGGACAAAGTTCTAGTCAGGGCCGCCCCCGATCGGCCCGGCTTCGCCCCCCGGTGGTTGGGACCGCACAAAATCATCCTCACCAGCGACACGTGCGCCTGTGTTGACATGAAGGGAAAGGGCAGGTGGAAACACTGGTCCCAGCTTAAACACTACCCTTAAGCCCCGACCGGACAGACTCCACCCCCCTCCCCCCCCCTTTGACTTGACTCTAACCGCCCCTCTTTCTCCTTACAGTGCAACGGGCGGACCGGTTCCAGGGAGACCTGCTCCTACACACACTAACCCTACACCCTTGGTAAGGGTGCCCCTCTCTCTCCCTCTCTTCCCACAGATCATGCTTCACCGGTGCACCGCTCTCCTCCCTGCTCTCCTCTTCGCCCTACGACTAGTGCCTTCCTTCCCCGAAATATATGACAACTTCTACCGCAATGGTGTTGCCTTCAACGCGTCCGACGCCATCTGTATTCCTGCAAGGGACAAGCCCGATGTGATCGACGCGTTCTACAACGCCTGGCTGGAGGTCCTCCCGGGCGTACAGACACTCTGTTTATTCTGCATGTCGGAGCGCGACCCGCGGCCGACCTGCCTCCGGCGTGCTGAGGCAATGGACTTCGGGGGTTGCATGTTCGGGACAATGTGTGCCATGCCGGAGGACCTCTCCTCTGCCCCGGCCTTTGATGCCTTTACTGTACGGGATCTGTCTGTTTGCGGATATTACGAGCCTACTGATGCCGCGGTAGTCTCTTTGTATTTGTGCTTTCCACCCGCCCCGACCACACCGCCCCCGACCACGATTCCTGAAATATTGCCATGCCCCTCTCTGGGACCGGGGCCCGCAGGGGGACCGGTATTGTGGGATGAGGGAGAGGCCCTTTATGGCAACGTCCGACATGAGGTCGTGCCTTTGCTGGCCAATATATTGGGCATCCGGGTACCGGATTATTGCACAGCACAGGTATGCACCCTATACGTCATGATGGGGAAGGAGATTATAGAGAGGGCCATAGACGCCATGGGGGCAACCCATTACCGGACCGACATACATAACACGCACACACAACGACACAGACGGGACATAGTCAACGATGCTCTCACAGGACTCAACACGGGGACATCCGTAGTAAACTCCCTAGACATCCAGGGTCTTAACGAAAAGGTCGAGCAACTAAAAGGGGTAATGAGGGACCTGCTACAGAGGTCTCTCACAAATCAGGCAGACCAGGCACGCCTGGGGGAAGAGGGAGCATACACCCAGCTCGACAGCATTGCAGTCCTGGAGACACACGCCCACACCATTAACCACCTTATAGACCGGGCCATGCGTATGGCCTGTGGATGGTAGCCCAGATCCGGCATAATCTTGACCAGGTCCAAAGGGGGGAGATGCCCGACTGGATCGACAGTGCCAAACGGGCCTCACTCGCGGAGCGCTCCGGGCCGCTTGACAGCCGGACTCTGAAGGATATGACCAGAGTATACCCAGTGATGTCCGACTTTGAGGTCAGTGAGGCGACAGGAGTCGGGATTGTCCTCCTGATCCCCGTGGTCACCCCAGAGTCGGGGCCATTTCCCCTGTTTCACATTGAGAACATTGGGGTCATATGGGAAAACGCTTCCCTCAAATATCGATTAGCTCACCACACAGCCGTATCTCGAAACGGCGCTGTGTACGGGGTGCCACTTACAGGCTGCAAGCAGCGGGGGGCAATTACCATCTGCCCTCACCCCTTACGAAGGAGTGAAACAGCGGACTGCGGGTTCAACCGGACATGGGGCTGCACCCTTGAAATCGAACCCACGGGCCCCCACTTCACTAGGGCGGGATATGGTGGGGGGGGGGGATCGATACTGTGTCTCCACTCTTGAAACCTCATTTTGGTATAATGGACTGCAGTGCCCGATTCCCCAGCACGAGTTCTGCTTCACCCCCAGGCGCCCAGTCACGGTTGGGCAAGCTCACATCTCAGCGGTCCGACGATGGAACCCCGAGTCCATACAAATTACTGATAAATTCAGGGACACCCTCAGGAAATATCAGGAGCCAGAACAAGCCCCCATCCCACATTTGGCTGAGGTCTTATGGGAACTTAGGACCCGGGTAGGACTCTCAGTGAAATTGTACCACCAGTTGCAGTCGCATGTAAAGGACCTAGAGGAGGACACAGACACAGCTCTGCAGTCCCAGGATTGGGCGCAGAGGGTGTGGGATTGGGGCCTGAATGTGAACATCCATCCCTGGATCCGAATCATCTCGCACACCATTGTAGGCATACAATTACTGCTGGCTCTGGCTTGGCTCCTGGTGGCGTGTCATTCATGCTGCCAGCACAAAAAACGGAAGGCCAGGAAGACCATGCTCCACGCCATCGACTCCTGGCAGGCGATCAGGTACCGTGAGCTCACAGGGCTCGAGTTAATGTGACCATCTCCCGGGACTATCCAAAGGCCCCATGACTGCAGCATGACGGCCGGCGGAATGTACCGGGCGAGGAGCCAACTTTTAAAATATCGGCATCGGGGGTGTGGACGTGTCCAACCCCTTGCCGAAAGGGGGGGCTGCAAGCGGGCATCAGAGCCGCCCCGCATTTGCCACGGGACTATGCCTACATCAGGAAACGATAAAAATTCATTTTTGTGTTTTAAACAGCAATCGCAGCTTTAAAACCCACAAAAACTCAGCAGCTGCCGGTCTGCCCACGTGACTGGGAGATAGGAGACAGAGGACAGATAGAATCCACACTAGACCAACATTACCCATGACTCACGGGCCAAAACTCCGGAATTAATTAAATATGGAAACCCATCTCCTAATCACATCAAGAGACTGACTGAAACACACACATACCCATCGATACAGAGCCATTCTGACACAAAGGACAGGCATCCACCAGACAGGTACGGACAGACCAATACACACCAACACCCCAAGGAAACAAAGGGGGGTGCTAGCCCCTGCCCTCACAGAGAGAGACAAGCAGATAATACCCGGACCCATTTTACATAAACCAATTAGTACCCTATTGTGCGTGCCCTGCCACTCTCCTGGGATGGCAGGAAACAGCTTATTTGCACCTACTCCAGTGATGATGGGGAACGATCATCCCACTCATCCTCAAATCCCACACATCCTGACAACTAAAAGTATATAATATGAAGCTGCGCGCGGGAACAGCAGAGCAGCCGAGATTCGAACCTCGGTTGACCTCCACTGGCGTTACTGCAGTAATAAACGTTACCGATTGTTGAACCGCAATCTGGGCTCGGACTGATATCATTTCATCCACGCTAACAAGTAGGACATGCTTTGGAATACTGAGAACAATTCTGCCACCCTTCTGTAGGAAGGATATTGTTAAACTTAAGAGGATGCAGAAAGATTACTAAAACTGTTGCCAGAATTGGAGGGTTTGAGCTATTGGGGGAGGCTGAATAAGCTGGGGCTTTTTTCCCTGGAGCTTCGGAGGCTGAGGTGTGACATTATAGAGATGAATAGCCAAAGATGTTTTTTAGCATGAATTACAGGGCCTAAGTTTAAGGTGAAAGGGCAAAGTTTAAAAGGAACTGGAGGGGAAACATTTTCATGCAGAGGGTGGTGCATGTGTGGAATAAGCTACCAGAGGAAGTGGTGGAGGCTAGTACCATTACAACACTTAAAAGACATCGGGATGGGTATATGAATAGGAAGGGTTTAGAGGGATATGGGCCAAGTGCTGGCAAATGGGACCAGGTCAGATTGGGATATCTGGTTGGCATGGACGTTTTGAACCGAAGCGTCTGTTTCCGTGCTGTATAATTCTATGATTATGTCTATATTGATCTGCACCTTCCTTCTGTCCTCTTCAAAACATACTTTCCTACCTGTCATTGTGCCTTCTGCAAATTTAGGTATCATGCCTTCACCACTCCCAAAGTACTTAGTATAAATTGTAAAATGTTGAGACCCCAGTACAACCTCCATTCATCACATCCTATTATTCAGAAAACATGATGCATACGCTCTACAGTCTGCCAGCCTGCAAATAATCTATTCATGCTCAATGTTACTGTGAACATAATTATCTCCTACTTCACATGTTTTGCCTGTGACACTATAAGTGCAGGAATGGTTATACAATCAGAAAATTATGAAAATCCACAGGTGTGGTGATGCACACATTGCATTACTTGAAGTGTTAAAAAGAGTCATTAGATGCAAAGTGTTAACACTTCCCACTCCATAGATGCTGCCAGACCTTCTGAGTTTCTCCAATAATTTCCATTTTTATTGCCCAACTTTATGCTGATTTCAAAAATTTGATTAGATTAGATTACTTACAGTGTGGAAACAGGCTCTTCGGCCCAACAAGTCCACATCGCCCCGCCGAAGCGCAACCCACCCATATCCCTACATGTATCCCTTACCTAACACTACGGGCAATTTAGCATGGCCAATTCACCTGACCTGCACATCTTTGGACTGTGGGAGGAAACCGGAGCACCCGGAAGAAACCCACGCAGACACGGGGAGAACGTGCAAACTCCACACAGTCAGTCGCCTGAGGCGGGAATTGAACCCGGGTCTCTGGCGCTGTGAGGCAGCAGTGCTAATCACTGTGCCACCGTGCTGCCCACAAACTCCTTAGTCCCAGACAGGAATCCAGTAGGCAGAAAATGTTCAACTAACCACACATGCACTATTGCTTGATGCCCATCTTCCATGTGTCTGAGGGTGTCTTAGGGTGGTTTACACTGTACTATCCTAGCAGTTGTAGCATATCTGTTGGAAAGCTGTTGATTTTCAGTTTGGAGAATTATGGATGCTCTTGTAGGATGCTGCAAGCAACTTTAAGCCTCGAAGTTCTGGCCTTGGTTTGCATTTTCTTGGCATGGGACAGTGGAGTCTGGTCTGGGTGGCTGAAGTCACAGGGATAGGATAATCCCCCATCTGCATCAGAAACAACGGACATATCGTGATTCCCATATCTATTTTCAGGGACTGTGGAATTTTTACACTTGACTCCACAATACTTTAAGAAGCTTTATTATTGTAATAGTGCTACTACATGGACATTCTAGTCTGCATATAATTATTATGGAGCAGGAGGAGGTCATTCAGCCCATCATGGCTGTTCGAATAAACAATATACATTTTGCAGGATTATGAGGAGACGTCAAGAAAATGGCATTTGCTTCCTTTTCAGGTAACCATCCTCTGCCCTTTGGAATGCTTCAATTAAATCTGTCTTCACCTCACTAGTGTATTCCAGGTCTCACTTACTGTGTGAAAACAAATCTTCTGTATCACCTCATAAGGTCCCCTCTTTTGTCAACTACTTTCAATCTGTGCCCTTTGTTCTCCATCTGTTCATAGTGGGAATAAGTTTTCCTCATTTACTCTGTCCAGACCCCTCATGGTTTTGAATAGGTTTATGAATCGCCTTTGAAACATTTCTTTTCCAAAGACAGTAGTCCTAACTTCTCTTCATAATTGAAGTTCCTCATTCCTGGAACAATTTTTACGAACCTTTTCTGCACTTTCTCTGGTATCTGCACATCTTTTCTGAAGTGCGAGAACTGAATGTAGTACTCAACTTGAAGCTGATCTAGTGTTCAATGCCAGTTAAACACAACCTCCTTGCTTTTGTACTCTATCTCTCTACTAATTAAAGCTAAGATGCTGTATGTCTTATTAATCACACTCTCACTGTTCTGACCAATGACTTGTCCACAGAGATCACCGACCAATGGGAAGGTTGTAGAAGAACAAATCTGCAGGGGAATTCCAGAGAGATACCAACAATACAGAGTAGTTATGGGGGGGACACATCCACGAACCAAACATATACGGGGTACTGGGATCCACAGTATACAGGGAAACATGGGACAAATGTTCCTAGATTGCAGGAGAGCTTCCTATAACTGTATGTTTCCAGTTCAACAAGAAAGGGTGCACTGTTAGACCTGGTTCTCAGAAACGAGCTGGGTCAAGTGTTAGTTTGGGAACATTTAGTCGACAGTGATCATTGTATTACAAGGTTAGGATGATGGGTCAGAATGATATGAAACAATCCAGCGTGAGAAACATCAACTGGTGGAGAATAGACTTCAATGGGGGTGAGAATAGAACTGTGCATGAGTGACTGGAACAAGAAAATAAAACAAAGAACTGTGGGTGCTGCAGT
The DNA here is from genome assembly GCF_037043375.1 of Chiloscyllium plagiosum. Lineage (NCBI taxonomy): Eukaryota > Metazoa > Chordata > Chondrichthyes > Orectolobiformes > Hemiscylliidae > Chiloscyllium > Chiloscyllium plagiosum. Next base: position 62,251,470 of record NW_028270147.1, on the reverse strand, counting down.
TTTCAAGATAAAACAAACAAAAATTGCTGGAGAAAATCAATACAATTGGCAGCATTATAGGGAAAAAAGCAGGGATAATGTTTCAAGTCCCGTGACTCCACATCAGAACAAGAGGTTGGCAGGAAAACAATGAACAATGGGCTACCTTCAAAGAAGAGATGGCTTATGTACAGTCAAGGTATATTTGCTCAAATGGGAAAGGTAGGACAAACAAACTCAGAGCTCCTGAATGACAAAGGAGGTAAATGTTGAGATAAAGGAGAAAGAGTGTACTTATGACAAATGTCAGGTGGAAAATAAAACAGAGAACCAAGAGGAATATCAAAGGTTCAGAGGGCAGGTAACAAAGTAAGAAAGAGAAGCACAGACAAAAGACTGGCAGCCAACATAGAGAGGTGTCCTAAAACCTTCTATGCAGAGGTCAGTAAGTAGAGCGTACAGTGTCCTTAGCATTATTAATAGGGACATCAAGTACAAGGACAAGGAGGTGATGTTGAGTTTGTGTAAGACATGTGTTAGAACTCAGCTAGAGTATTGCATACAATTTTGGATGCCAGATGAAAGGAAGGAAGTGAACCCATTGGAGAGAGTGCAAAAGCAGTTTACAAGAGTGGTTCCAGGGATGAGGGATGTCTGTTATTAAGATAGATTGGGAATGTTCTCCTTGGAAGGAAGAAGGCAGAAAGGAGATCTGATAGAAATGAGTGGGTTGGATAGAGTAGATAGGGACAAAATCTTTCCAGTAGTAAAAGGAACAAGAACAAGAGGGCATAGAGTTAAAGTGATCTGCAAATGAAGCAAGGGTGAAGTGAAGAAAATTCTTTTCACACAGTAAGTAGTTAGAGTGTAGAATATACTGTCTGGAAGTGTGGTGGAGGCAGGTTCAGTTGAGGCATTCAAAAAGATAAAATTAATGTCCAAGTGTATGGGGAGAAAGCAGGAGATTGGCACCATGTAATGATACTCATTTAACAAGCCAGTGCAGCACACTGGGCTGAATGGCTGCTTAGTGGTCGCCACATTACCAAAGGGATGTGGACGCTTCGAGGAGGGTGCAGAGAAGGTTTATGAGGATGTTGCCTGGTATGGAAGGTGCTAGCTATGAAGAGAGGTTGAGTAGGATAGGTTTATTTTCATTAGAAAAAAGATTGAGGGAAGACCTGATTGAGGTTTACAAAATCATGAAGGGTATAGACAGGGTGGATAGAGACAAGCTTTTTCCCAGGGTGAAGGATTCAATATTGAGAGGTCATGCTTTCAAGATGAGAGGTGGAAAGTTTAAGGGGGATACATGCTGCAAGTACTTCACACAGAGGGTGCTGGACGTTTGGAACGCGTTGCCAGCAGAGGTGGTAGAGGCAGGCACGGTAGATTTATTTAAGATGTGTCTGGCCAGATGCATGAGTAGGTGGGGAGCAGGGGGATACAGATGCTTAGGAATTGACCGACAGGTTTAGACAGTACATTTGGATTGGCTCAGGCTTGGAGGGCCGAAGGGCCTATTCCTGGGCTGTAAATTTCCTTTGTTCTTTGTTCTTTGTACTGCACCGTAACATTCCTGTGATATACTGCCCTTAGTTCCTGTATCCCTTCTAGAATTGTGCCCTTAAGTTGATTTTTTTGATATTTTCCTCACACCAAAGTAGATCACTTCATATTTTTCCACATGGAACCTCATTTACGACCTGTCTACATCGCATATGCTAGTCTCCAAATGGCTCACAGTGCTTCCAGATTTTGTACTTGAATTATAAACAAAACACAAATGGCACAGATATACTGAGTTTCCTTGGCATCTCGGTAGTCCAAGGTTTAGTAGAAGTGTTCCTCATTTTGGGGAATTCAGCTTAGAGTCCTACTTCCTTATATTTAGCTAACAGATGACATTTATGAGGAACATGCCCACTCAGAATTAATTTAGTTCATCTGATTTGAATTAAAATTAATTCCCTAATACATTTCTCCATTTTGTCATCATTCTGTTATATATTCTGATTCCAATGTCCATTTTTAATAAAACTGACTGGATGAGAGGATGCTGGAAATGTGTTGCTGGAAAAGCGCAGCAGATCAGGCAGCATCCAGGGAACAGGAGAATCGACGTTTCGGGCATAAGCCCTTCTTCAGGAATGGGTGAGAGGATGCCACTTCATTAATTTAGGAATAACCCTGTTGAGTTTAATTTACCACTTTGGATGCAAGAGCAGTGAATGTGAATGAGTATCAAATTTAATCTGTAAGTCCTGAAGTCCTCTTTGAATTCTGAGTTTAGCTCTGCTATACCATGTACATGTATTATACCAAGGCTTACCATGTGGCAATTCAATTTGAAAATCCAAAATATGACATTTTTCTAGTTTTTAACCCATAACTTTTGCTATTTTAATTATTTTATGTTCATGAACAACATCAACAGAGTTTCCCAGCGTGTTTTAGAAATTTGAATTCAGTTGTTTCAAGTATTCTAAATTTAGTGACATGTTGCTCAAAGGTCACTGTTGATAAACAGAATTTTAAAATTCTGAAAAAAAAGTTATTTCAGACCCAAAATGCTGACTCTGCTTTGCTCTTAATAGATGCTGCCAGACCTGATGAGTTTCTCCATCACTTTTTGTTTTTGGTTTTGGCCAATTCAATCCTTTCTAAAGCCATTTTTATTCTATGGAAATCTCAGCCCTTCAGGAAGAAGGGCTTATGCCTGAAACGTCGATTCTCCTGCTCCTTGGATGCTGCCTGACCTGCTGCGCTTTTCCAGCAACACATTTTTCAGCTCTGATCTCCAGCATCTGCAGTCCTCACTTTCTCCTAGTTGGTCTTTAAAATGAGGCAGGGAATAGTCTTAATCAAGGGGCTACATAAAGATTGTTTACATTATAAGGAAGAGCATAACTATAGGTTATCAAAATAAGATAATCACCATGAAAATACAATAGGGTACTCAGCAGAAGCATCTTTACCTGAAGAGTGGGAGAACATTGAATCTTGTTACCACAGAGAGTGGTTACACAGAGAGATGCATATGGGGAAGCTGGCCAAGCACATGAAGAAGCAGGGAATAGATGGCTGCATTATAGTTAGGATGAGGAAGGATGGAAGGAGACCTGAGAAGTGCATAAAGACTGCATAGTCTGATTGGGCTGAATGGTCTGTACTGTGCATCTATCTTATATAATCCAGTAAAGTCTTCTCAAACTTCTCCAGTGCCTCAACATTCTTTCTACAGCATGGTGTCCATACCTAACTGCAGACTTGTAATAGTTTGGCATGGCTTCTTTATTTCATTTAAGTGCAATCCCCTTATTTACAGAACCAAGTAATCCATAGGCTTTCGTAGTCACGTCATTAACTGCCTTACTGCCTTTCAAGATTTGGGAATATAAACGCTCAAAGCCCCTGTTCCTGTGCTCCATCAAAAAGGGTACTATCTGGATTATGAAATCTTTAAAATATAATTTAGCAGTTATTCTTCCAAATAAAAGTCTTACTAAATAAAAATTGGCATTGAGTCACATAGATGTGGAAGATGAAGAGTTATATCTTAAATGAAATGAGACAGCTAGAAAAGCACAAAAGTCTAGGGAAGAAATTTCAGAGTCTGGGGTGTTGGCAGCTGAATGTTTTTGAATTGTGATACAATTAAAGTTATGATGTGCCAATGTCCAGAATTGGAGGAGTACAGACACTGCGGAGCATTGTATGGCTGGAGAAGATGACAGAATTAGGGACGGCTGAAGCAATGGATAGATTTGAAAACAGATTCATATTTTAGAAATTAAAGCACTGCTTAACCTGGAGCCAGTCTAGATCAGCAAGCACAGGGGTGATGCATAAATGGAACTTGGACATGGGCAGCAGAGATGTAGACAATCACAAGTTTGTGGAGGCTTACTGGAGGGTGTTGAAGTAGCCAAATCCAAAATGACAAAGTTATGGGTGAGTGTTTCAGCAGATGATCTACTGTAGGGACAGAGTTGGCCAATTTACAGATGTGAAGATCAACACATCCTAGTGAAGCTCACCATGGACAACATGGTTGAAAACAATCAGATTCAATTGAACAAAGTTGCCAGCAAGAGAGAGGGATTTGGCATCCAGAAAATGGAATTTGCAATGGGAGCTGAATACGATAACATCTATCTCCCCAGTTCTTAGCTGGAAGAAATGTCTGTTCGTCCAGTGCTAGATTTAAGCAATTTAGATATTGCGGTGTGTTGTGGAGCTGTTGGTGAAATAGAGTTGGATGTTGTCAAGGCATAATTGGAAACTGATTCTCTGCTTCAGATGATGTTTCAGTTTACTGAGGGGCAACATACAAATGAGAAGTTGGAATTGGTCAAGGATGGATCTTTGGGAGACACTGGGAGGATTGGAAAGATAAATTATGTGTGGTGAGTGGCTGTGTTTAGATAAGAATTGACTGGGGAATGTGCAGTCCCATCCAGCAACATCTTAGAGGGGACAGGTTGTGTCATGTAAAATATCTTCTGCTACTTTTGGAAAGAGCTGTTCCAGTTCCTTAGCAGGGGCAGAAATCTGAATGGAGAAATTCAGACATGGAACTCTGGAAAGGCTTTGGTAGGTGATATTGCATTTAAGGATATTGGAGAAGAAAGGGAGGTTAGATGCAAGGAAAATGGGATCAAGGATTTTTTTTGGAGCAAAGAGAAGGTGGTAGAAGATTTGAAGGATAGAAGGACAATACCTGAAGAGACATAACTATTATATTAAATATCAATTAAGACAGTTAAGGACAGATATTTTTATAGCAGTTTTGGGTAACAGGGTTGAAGGAACACGAACAAAAGCAGAATTAACTGGAGAAACTGAACAGATCTGACACCTGTGGAGAGATAGCAGAGTTGATGTTTAAGTTCTGAAGAAGGGTCACTGGACCCGAAAAACTGATTCTGCTTTCTCTCCACAGATGTTGCCAGACCTGCTGAGTTTCTCCAGCTATTTTCATTTTTGTTTCTTGTTTCCAACATCCAGAGATTTTTTTAAATTGACGGAACAGAAAATGGGTTCCATAGGCAAGTTGAGCTTAGAGAGGGCTTGGGATAAATTGGAGATAAACTGAAGAGTAATGCAAGTTCAGGATTAGGAGAGGACCTTTAGAGGAGGTTTGTCCAGGGACTAGAGGAAGAAAGTGAAAAGGCAATTGACCACATCGTCACAATCTTAATGACAAAGAAATTCATGATCTGCTTACATTGCAGGAGATGAGAGTGGGGGAAGAAACAAGGTTGAAACTTTATTGCTGGAACAGCACAGCAGGTCAGGCAGCATCCAGGGAACAGGAAATTCGACGTTTCGGGCACAGGCCCTTCTTCAGGAAAGATTCCTGAAGAAGGGCCTGTGCCCGAAACGTCGAATCTCCTATTCCCTGGATGCTGCCTGACCTGCTGTGCTGTTCCAGCAATATAGTTTCAACTTTGTGATCCAGCATCTGCAGACCTCACTTTCTCCTCGAAGAAACAAGGTGGAAAGCAGAAAATGCTGAAAATATTCAGCGGTTAATATTGCATTTATCTAGAGAAATGCAAAGCAATTACTTTTCATCAGAACTGGAAAAACTTACAATTGGTTTTAATCGTGTATAAAAGCAGGGAAAACAGATGAGGTGAGGGCAAATGGAAAAGCAAAGCTAAGGTTCTGTGAGAAGATGCATTGCAGCCTAACACACACTACCCCTCTTCCTCCCACCTCCTTTCGTGCTGCTGTACTTGATGTTCGGTCATCAACCTCAAATGTTAATCTTGTTTCACTCTCTACCAATGTGGTCAGATTTGGCAAATTTATCCAGTGAGTGCAGTCTCTGTCTCCATAGTAAAACATCCCTAGACACTTCATAAGGGCATTGTCAACCACAATTTGACATTGAATTGTATAAGGAGACATTTCGGCAACTTGATCAAGAAGTGGATTTTAGGAGTGTCTTTAAAAGAGGAATAGAGAGAGAGAGATGTGGAAAGATTTGCAGAAATTCTAGAACTTAGAGTCTTGGTAGATGAAAGCTCAGCCACAAATGTTGGAGTGATTTAAATTGGGAATCTTCAATAAAACAGTTAAATGAATGTGGGGAATTTTTGGAGATTTTGGAGATAGCAAAGGATGAGACTGTGGAGCAATTTGAAAACAAGGATGAGGATTTTAAAAATGGAGGCATTACATAACTGGAAACTAATGTAGTTCTGCAAGACCAGGGCAAATGAGTGAATCAAACTGGAGTTTTAGGGTATGGCAGCAGGATTGTGAAGGGACTCAACTTATGGACAATAGAGGATGGGTCAAGTGTGCTTTGGAGTACTCAGCCTATATGCTTCAACGGGAGATGGATTCAGACCGGGTAGAGTTGGGTTTAACCTGAGGGTCACCATGCCTCTGGCAAAGGGAGAGTTTGAGAAGAAGAGTCCTTCATGGTAACCTCAGTTGGTGTGAAAATTTATTTTTTGCTATTGGCCTCACTCTAAAAATGAAATAAAACAGAAATCAAAGTGGGCAGCCCTTAGTGACGGTGTGATTATGTGGTTAGAAGTTCATCGAGGTACACGTGATGATAAGGCAAGATCAGTCTGAATCTGCTTTGAATTTTTGTGAGAAGAGCAATGGATTTAGTGGCTAGGGAACAGGGACCAAAGACAATGGCTTCAGGTTCCTAATATTTCATTGAAGAAAATTTTTGTTCACCCAGTTAGTAAATGTCAGAAAAACTGCCTTGACAATTTAATGACAGTGAACAGGTCAGGGGAAATGTCAATAATATAGACCTGGGTATCATCAGCACATAAAAGGAACAAATGATGCATTTTTGGATAAGTTACTAAGAGGAAGTGTGTAAATGTGAAATAGGATTGGACCAAAAATAGATTCTTGAAGGATACCAGAAGTAATGACATGGAAGGGGAAGTGATGTCATTGTAAGTGATATCCTGGTTAAAATTCGACAGTTAAAGTCATCATAGTCTTACCAGACAATACAGCCTCTCTCACAGAGAGAGATGATTGGTGGTGGTTTAACTTGAGGGTCACCATGCCTCTGGTGAAGGGAGCATTTGAGAAGAAGAGTCCTTCATGGTAACCACAGCTGGTGTGAGAATTTATTTTTTGCTATCGGTCTCACTCTACATCACAAACCAGCCATTCAGCCAACTGAGCTAACAAACCCCTACTACTAAGTAGATGAAAATAGGAATAGGGAAAGGCTAGGAACCACAGATGCACTACTAATGTTTGGAACTAACGAATACAAAGCAAAGTGGCCTGGAGATAAGGAGTGTGTCACTATCTTTAAACATTGGAGATAATGAGATTCAGACTTTAGTGTTGTATGGTAACAGTATTAAAGATTTCCAACCCCTATTTCAAACTTTTACCTTACACTGACTTCAATTATGTAATATGATTATCTTAATCATTTGCTCAACATTTGTAGATTTGCATGATTGAATAATTCTTATGCCTTCTCTACCTCACGGCCAATGAAAGCAGAAATCCCTGATGATTTCTCAGAAGTTGATGGCTTCCAGTTTCACAGCTACAGATTCATATGACCAGTGTTAATAAAGAAGTGATTAAGTAGATGACTGAAACTAATTGATTAACTAATTGACTGGATAGACATAAAGGAGGAATGGCTTTGCATGTAACCTTATCAACTGGAAAATACAGGGGATTTACTGGTGAAGGTTAATAATGCAAAATAAAATATAGTATAGGTGATTTGGTGATAAAAAGACATTTCTGGATATGAAAAAAGAACAAAAAAGGAGAACAACGGGACCATTGCGTTGAAGGAGCTGTAAGACTTAGTCGTGAATAAACTTGATCCATAAAGAAAGGTGTCTTGATTTCTGCCTCACTGACTGACTTGGATCTAAATTGACATTGGTAGTAGAGGATTGTTGACTAAAGGTCAAGGTTGAATTCAGACAGATGATGGTAGGTGGAGTTACTTTGAAGAAGAATGGCTGAAACCAAACGCATTGTGCGTGACAGGACTTACTGCCAATTCTTTTGTGAAACTGAACCTTATGATCAATGGAAAATTAAAGTGGATGTGGATTATATCTTTACCAAAAAGATACAACTAGGTACAGCCTTGTCACTGTGCTTCCATTAGGAAGTGACAATCAGAAGTAAAATATTCTCAGAGCTAGATGCTTAACAATTGGACATTGAAGTAGGATTGGAAATTGTATTAAAATTTATAAGAAAGATCATCTATTAAAAGCACATGAGGCATGGTCAGACTTTGATAACTTTGGAAAGCAGCGTGGATATTCATTAGAATGTAAAATGGAATTTAATCCATCTACCAGGCCCGCTGTCAAGGAAAGACCATCAGAATTCTCAAAGATCCATCCCACCCTGGCAATGTTTTTCTACAACCTCTACCATTGTGGAGAAGGTACAGAAGTCTGAACACACGCACCAGCCGGTTTCAAAACAATTTCTACCCTACTGTTGTTAGAATACTGAATGGACTCACAAACTCTTAACATTTGCCTGTACCTGTGTTTTTGTTTTTGCCGCTGTTTACGTATTATTTACTTATCTATGTTACTTAACTCTGTGATCTGCCTCTATTGTTCGCAAGACAAAGCTTTTCATTGTGCCGCAGTACACGTGACAATAAATTCGATTCAATTAAATTCAAATCAACATGTGGGATTACAAAATATCCCTGTGCAGTTTCTTAATTCCTGTTTCCTTTTGAATTGTTGGATTCTGTTAATCTGTCAAAGATGGATAGACTGCTAGTATTAAACGTGTTTACATTTTCAGAATTAAATACACGCTTGAAAAAGATGTCAGAAGCCTTGAAAAGAGTTCCTGGAGAAACATTTATCCCCACCAGCCTTCATGGCTCAACTGAGGCATTCAGCAATAACACAATGGTAGCATGACTTCATGGTAGCAGCAAAGCCAGACTGCCCAGACATAGGCCAAAAACGTCAATATAAAAGGGAAATCAACGGGGGGGGGGGGGGCTCTTGTTGCACAATGCTTTGAAGCTTTCTGCAGCAATTAATAAAAGCATGTTTCTATATAATACTCAGTACAACTTCACAAATTTCCTTCAAATTCTTCTGCTCAAGACAAACAAGCATGAGATGTGAAAAGATAAATTGAAGAACTGAAAAATGTTAAGTCATTTACTCTTAAGACTAATGATTTAATTAATGATTTAATTTTGAGATACTTTTTATATCACTTGAAGATGATGGACACTCCTGCTTCTATAGATGATTAAATTGAAGCTGTTGCTGAGAAAAGAAATGATTGCATCAGTGCTATATATCATTTCCTGCCCACCATCTCCATTGTTTTTCTGACTTAAGTTGCATCATTTGAATATTTTTAGTGACTGTTGGATCAATTAGAATACTTGGTCGTGGTTAAATGGATTTGAGCTCTATAGTTACAAAGAATTCCACCTACTTTCCCCAACCCCACAGGCAGTACAGTATAGATAGTACAATTGGTCTTAGTGCTGCTGAGCTCAGAAGCAAGGAATAAAGAAGAGCTACATTAGCTTGTGGCTCCTGCTGAAAATTACTATTAAGTATATCAAGCTACTTGCACATGACAGGTTTGTGATACAATTGAAGAACAACTGTCCAAGCTTTCACGTTCACTAGGAAAATTTCAGAATGCTTTTTTTTGTGAAGTTATGTTGTAATTATGCAATGAATTTTTTAAAAAACAGCTGAGGTTTTACTCTGAAGTTTGGAGAAGTAGCTCCTTCTGCTGGTTCTACTGTCAAACTGCTCACACAATCCTTTATTCTCTGAGGTCTGGTTTTCTCTGTACATTAAACAAAGTTAAATACACATTTACAAGTTCAAACCTTTAATTCCTTGTACATCCCATTTGAAACATTAAAATAGAGATTCAGTTCTCAATGGGTTCATCCATCAGGTGGAAGAATCTGCAACATGAGATTCGACTTCCCGGTGGAGATTCACATGGATGATCCCTGGAATGGTAGGCCTAATATATGATTATTGGCTGAGGATACTGAGGTTGTATTCATTAGAGTTCAGAAGGTTAAGGGGCGATCTAATAGAAACTTATAAGATAATGCATGGCTTAGAAAGGGTAGACGCTGGGAAATTGTTTCGTCAGACGGGGATACTAGGACACGTGGGCACAGCCTTAGAATTAGAGGGGGTCAATTTAGAATGGAAATGAGGAGACATTTCTTCAGCCAGAGAGTGGTGGGTTTGTGGAATTCATTGCCACAGAGTGCAGGGGAGGCCGGACGTTAAATGTCTTCAAGGCAGAGATTGATAAATTCTTAATCTCACAAGGAATTAAGGGATACAGGGAGAGTGCGGGTAAGTTGCATTGAAATGTCCATCAGCTATGATTGAATGGTAGAGTGGGCTCATGGGCTAAATGGCCTTACTTCCACTCCTATTTCTTATGGTCTTATGGACTTCCCACATGTGCATGTAAGTAACAGCCAAGTTTCTTGCTCACAAACTCAAGCCACTTACTTAATGAAAAATGTATTACATTCATTTTGGACTGTCAAACCACACAAAGCTTTGGGAGCCACAAATAATGCTCACCTCCTGACTCCCCAAAGCCTGGCCACCATCTACAAAGCTCAAGTCAGGAATGTGATGGAATACTTTACACTTGACTGGAGGAGTGCAGTTCCAACAACACCCAAGTACTTTGACATAATTGCAGGCAACTTGATTAGTATCACACCTGCCAAACTCAGCGTATACTCCTTTCACTACAATGTACTTTGGCAGCAGTGTACACCCATCTACAAGTTGTATTGCTGCATCTCACCAAACCTGCATGTCCAAACCCATGATCTCTATCACCTAGAAGGACAAGGGCAGTGGATGCATGGAACACCACAACTTGGAAGAACCCTGAACCATACACCATCTTGACTTGCAAATATAAATGACGTCTCTTTCACTGTCTTGGAATCCAAATCCCAGAATGCCCTCTCTAACAGCACTCTGGGGATACCTATGCCACATTGACTGCAGCAGTTCATCAACATTTTTTCAAGGACAATTAGGATGAGCAACAAATTCTGGCCTAGCCAGTAACATCCACATTCTGTTGGAGCAAAAAAAAAAACAATTTGCATGATTAAAGATATAAACTGAAAACTATTTGTACCTTTGGCTCAATCTCCTTTTTGAAACCATAGCTATTTGTATTGTCACCTGTCAATGGGCAATAAATTAATCCACTCATCAGTAATTGTATTTTTTTGTCACCAACTCTTTGCCATCCTTCTCTATTTGTGTTCATTAATTGGTAAAGATCAATTCAGGAAAGCACAGTACAGATGCTATTATGGTATCAACTGAGCAACTGTGAATAATGATCCATTTAAATTCAAGTCAAGATGTTAAGGTTCTGGCAGCAGTTATATACTAACCCTACATCTACAGCAGAGGCCTGAGTTCAGGTCTCACCTCTGTACAAGCTGATTAAAAATATCAAGTGAAGATGTTGGGCAGAGCCTTCCAGGCCAGCCCAGACTATTCAGGAAGATGAAGGGGGAAATTAATTGAGTGGTACACCAAAATCCAGATTGTCTATGTCACATTAAAATTTTGCTACTAAGTTCTTAGCATCTTTCGGGTGAGTTATCCTTCCTGATCATAATGTTGGGAACAACTTCTGCATTCAGTAGCATGCCATGAATACTCATTAATACCCAAGCTTGCTGGAATTACATTGATGGACGGCAGCTTATGAAACAAAAGCCAAAAAAAATGTTCACAAACCCGACAAACACTTATCTGGCAGGTTAGATTTTTTTTCTTGGAAGCTCTGATGAGTATATTCTTCTTCAGTAGTCTATCATAACCAAGGCATTTCTTGTCTTAAATTTGCAGTGTAATTGATACAAGTTGCCTAGTTCAGCCAGCTCATGATAAGGAACTTTTGCAAATGTCTTGTAAAGTGTTGTTGTTGCACATCACTAACATTATAAGGGATGTGATCTATGTGGCCCACTGAAACTGAGCAGGCATGAGGCATCAAAACAAAAATGGGCTCGTCATAAAAGGGAATGTAGAGCAAAGTTACAAATAAAAGGTGGGAAAGTATGGCAGGGAGTTAAAATTAAAGGACATAATTTTTAGGGGCTCCAGAAGACCTTGGAAAATGGCAGTAATGACTGAGAGGCAGAGGGGAGAGTTCCAGCAATAAGGGCGAGGGGAGGGGTGGACACTACATATTGAGAGTATTGGACTGAGGTATGCTGATGAGGCTGAAGGAGCAAGTGAATTCAAAGGAGGGAGTGGTGAAAAGCCAAGTGTGGGCAAGTGGAGCTGCATGGGTATGGGCTCAGTTCAAAGCTCAAGGGATATCAGGAAGAGGGCCACAGCTACAGGGAGTGATTGAAACATGACAGAGGAGACACCAGAGAAAAACAGAAAACAGTCTCCAGCAATGGGAGGGAAAGCTTGTAGGCTCGGGGGGAGGATACAGAGTGAAGGAATCAAAAATATAATTTGTACGCACAATTCTCTCTTTAGTCAGGGCGACATGGAGTTCCTCATTGGGAAGTGACAGGGATGCAGAAGTCTGGCTGCATGAATTCTGGTGCAGCTGAATCACCAGATGTGTGTGAAGGAAAATAAACCTGAAGTAAAAAAATTACAGTTCTTAACGGAGTGCTCGCTAATGTCCTCTAAGGAAGGAAATCTGCCATCCTTACCTGGAACGGCCTACATGTAATCCTAGATCCACAGCAATGCGGTTGACCCCTAACTGCTCTCTGGGCAATTAAGGATGGGTAGTAAATGCTGGCCGAGCCAGAAATGCCCCCATCCCATGAGTAAATATTTTAAAAATGTTGAAATAAACATGCAGCATAAAGGTTAATGGATTCTAGCTACTCAACACTGTCTTCAAAGCAGACACTGTAATCATTCAACTCTCAACTAAAGGACAACACACTGCATGATATTGACAGCTGTAATAGGGACTAGTCTATATGAAGGAGCCCTCACTGGCCTGGGTGAACAAATCTCATGGACATTTTGATGAAGCTGTTGTATAAGCTGCTGATGCCAAGGTTACAGGACTATGTTGGAGGACATAATGAAGGTCATTATCCTGCTGCAGATAGAAACAAGAAAGGGATAGTAATATTTGTTTCTGGCTAATCTCTCTATCCATATAATGACATGGCTACTGTTTGTTCTCTGTGTATAAATTTAACAGTTGCTGACAATGTGTTTGTCTAGCTTGGTGCTAATCTCTTTATACGATGAACCACCAAAAGTTCAGTGCCCAGGTAACTGTCCGTTGTTGTGAATCCAGGCAGTATAGACCACCAGCATACTTAAAAGTATCACAGGTTATCCAAGTCCTATCCTCATTTAAAATACGCATATATTTACTATGCAGCTAATTGACAGAGACAGGATCCTTGGCCAATTGTAGCGTTTCCTCCCCCCCACTACTGTCAGATATTAACTACAGTAGTCCAGTTGTGGGATTGTGTCTGTACAATACATTAACGCATTGAGCCTTTGAGTGTACATTATTGAAATTACCAGTGGAGAACTGAAGCCCAAAAGTCTTGATAATCATGTTTATGTTTTGTAAAATTATCACTTTGATTGAAATGTTTCACAAGAGACCATTTCAATCATTTTAAATGGAAAGCCAAAATTATAATACCTTTTTTTGCAATCTGCATCGCAGTATTCAGATAACAAAGATGTGTATTTTTTTCCCCCAAACACTTGCGCAAACAATGATCCTTTAATGGGGAAACAATGTACCTTTGAGAAATAAATTATTTTACAAGTGAACACATCAATTACACTTTAAACAAAGATGCAGCCTGGACTGAACTCTCTCCAAAATGCAAAGTGCAATATCTTTGTGGCTTCCAATACCAGTCGGTTGTTGGCACTGATTGAAAGAATGGCCCTGGTTCTTCAGCTGAATCACCAACCAGATAGAGAAAATCTGCTGAATTAATTAGCGCTCATTATAAGTGATGTACAACAGCTGCAGACACATTCCACAAGAGATCTCTCATTGTTGCATTCGTAATCACAGGCATTTTGGGTACAGCTTAAGTTATGAACCTAGAATCACATAACAATGGGTTAGGATTGGCTTTTCTTGCATATTCCTTTTCAGATGGAAAATGGGAATTTTTTTTTTCTGGACAATGTCCTGTTTTCTCGGGATGCCTGATAAATTCAGACTGGACTCTGAATGCTTTCCAGATGCCCATGACAGCTATTGAAAAAGCTGGTGTTAGGCTCCTTCCATAATCTAGTGAAGAGGCTGACTTTTCTTCAGGGTCACTCTAAAAAATAAGGCTGCGCTGTGTTTTTATTGAACTGGCTAGAAGATAGATCCCTGCAGTAAGTGCCTCATGGTACAGGCCACAGTAAGCCAAGAGGCACATTCATACAGTATTACATTTCTAACCCAAACATCCTCTCTCATACAAAACAATTATATACATTATCACTTCTGGTGACAGAGTCATGCACTAAGAATTTGTTATTCTCTTTAGTCCCAGGATGTGTATCGCACAGCTTTTAAATTGTGCCAGTTTCTTAAATGGTAGATGTGTGCATTGTTGTTGGCTGTCCATCTGGGGTAATATTCCTCAGCACAGTGTCATTCCTGTGTCCCCTACTGTCACAGTAACTGTTGTTGCTCCGTTTCATTTGCTCAGCTGCTCTGGACCTCTGTACCTGCTGGGCGGCACGGTGGCACAGTGGTTAGCACTGCTGCCTCACAGTGCTGGAGACACGGGTTCAATTCCCGCCTCAGGCGACTGACTGTGGAGTTTGCACGTTCTCCCAGTGTCTGCGTGGGTTTCCTCCGGGTGCTCCGGTTTCCTCCCACAGTCACAAAGATGTGCAGGTTAGGTGAATTGGCCATGTTAAATTGCCCGTAGTGTTAGGTAGAGGTATGGTTGGGTTGCGCTTCGGCGGGTCGGTGTGGACTTGTTGGGCCGAAGGGCCTGTTTCCACACTGTAAGTAATCTAATCTAATCTAATCTAATCTAATGATCTGTAGTCTGAGCAAATAGCGATATCTTGAAAAGTGTCCATATTACAGAGGAGGTGGTGCTGGACATCATAAAACATTTAAATGTCAATTAATCTCCGGGACCTAATCAAGTGTACCCTAGAACTTTGTGGGAAGCTAGGAAAGTGTTTGTTGGGCCCTTTGCTGAGATATTTGTATTATCAATAGCCATGGGAAGACTGGAGGATGGCTAACATAGTGCCACTATTTAAAAAAGGTGGTAAGGAAAAGCCAGGGTGAGATTGGTGAGCCTGACATCAGTGGTGGGCAAGTTATTGGAGGGGATTCTGAGAGACAGGATTTACATGGATTTGGAAAAGCAAAGACTGTTTGGGATAGGCAGCATGGCTTAGTGCTTGAGAAATTGTGTCTCACTAACTTGATTGAGTTTTTTGAAAAAGTAACAAAGAGGATTGATGAAGGCACAGCTATGGACTTTGGTAAGGCATTTGACAAGGTTCCTCACCTGGTTAACAAAGTTAGATCAATGGAATATAGGGAGAACTAGCCACTTGGATACAAAATTGGCTCAAATGTAGGTGAAAGAGGATGGTGGTAGAGGGTTACTTTTCAGACTAGAGACCTGTGACCAGTGGTGTGCCGCAAGGATCAGTGCTGTGTCCACTGTTTTTTGTCATTTGTATAAATGATTTGGATGTGAACATAGGAGGTATAGTAAGTTTGCAGATGACACCAAAATCAGTGGTGTGGTGGACAGCCAAGAAAGTTACCTTAGGGTACAATGGGATTTTGTTCAGATGGGCCAATGGACCAGGGAGTGGCAGATGGAGTTTAATTTCAATAAATGTGAAGTCCTGTATTTTGGTAAGACCAATCAGGGCAGGACAAAGAGATCTTGGAGTACAGGTTCATAATTCCTTGAAGTAGAATCACAGGTAGACAAGGTAGTGAAGGCAATGTTTGGTATGTTTGGCTTTGTTGGTCAGAGCATTGAGTGCAGGAGTTGGGAGGACACGTTGTGGCTGTACAGAACATTGGTTGGACCACTTTTGGAATATTGCATTCAATTCTGGTCTTCCTGCTGCAGGAAGGATGTTGTGAAACTTGAAAGGGTTCAGAAAAAATTTACAAAGATGTTGCCAGGGTTGGAGGATTTGAGCTATAGGGAGAGGCTGAATAGGCTGCGCCTGTTTTCCCTGGAGTGTCAGAGCTGAGGGATGACCTGATAGAGATTTGTAAAATCATGAGGGGCATGGATAGGGTAAATAGACAAGGTCTTTTTCCCCGGGGTAGGGGAGTCCAGAACGAGAGAGCATAGATTTAGGGTGAGAGAGGAAAGATTTAAAAGAGTCCAAAGGAGCAACTTTTTCACGCAGAGGGTAGTGCATGTATGGAATGAGCTGCCAAAGGAAGTGGTAGAGGCTGGTACAGTTAGAACAGTTAAAAGGCATCTGGATGCGTAAATGAATAGGAAAGGTTTAGAGGGTTATGGGCCAAGTGCTGGCAAATGGGACTAGATTAATTTATTATATGTCGTTGGCATGGATGAGTTGCACTGAAAAATCTGTTTTCTGGTGTACATCTCTATGACTTTATAACTGAGTTCACAGCTTCCTGATTTGCTACCTACAGCAAAGCAGAAGCCTATCTAATTCAGCATATCATGGATATCTGGTCCTTCACATCCACCAAGGTAATAACTGCTCTTTACCACTTGGGCTCACTATTGTTGACACCATTGAAGGTTTGTATCCTAACTTGAGAACCAATGCTGAAAACTGCCAACTGTCCTTGCAGTTGTGTGCACTGACGCACCATCGTGTTTCCTCAAATTTACCTGTAATTGTAATTGGACAGGACCCTATATGTCCTTTTTACTTGATGACTTCTGCTGTTGTGGAAATTAGGTTTGCAGTCCCAAAAAGGTTCCACCCTCCAGGAAAAAAATTCTTCTGAATTCTCTAATAAATCCTATCAATATTATATTGATAGTATCCATTTATGGAATTCCATATGAGAAAACATTTTCTTCAATATCCACTTGATCAAAATCTTCCATAACCTTAAGATCTCTGTAAGGTCACCCCTCAGTTTTAACTTTTCAAAATGGAAAATATTCAACAGGTAACTGTGATGGACAAGAGATGGGACCTCACACACTGTTGTTGAGCAACAATGTGCCAAGCTTTTCTGTAGTCTGGTTCAGTGTGAGACAGAGATACAGAGTCAAGTCAGTGACAAGGCAAGAGAGTTTGTGATAGTGGGCCAATATTCTGAAAGCTGAACTGGAAGATACAATAGTTATGACTTGTCCAAGACAGGGTGTTGGACAAGCAGTCTGGCAGAACAGAAATGTTCTTAACCACAAATACACAAAAACGTACCTCTGAGTTCTAGATCCGGTTCTAGAGAGAAGCAAGGAGTTTTTGAAGTCAGCTTTCCTGGTAGAGGCAAAACCAGCAGAATGAATGGTGACAAAAATAGAAGCTGCTGGAAAAGCT
Source organism: Chiloscyllium plagiosum (assembly GCF_037043375.1). NCBI lineage: Eukaryota > Metazoa > Chordata > Chondrichthyes > Orectolobiformes > Hemiscylliidae > Chiloscyllium > Chiloscyllium plagiosum. The sequence continues at coordinate 62,233,948 of NW_028270147.1, read as the reverse complement.
CAGCAGGTCTGGCAGCATCTGTGGACAGAAATCAGAATCAGCCTTTTAGGTCCAATGACTCTTCCTAGAATAACTTCTGATAACTTATTGCACATGTTTTTAGATTTTTACACGAATACCTTCTCCATCACCTTGTTGACCTGCAATACCACTTTCAAAGAACTTTTAACCTGCAACCCTGGGGTCTCTCTGTTCAATAACACTTCCCAGAGTCCTACCATTCACTGTATAAATCCTGCCCTGCTTCGTCTTACCAAAATACAACGCCTTGCATTATCTAAATTAAACTCCATCTGCCACTTGTGAGCCTTTTGACCTATCTGATCAAGATCTCATTGTACTCGTCAGATAATCTTCACAGTCCACTATACCACCAATTTGGGTATCATTGGCAAAATTACTAACCATACCTCCATACTAACCATGATGAACAACAGTGGATGCAGAACCAGTCCTTGTGGCACATCACTGGTCACAGATCTTCGGTCAGAATAACAACCACCTACCACCATCCTCTGCCTTTTTTTATCCAATTGGCAAGCTCACCCTGGATCCCATGTGATCTAACCTTACTAATCAGTCAACAATGTGGGAACTTGCCAAAGGCCTTGCTAAAGCCCATGTAGACAATGTCTGCAACTCTGCCTTCTTCTGTCCTCTTGGTCATATCTTCAAAAAGAAAACTCAATCAAGTTAGTGAGACACAATTCCGCATACACAAAGCCATGTTGACTATCCCTAATCAGTTCTTGCCTTTCCAAATACATATAAATATTGTCCCTCAGAATCCCCTCCATTAACTTGCCCACCACTGACATCAGTCTCACTGGTCTATATTTCCCTGGCTTTTCCTTGCAGGCTTTCTTGAACAATAGCACATCATTAGCCGTACTCCAGCACCTTACCTGCAATCTCTTCCCTAACTTCCCACAATGTTTTGGGATACACCTGATTGGGTCCTGGGGATTTATCTGCCTTTATACATTTTAAGACCTCCAGCACCACCAGTAATGTGGGCTCTTTTCAAGGAATCACTATTTACTTCCCCAGTTTCCCTAGCTTCCATGTCTTTCTCCACACTAAATATTTTAGTATTTCACCCATCTTCTGGGGTTCCACACACAGACAGCCTTGTTGATCTTTAAATGGCCTTATTTTCTCCCAGTTACTCGTGTGTTCTCAATGTACTTGTAGAATCTCTTTGGATTCTCCTGTGAAGCATTGAAATAAATGCAGTTTAATTCATTGGTCTTACCTCATTTTCTACTATGCTCTCACCCATCTTGTCTTTTAGCTTCTTCTCCTTAACTACTGCCTAAACCTCAACCTCCACTTTTCTCACTACTGTTTTGTATCCTGCCTTCCCCCAAAGCCTCCAGAGTAAGATAAGCAATCTCCCATCAGGATATTAGTTCCCCTTTGTTCAGGTCCAACCCGTCTAACTTGCAAAAGGTCACTTCTGCCCCAGAAGAGATCCCAATGTTCCAAACATTTGAATCCCTGCTTCCTACATCAGCTTCTCAGCCATGCATTCATCTGCCCTATCGCCTTATTCTCACTATCACATGACACTGAGTAATCCAAAAATTATTACCCTTGAGGTCCTGCTTTATAACCTCCTGTTTACGTTTTTTTTGATATTCTTGGGTGTAGAACCTCACCTCTTGCTCTCCCTATGTCATTGGCAACAATGGGCACAATGACCTCTGTCTGCTCACTTGCTCCTGTGAAGGATTTGCTGCAGCCACTCCTCGATATCCTTGACCCAGGCAGCAGGGAGGCAACACCCATATCCTGACATCACACCCGCGCAGCCACAGAAATGCCTACCTGCACCTCTGACCAGACAGTCTCCAATTACTATCGATTGCTTGGACCTTGACATACCCCACTCAACAGCAGAGTCAGTAATGGTGCCAGAGACCTGACTATCAGTGCTACTTTCCTGTGAGCTGCCATCCCCACAGCAGTATCTAAAACTATATGCTTATTTGAGAAGATAATAGCCACAGGAGACTGACAATCACCCATCCTCTGACCCATTGCCTTCCTCTGACAATCACCCATCCACGTGACTGTGCCTGTAGAGTGACCACCTCCACAAGTCTATTAGCCATCACACTCTCTTGCTCCTTTAAACTCCTCAGTGTTTCCAATTGATGCTTTAACCAATCCATACTGTCTGATAGAAACCATAGCCAACCACACTTCCTGCAGACATAGTTGCCAGGGACAGTCAATTGCTCCCTGATCTCCTGCATACAACAGGAAGAGCAAACCATTCCACTGAATGCCATCTCTGCCCCTTTAAAAATTCATTGATTTACATTAATCCATAAACATCTGTTGTAATCGATTGGGCATCGGTTTAGTTCAGTTGGCTGGATTGTTGGTTTACAGAGCAGTACGCCACTAACAACGTGGGTTCAATACCCATCACCAGTTTGAGGTTACCATGAAGGACTCTTCTTCTCTTCCCTCACCTGAGGGTTGGTGGCCCTCAGGTTAAATCACCACCAGTCCAGTCTCTCTAATGAGAGACTATGGTAACATTACCAATTCTGTAAATTACATGAGAAGTGGGGATTGTGACAGGCAGCTAGCATCACTGAGAGGAGAGAGTCACTCTGGTCTGAAGCATTAACTCTGACTTTGGGGCGGCACGGTGGCTCAGTGGTTAGCACTGCTGCCTCACAGCACCAGGGACCCGGGTTCAATTCCTGCCTCGGGCAACTGGCTGCATGACGTTTGCATAAAAGGCCAGCAAGACCCAGTTCTACTTACAGCCCTTGAAAAGTCCACCCTCTACAATTACACTTTTTTGAAAAAAAGTAACAAGATCCACATTCTCCTTTGTCTGCTGTTAAGAAAGTGCTGAGTATTGGTATATCAAGAACACATCGACCAGCTCAAATTTGGGCATCCAGTGCTGTATACCATCACAATCTGTAACATCATAGCACGGCATATCCTTAGTCCTCAATCACTGAACCAGATGATTAACCCTGATTCAGTGAGGAATACAGGACAGTATGTCAGAGCCAGCCCTCAAAATGAAATCCCAACCTGTTGACGTTGCAACACAGAATCAAATGCATTCTCAAACCTGTGAATACTTTTAAAGAAAAGGTAGATAACTTTTCACCCTGTTGCTTACCAAGAATTTCAGTAGTAGGAATGTGGATTTGAAGCAAATGATACAGTCGGCTTAAGGAGCTGAATGGTCTTCTCTTGCTTTTTGTTTGTATGTATGTTTGTAAGCAACATGCTCTGGCCAGAACTGAATGATCGCAGAACAAAGATTCAAACGTCTGCAATCCTGCCTCATCTAATTATGAATGATAGTTGAGAGAAAGTGAGGGCTGCAGATGCTGGAGATCAGAGCTGAAAATGTGTTGCTGGAAAAGCGCAGCAGGTCAGGCAGCATCCAAGGAACAGGAGAATCGACGTTTCGGGCATAAGCCCTTCTTCAGGAATGAAGAAAGTGTGTCCAGCAGGCTAAGATAAAAGGTAGGGGGGAGGGACTTGGGACCTGACGAGGGAGTCACGGAGGGAGTGGTCTTTCAGAGAACACCTCTGGGACACCCGGACCAACCAACCCAACCACCCCATAGCCCAACACTTTAACTCCCCCTCCCACTCCACCAAGGACATGCAGGTCCTTGGACTCCTCCATCGCCAGACCATTGCAACACGACGGTTGGAGGAAGAGCGCCTCATCTTCTGCCTGGGAACCCTCCAACCACAAGGGATGAACTCAGACTTCTCCAGTTTCCTCATTTCCCCTCCCCCCACCTTGTCTCAGTCAAATCCCTCGAACTCAGCACCGCCTTCCTAACCTGCAATCATCTTCCTGACCTCTCCACCCCCACCCCACTCTGACCTATCACCCTCACCTTGACCTCCCTCCACCTATCGCATTTCCAAAGCCCCTCCCCCAAGTCCCCTACCTTTTATCTTAGCCTGCTGGACACACTTTCCTCATTCCTGAAGAAGGGCTTATGCCCGAAACGTCGATTTTCCTGTTCCTTGGATGCTGCCTGACCTGCTGCGCTTTTCCAGCAACACATTTTCAGCTATGAATGATAGTTGCCAAGATGAGGAACCTCAATAATGCTAAAATCCAAAGTGCATGTGCTAAAATATTTGCAACTTGATCAGCCAGAAAGATTGAGTTGGTGATCATTTCTTCCCGAGGTCCCAAATGTGGGCAGCATAGTGGCAAGCACTGCTGCCTCACAGTGCCAGAGACCCGGGTTCAATTCCCACCTCAGGTGACTGACTGTGTAGAGTTTGCACATTCTCCCTGTGTCTGCGTGGGTTTCCTCCGTGTGCTCCGGTTTCTTCCCACAGTCCAAAAATGTGCAGGTTAGGTGAATTGGCCATGCTAAATTGCCCGTAGTGTTAGGTGAAGGGGTAAATTTAGTGGAATGGGTCTGGGTGGGTTGCGCTTCGGCGGGTCGGTGTGGACTTGTTGGGCTGAAGGACCTGTTTCCACACTAAGTAATCTAATCTGTAAGATATTACCGATGCCAGTCTTCAGGCAATTTGACTCACTCCACATGGCACAATGAAGTGGCTGAGCACATTGACCATATAAAAGCACCGATAGGCATCCACAACTAACAACAGCCCGAGCTAAGTACTTCCCATTCTGCTGTATCACTGGCATCCATTCATCAGTATGGAATGTTACCCTACGTTTGATTATTGTTGTGTGCACAAGGGGCAGGCAAATCCAAACTATCTAATTACATTCCTGTCAGCCTAGTCATCAGCAAATTGATGGAAAGATTCATCACCAAATGCTGCTATTCATCAACGTAATTTGTCTTCTGCCAAGAATGCTTGATTTCACATTCCATTACAGCATTGGGCCAAATTGGATACAAAACCTGAATTCCATTGCATGCAAAGTGGAAAAACAGAACTGTCACATTTATCATCCAATAAAAATCCTTGACAAATTGTTGTTGGCCATTTCCTTAGGAGGCCCATTACAGTAAAGAGCATGAAGTAAAAAGACATGTTGAGATAATAAACAGTTAGTGTATTCTGATAGGTGTAATCTACCTGTCCATCTGTAAGCCCTGGAACATTTAGCTGATGAACTCCACAAAAATCTGGACCAGGTCTGACTCAATTGCAGACTGGAGAAGGAGATGCAACTCCACACCACAAAGGGACTGGCATAGCCACAGATAGTAATTGCAAGCCATGCTCAAACTGTGTTTCACTGTTTTGCAGGATGATGCTGTAAAATTGTTCAGAGGGACACAGAGGAGATTATGTGCTATTGACTGCCATTTCCTCTACAATTGGGTATCTAGAATTTTTTCTTTTTTAATTTTTGCCTGTCTTCTTAGTCCCTTCTTCTGTCAATCCAGACACAAATTGCTTGAAAGGATCCTATTTTAAAACTGATATTTACAGGTAATAACTGCACAGTACTGTACCCAAAGCACGCAGCTGGCAGTTTCTGACACATCCTGCAAGTAATGAGTAACTACCAGAAACAGACCAAAGTAATGCACTTCAAAAGAAAATCCTTTAAACAATATGTAATCTGTGAGTGTGTTTTTAAGCTAGATATTGAGATGTGTGCACAAATACCACAAAGTCCAATGTCTTGACCATAAAATGCTTTAGTTTTACTAATTTATTTTTCTATTGTTTTAGTATCCTTTCTCCAGGTATTTACTTGATTTCCTTGTGAAGTTTACAATTGATGGAATGCACCATTCTGACAAATACATAGAATATTTCATTTAGAGTTCAAGAATGAGATTTTACCGATATTGGATTCTGAACCAGGTTTATCCATTATCAGCTATAACAATCTTCACTTTTTTGGGTGTATTCATATCTTCTAATGAAGGTGGTGATGAATTTTGAATCTGGGAATTGAATACTTACCATGTTAGCTCAATGGTCATGGCCAGTTATCGCATTAAGTAAAGCCTCTCTACTAACAAAGTTGCTTCAATCACAAAGTCAGAACAGCATCTACTTGTGCATTAAAGTGACTTTACCACAACAGCCATTTTGCAGCATCATTCAATTATATTGTCAACCAATCTGTGTTCAGTTGGTCAATATCTTCCAGGAAAATGAATTGCAACTGCCAAATTTTAGTTATGTAAATAGCAACGCTATTTACATAAGACAAAATGAAGAGACTCAATTCTACCAGTTTGAATGAATGGAGTCTGGACCTCAAAATGGAGGAGCATTTTTGACCATTTTTTCATTGATCAGTTCCATGCATTATTGACCTATTAAATCTTGGAATACTGCTAAATATTATAAATCAAAATCATCTTATGGAAAGTCAAGAATATGATACTACTGAGTGTAAATGTGTAGTTTTACTCCAAAGAAATTTTATGTCTTCAGCTCTGTTTTTACCCCTCATATCTTAGAATGAAAGGCAAGTATTTTTCCTCTGATGTATGAATACTGCATTTTTAATTTGAGGCGATGTAGCTATTGTGAAAGTGGTTTAATCTAGCCACTTTTAAAAGCGCCTTGACTGCCTTTTCTTGATTTTCTGGAACAGCAGGAATTCACCTAGTTCCCAACAATCCACTACTTCCTGTTTGTGATCATTTAGATGAGAGATTAGTTGCATATGCAACTATTTTCCTTTCCTTGAAAGGAGCAGAAAAACAACCCACTATGATCTACCAGCGGAGTGCCTTGCTGAACCAGTGCTGTAGTTGCTCCTACAACCTGCCATTGGCTACAACTGCAGGACTTTGCAGGTTTAGCCAAAGGCATAGAACTATCCTCTAACCCTTTTGAGTGAACATTTCTCAGATCTCAAAGAGGTCCAGACTATTGACAAGTAATTTGCCTTCTTTTCCATTTTGTCCTTCCCTAACCTCTTCCCTTTTGACCTCCCCAGTTACCCTTCATCAATTTTTGTCCTCACTCCTCTTTTATCACTTCCATTCTCCCTTTCTCACAGATTGCAATCAAACCCATAAAGTGTAAGTGCTGATATCAATAGAGTCTAAAATCAGACAGTATGCAAAGCATATATTATTGGAGCCCATACACTCAGTTAATACCAGGACTAATAAATTTACTCACACAGTTGTTTACTTGGGTGTAGTACAATTTGTAAGATTGTGGGTGAGCAAGGATTACATTGGTGAGCACAAGCATTTGGAGAGGTCTTCCTTGTTTTGTTCAAGAATATTGGGTCTTCTTGAGATGGCTAGAGCAGATGATGTTATATTTTATTCTCCTACTCCCTGTCCTGAATTTACTGATAGAGAAAACTTATTATCTCGGCATTTAACAAGGTAGTGTAAATATTGCTCAGTATTTCTCCAGCAAGATAGATAAACTAGAACTGGCATATGCAACAAAATTTGTCATTTTAAAAATAAAATGCTGGGAAGCAAGTAGTGACTGACTGAGCAATGCAAATTGGGCTATTAAAATCCCATTAGAGTATGATCACTTTTTGTCTGCTTTATATTTTCCAATCACGACCAAAGGAATCTTGCACACATTTCCTGAGATAGAGACAGGCAGGTTTTGGCCCTACATCCACTCACTAATGAGCACCAGAATTTCATTCCTTAGCATTTCAACACCAGTTGAGAAAACAGAACTGTTTCCAACAGAAGATTTCCAAGCACTATGATAACCAAGGGAAAAGTACAATGGACTCGTCTCTTACCATCTGCAGTCAACTTGGTCTGGAAAATATTGATATCTTCAAAGTTTATGTGCAAGTTGTAGCTGTTCTTATTTTGGCAAAGAATTCTAACTTATTCTTTGGTTCTGAAAGAAAGGATTTGCGTCCTTAAATTATAGAAGCAACAAATAAAAATGGATTGAATGCTTGCAAAAATCGTTCATTAGAGTTTTAAAAACATTTTTCCATGTGACATTTCTCTTGACCACTTTCTATATTTGAATAATTGCACATGGAAAATCCAATTCTTGCTGGAATGAATATCTTTTGTCAATAAACTGATATTGCTTGGAATATCTATAAAAGGAGGAAGATTACTATTCACATGGAATACCACATACAAGCCAAACATTCAAAGTATGGCAGGCCCACCTTGCTATTGTATGGTTTTGTACCACTCCTGTCACTCAGACAGATGTGAAAATTTAAAACATAAGTGTATTTTACAAAGGTTTAGATCATTCAATTGACTATTTTCATTTTTAAGCACCGAGATTAGATAAATGCTGAGTGAAATTTCCTTTGCTCTGCCCCAATAGTATGGATCAACTTCAAATTTCAATACATTCCACTTCATTTTAAACATTCTCTATTTCCCACACCATCGAGTCAGCATTTACTTAATTGCATTAAAGCTAAATAAAAGACATATGTAATGAATTAACAGTTGGCCAAGACTAAACAATCCAATTTTGTTTGTGTCCTTGTAATCAGCAGAGACAGGATATTCAACTCTTGCTGGCTCAGAATTATGCCTTGCTCTTATTTAAAGGCAGCTTAAAATAAAAAGATCTCCACCAATTGCAGAATACATTGGCTGTCAGTCATATCACAGTCTATTCAGGCTTGGCAATTCAACCTACTGGAAGTGTAATCTAGTAAACTTGAGGAGAAGCTTTGCACACATTTAATTTAAGGTTTGTTAGCTTCAGAACCCCAGTGTAGCCTTGTTTCCTGTAGAAGCAAAAGGACAATTATGATGCCTTATTACATGACTGCATGAGACAGACAGGAGATCCTACTGGACATGTTTTTCACCAGACTTTACTCATATTTGGGACTTTAACTTGATCTCCAAAATACCATCAAATTGTGAATTTCAAAAGTGTAACCTGATGGAGCCCAAGACTGGCTCTCCCATAATATGTTGGTTCAAAAGCCATGTTAACTTTCACGAACAGTAAGGGTAGGAGAGGCAAACACAAGAGAGAGTGAGATGAACATGACCAGCAGTGTCCTACATAATTGCTGTGAGTCAGGAACCCTGTAATATACCTTGGATTCAAACTGAGGCACATTTAAAAATTGGGAATGTATGGGACTGTTTATGTCTAACCCTTTTTCTCAGCTGGCACCGTGGGCACCAGAAAATTGACTACTGCCAATTGTATCATATGACCACTCTCAGAAGGAGGTAAAGTGTTGGAGATTGGTTCCCTATTGGGTATTTTGCATCTAACAAGTAGCTCTAATAGGGATAAAGTCCCTACATGATTCAGCTGTTTAGTATTTTTTCCATTAGGAAAGCCCACTACATTGACACACTGGGCCAGTTTAGTGTATGCTAATTCTATTTTTAGAAAAGCAATATTCATTTGCATACAATGTTTAATAACATTTAATTATAATGTTTAATTACATTAAAACCACATCAGAACAGTGGGACATATTTGAAAGAGTGATGTGAATGCAGTGCTAATGTGTTCCTGTAAAAGGTGAAAAAGAAGGACAACGAGTCCAGAGAACCCTGGATGTCAAGGGATGTACAGGATTGGATGAGAAAAACAAAAATGAAGCTTTAATAGACACTGAAGGCTCATAACAAATGACCTAGAGTATAGAAAATGTAGGGGTTGCTTGAAAAGAAAAGAAATTCAGAGAGCAAGGGGACATCACAAAGCACTTCGGCAAGTAACATGAAGGAAAATTCAGAAAGGTGTTTGAGGAGTATATTAGGGACAAGAGAATAACCAGAGAAAGAATAGGACCCACAAAGTGGCAATCTGTATTTGGAGTTGGAACTGAGGTTTTAGAATGTGTAATTTGCATCTGTTTTCACGATAGAGAAGGATGATGTAGGTACAAGGGAAGAAAATAATCAGGGAGGAGCTGTGACATACTTGATTGAATTAGCATTGATAAAGATGAGGTATTAGGAGTTTTAGCAGGGCTTAAATTAAGTGAGATCTATTGAAGGCTGCTGTGACTGGCAAAGGAGGAGATTGCAGAGGCTCTGGTATTACTGGCCACAGGTAGTGTCCCAGAGGACTAGAGGACAGTTAATGTGTCACCATTATTCAAGAAAGGTGGTAGTGATAAACCAGGCAATTATAGGTTGGTGATAATTGTGCTCGGGAAAAAATTCTGAGCTCAGAATTAATCTCCACTTGGAGAGGAAAGGATTAATCAAGGATGGACAGCATGATTTTGTAAAGAGGAGATCGAGTTTGACAAATGTGAGAATTTTCTGAGGAGGTGCATGTTTGTGAGGTGCAGGTAGTACAATTGATGTAGTCTACAAAGACTTGCTTAATGCTTTTCAAGAGGTCTCACGTGGGAGACTGGTTAAGAACTTAGTAGCCTATGGGATCCACAGCAATTTGTTAAATTGTATCTAAAATTTACTGAGTGGTAGCAAGCAGAGAGTATAATTGAAGGGAATTTGTGTGATTGGAACTATGTGTCCAGTGCTGTGTCCCTTGTTGTTTATTGTATACATTAATGACCGAGACATGAATGTAGAAGATACGACTAGTAAGTTTGCAAATGACAAACTAGCGGTTGGCAACTAGCAAGGACAAAAACCTTAGATTACAAGACAACAGACAGGCTGGTCAGATGGGCTGAACAGTGACAAATAGAATTGGATCTCAAAATAATGATACATTTTGCAAAGACTAACAAAGGCAAAGGAGTACACATGGTATGTCGCGAAGAGTCTAGCAAGAGCCTGAGGAAGTACTGAGGATCAGAGAGACCTTTGTGTAAAAATCCATTGATTCTTGAAATCAGCAGCACAGCGAGATAAGATGGTTAAGGAGGCATTGGGACTTGATTAGTCAAGGCTTTGAATACAATATTACAGTCATTATTATGTATCAGTATAGAATGTTAGTTAGGCCACACTGGAGTATTGTGTACAGTTCTAGTTGCCGTACTATAGGAAGGATGTGATGAGAGGGTGCAGAAAAGATTCAAAATTTATTTCTGAGCTGGAGTAATTCAGCTATGAAGAGAGATTATGTAAATTGAATAGACTATATAGTTCTGAAGAAATCATACCAAACTCATCAGTAACACTTGCTCTCTGCATAGAGTTAAAAATCACACAACACCAGGTTATAGTCCAACAGGTTTATTTGGAAGCACTAGCTTTCGGAGCGATGCTCCTTCATCAGGTGGTTGTGGAGAATAAGATTGTAAGGCACAGAATTTATAGCTAAAGTTTACAGTGTTATGTAATTGAAATTATACATTGAAAAAGACTTGGATTGTTTGTTAAGTCTCTCATCTTTTAGAATGAGAGACCCTCTCAAAGATTTATACACCTTTACACTCACATACACACACTCTCTCACAGATACTCATAACCCTCCCCCACCCCACCAAAAACATACGTACACACACACACATATAGGTTTGTGGGGTGAATTTGTACTTGCAGCCTTACATTTTACTTTGCTCAAAAACTGCACGAATCCATGTAAGATTCTGTAAATCTGTTTTTTAGATTAGAATCAGTCTGATCATTATGGCACAGGCAGCCCCACACAGGGAAGCTAACACCTTCAATACATTATCTGTGCTGACATGACACCAATTGTTAAAGTTCATTTGAGAATATAACTTCATAAAAAAAAGTTTTGCAATTTACATATGAATGAACTGAAACCAACATGTTCATTCTAAAAAATGAGAGACTTAACAAACAATCCAGGTCTTTTTCAATATATAATTTCAGCTACATCCCACTGTAAACTTTTGCTATAAATTCTGTGTCTTACAATCTTATTCTCCACAACCACCTGATGAAGGAGCAGTGCTGCGAAAGCTAGTGCTTCCAAATAAACCTGCTGGATTATAACGTGCTGTTGTGTGATTTTTAACTTTGTACACCCCAGTCCAACACTGGTGTCTCCAAATCATCTCTGCACAGATGCTGGCATACTTGGTGAGTTTCTCCAGCATTCCCAGTTTGTTTTAGGGAGGTTGAGGTTGATTCCCTGGAGGCAGAGAAGGCTGAGGGGTGATCTGATTAAGGTGTGCAAAATTTTGAGCGACACAATTAAAGGTAGATAGGGAGAAACCTTTCCCCTTGGTGGGATGGGGTGGGGAGGCAGCAACCAAGGGCACAGTTCTAAGGCAAGGAGCAGGTGGTTTGAGAAGATTTGAAGGAATATTTTTTTTTCCCTTCCCTGTGGGTATCTAGAATTTTCTGCCTAACAATGGTGGGAAGTGACATTTAAGAACTGTTTTAATGAACACTTGAAATGCAATAGCATATAAGGCTACAGCCCAAGAGCTGGAAAATGGTATTAGAATAGATGGATATTTTTGGATAGATTAGAATAGTTTGATTGAAATGGACACAATGGGCCAACAGCCTGTTTCCATATTGTAAAAACTTTATAACTGATGTTTAAAAATCTGAACGGATTCTGAACTGAGTAATGTGCCATGCAGCTATATAAAAAAAGACATTTAATGCTTGTACTTTTTACAATAAAGCATTGTCATTTTTAGATATCTTTCACTCCAGAGCCATTCAGGTAGCATCACTAACAGAAAGCTACACCCTCTAAGGTGTGATTCTTTTCTTTTCAGTAGGGAGAACACTGTGAATCAGACTGTGAGTGACTCAGTCATGCTCAGCACATAGCTAACATGCTGCAAATATATTCAGCTGATCACATATCCCCTACCAATCCAGCTGGCTTCTGAATGGGGTCTGAAGCTGATACTGATTAAAATGAACAGGAGCAACCTTGAGATGTAAGTGGCTTTTCCCGAATAACAATGCCACTCCAAGTCCCTGGAAGAAGCTGATCAATGAACTGAAACTTGGATTTAGGATCACTAGTTTAATGCTTGAACAGCTGATAATTATGACACTGCTGTCCATTTTGTTCCTAAAATAAAGTTTCCATTTAAGTAATCTGGATGTTAAGCTTTTGTTGCACAAAAACAGTAAAATGCATCTTTAACATAAGTGAATATTGTATTTGAGGGATTTATTAGAAAGCATTCTTTAAGAATTGAAATGCATATTTTCTTTATTTTAAGATTTGATTGCTTTAAATATACAGAAGTACATTTCAGCACAAATAAAGAGAGAAGTTGATTTCCTGACAGCTTGGTAAATAAATAGACTGTCCACTGTGGTATGGAGCTATGTAATAGGATTCACTGTTCTCCCCTTGGCTCAAGGGAAACAAGTAGATTTCAATAGCTGGAGCATTTTAAGAGTAAAAAAATATCGAAATTTTCCAGGGTCCCTATTTCTATCTTCATTCACTCAAAAGTGCTGCACATGAATGTTGTGTAACACAATGATGCTCTTACTCTGCCATTATTGAATGACCCCATGATGGAGCCATGAGCTACCCTATTGATCGATTCAGGATATTTTAAATTGTTACAGACTCAGTTAAATAATCACTCAATTATTTTGGAGTAATTAAGCTTCTGAACCAATTTGGGAATTTTTAATAAGAGAAATGCTGCAGCAAATGATTACTTTCAAAGTATTAATTACAACAGGGATTTCACAATTGCATGTGGTCCCGAGCCTCATCAAGCTGCTCCATAACACCCAGGTGACTGAATTGTGCGTGTGCTTCCTATTGGCTGAATTGTTCTGTGTGGATTTTGAGTTTCTGAAGATTCGGAATGTTGCTTTTCATACTGTTGTTGAATTTGTGAAAAAATTCTAAACACAAGGAACATGATTGGTTCATATCACTAACTTTGAGTATATGCAGTTTCATGATAGTATGGATTTGAATTTTATTCAGCAAACAACATAAATTGCTGGTGAAACTCAGCAGGTCTGGCAGCAGCAGTGGAGACAAAGCAGAGTTAAGATTTCAGGTCCAGTGCCCGATTTCAGTTCCCTCCAACACTTTAAAGGGTGGTTCAATGGAGGTGTCTGATTCCAAAGGATTTTGCAGTTTCCCATTACAAGTAGAGTTTGAGTTAGACACAGAGTTTGTTTTACTGGGGCACCCATAACAATGGTTCAGTTTTCATTCAGGCAATAAATCAAGCCTACATACTGTAGGATATCTACTGATGCTGCCTAATCCATTCACATCTCATCAAAAATTTTGTACAAAACTTTTCAGAGGATTATTTTTGCTTTTTAGTAATGGGATGGTGGCAGTCATTTCTCAAAATTGAGTCTAGTCAGAATACAACAACAATAAACCTTTTTACACCTCAGTTAGAAACCAGCCCACAATTACTTTGACACGGGAAGCAGACTTTATTGTTCCAGCATTTGTGCATCACATTCTTCGCTATTGTTAGATATATTTAATTCATTATTTGGACCCAGCATCATCCCATTGTACATGGGCAACTATTAAGAGCTAATCTAATAATTTAATTGTTTGCAAAAAGCATATTGAAGCTATTAACTGGGATAGAGACAAATGCCACGTGAAACAGCAGCAACCTGTCTTAAAGTCATAAGAAATGTACAGCACGGAAACAGACCCTTTGGTGCAACCCGTCCATGCTGACCAGATATCCTACCTAATCTAGTCCCACTTGCCAGCACTTGGCCCATATCCCTCTAAACCCTTTCTATTCATGTACCCATCCAAATACCTTTTAAATGTTGCAATTGTACCAGTTTCCACCACATCCTCTGGCAGCTCATTCCATACACACACCACCCTCTGCATGAAAAAGGTTGTCCCTTACAGCCCTTTTGTATCTTTCCCCTCTCACCCTAGTTCTGGACTCCTCCTCCCCAGGAAAAATACCTTGTCTACTTACCTTATCAATGCCCCTCATGATTTTACAAACCTCCAGTGTCATGCAGATGTGGTAATGTAAACAATCTTAGATTAAAACTTTCTTTTTTGAAAGTGGGACATGCTGATTTCTGTCCTTTGATATGTAAATCCAATAACTTCTTTTAAATTACATTCTCAAATTAGCTCAACTTTTTAAATAATAGGTGTGTCGCCTACCTGGTGTACCAACGGGTCCATTTTGGTAGTGGGGCAGAAGTTGAGACCCCTACTCTGTACTTCAATCTCTTCCACTCGAAGGATGTGGTCACAGGTTCAAACAAGATTTCTTCTCTATGCAGGATCTCCAACCAACATTATACACCATGCATTCATGTAGAACTCTGAGCTCACAAACTGCATGAATTCATGTAAAACTCCGTTATCTCACTTTTTAGATTAGAATCAATCTAAAGATCATGGCATAGACAGAGAACACAGGGGGCCAAAACCTTCAACATATTGTCTAGCTATCACCATTGTTAACAGCTAAGCCGAGAATGCAACTTTTTAAAAAAAGGTTTTGTGATTTACATATGAAAGAAGTGAAACTATCCACGGTATTCTAACAGATGAAAAGCTTAACAGACAATCAATATTTCAATGTATAATTTCAGTTACATCACACTGTAAACTTTTGCTATAAATTCTGTGTTAGGATTGAGCCCCCCACTACCACCTGATGAAGGAGCAACGCTCCAAAAGCTACTGTGCTTCCAATTAAACCAGTTGGACTATAACCTGGTGTTGTGTGATTTTTAATTTTGTACACCCCAGTCCAACACCGGCATCTACGAATCAAACTACAGAGGGTTTGTCAGTCTGACATAGCATTGGGACACAGACAGACTTCATACCTATTGTTTGAAAAGCTGAGCTAATTTGAGAATGCAATTTAAAAGAAGTTAGATTAGATTACTTACAGTGTGCAAACAGGCCCTTCGGCCCAACAAGTCCACACCGACCCGCCGAAGCGCAACCCACCCAGACCCATTCCACTACATTTACCCCTTCACCTAACACTACGGGCAATTTAGTGTGGCCAATCCACCTAACCTGCACATTTTTGGATTGTGGGAGGAAACCAGAGCACACCCATGCAGACATGGGGAGAATGTGCAAACTCCACACAGACAATTACCTGAGGCAGGAATTGAACCCAGGTCTCTGGCACTGTGAGGCAGCAGTACTAACCACTGTGCCACCATGCTGCCCATGTGCCACAGGATTTACAAATCAAAAGAACAGAAACCAGCATACCCCATTATAAAAGAAGAAAGTTTTAATTTAAGATGTTTACTGTATCACATCTTCGTGACACTGAGCTCCTTTGGCTATAAATTCTGTGAACATGATCTTAATCTTCATAACTACCTGAAGAAGGAGCGTCACTCCAAAAGCTAGTGCATTTGCACAAATAAACCTGTTGGACTAAAACTTGGTGTTGTGTGATCTTTAACCTACATAAGCATGTCAGGGAAATAGAACAAAATTACAATAGTCTTACAGCTACAGAAGGTGCAGAGGAAAGTCAACGCCAGTACAGGAAAGATCCATTCTTAAGCCTGATAACAGAGGGGAAGAGGCTGTTTTTGAACCAGTTTGTATATTGATTCAAAATTTTGATACCTCCTGCCCAATGGAAGGTGGTGGAAGAGAGTATAACCAGGGTGGGAGGGTTCTTTGATTATTTTGGCTGCTTTTCCAAGGCAGTGGAAAGTATGGACAGAATCAGAGCCAATGGATGGAAGGCTGATTTGAGAGATGGACTGGGCTGCATTCACAACTCTAATTTCTTGCAGTCTTGGAAGCTATTGCCATATCAAGCTCTGATATGTCTGGATAAGATACTTTCTATGCTGTATCTATGAAAATTGCTCATAGTCATTGTGGGTATGCTGAATTTCCTTAGCCTTCTGAGGAGTAGAGGTGTTGATGTGCCTTGTTGACTGTAGCGCTGATGTGGCTCATAGGGGAGATCATTGGTGATATTTACTCCTAGAAGCTTAAAGCTCTCGACCATCTCTATCTCAGCACCATTGATGCAAATAGGGGCGGGACCTCCACTCCACCTCCTAATGGATGACCAGCTCCTTAGTTTTGTTGACATGAAGGGAGACATTGTCAGCTTTACATCATGCCACTAAGCCAAGCTCTTTTTCTTTTCAGTGTCTTGTTGTTTGAGATCCAATCCACTACGGCAGTGTCATCAACAAATCTGAAAATGGGGTTGAGCTGAATTTGACTACAC
This sequence comes from Chiloscyllium plagiosum, assembly GCF_037043375.1. Lineage (NCBI taxonomy): Eukaryota > Metazoa > Chordata > Chondrichthyes > Orectolobiformes > Hemiscylliidae > Chiloscyllium > Chiloscyllium plagiosum. Next base: position 62,216,967 of record NW_028270147.1, on the reverse strand, counting down.
AGTCGTGTGTGTAAGGAGTATAACAAGGGGCTGACTATGCAGCCTTGCAGGGCCCTATCCTTACTGATTGTGGTCTGTGGGTCAGGGTGTTGAGGATCCAGCAGAGTCTGAGGTCTGAGTTTGGAGATGAGTTTTGTTGGAATTATGGTGCTGAAAATGAAGGTAAAGTCAATAAATAGGAGTCTGATGTAGTTGTCCTCGCCATACAGATGTTCCAGGGATGAGTGTAGGCCAATGAGATGGCATCTACTGTGACCCTATTGTGACAATATGCAAATTGCAAAGAACCAAGGCAATCTGGTAGGCTGGAATTGATGTGAGCCATGACTAATCTCTTCATAATCATGGAAGTCAGAGCCAACTGGCAGCAGTCAATAAGGCATGTTGCTTAATTTTTCTTTGGCACGGGATGATTGTGGTCTTCTTGAAGCAATGCAAACCTCACATTAGATTAGATTAGATTCCCCACAGTATGGAAACAGGCCCTTCGGCCGAACAAGTCCACACTGACCTTCGGAAAGCAACCCATCCAGACCCATTCCCCAACCCCATATTTTCCCCCACTAATGCACCTAACACTACGGGCAATTCAGCATGACCAATTCACTAACCTGCACACCTTTGGATTGTGGGAGGAAACTGGAGCACCCGGAGGAAACCCACACACATACGGGGAGAATGTGCCAACTCCAACACACAGACTGTTCCCCCAGGCGGGAATCGAACCCAGGTTCCTGACGCTATGAGGCAGCAGTGCTAACCACTGGGCCACTGTGGAGGTTAAAGATGTCTGAAAATACACCCAGCAGCTGGTCCATACAGGTACTGAGCACATGGCTGGGGCTTCCATTTGGGCCAGTAGCTTTCCATAGGTTCACCATCAAGAAGGTCAATCTAATGTCTTCACTAGTAACCGTGGATACAGGTACCTCTGAGGCTGTTGGCGCAGGTGACATAATTTCACTGACCTTTTGTTTAAAATGAGCATAGAATGCAGGAGCTCATCAGGGATCCATCCAAAGCATTTACATCTTTCCAATTGCACGCAGTATTTGAGGTGTGGTTTCACCAATGCCTTGTAAAACTGAAGCATAAACATCCTTGTTTAATGGTCAATTCTTCTCAAAGGATAGCATTCAATTCAAATCCACAAACCATTTCCAAAAAGATGCAAAATCTCAAAAGGGCAGATTTGCCATAAGCCAAATAGATGTTATTCCAGTGTATATGGGAGCTTGTACAATCGTATCCCAGCACATGAAGGAATTGGTTGGGAAAGTGAATTTCCAACTAGGCAATTCCTCCACATTAGAATCCATCTAAAAGTCTCAGTTTAAAATCAGAGAATTGAGAGTGCCAATGAAATTGAAGTGTTACTCAGGAAAAAAGTTAGACTATTAAATACATGGTTACTGAGGCATTAAACTATTATACACAGAACCCATACTTACATCACACACCTTGAATTACATCCCCCAGTTCCCTCATTTCCCCACACCATGGTAACTGAATCCTCTAGCCCCCTCCACTTTTTCTCCCACCACTGGATCTAATGAGATCCTCCCCTTCTCTGTTCTACACCTCGCCCAATGACAGAATCTGGTTAAGCCTCCAGACCAGACTACACTTCCCCCTCGCTGGACCTAACCTGACCAGCCCTCCTCCACTCACTGGACCTGAGCCCCCTCACCTTGCTGAAATTGAGCAGAGCCATGCAAACCCCATCACTACTAGACCCAGCTACCCATTCCTCTCCCTTGCTCCCAATGCCATCACCCAACATGAAATCATGTGCATTTGGACCTCAAACAACTAAGAAATAAAATTGAAGTCTCAGTTACAATATCTATCAATCATATTAATGTCACTTGTACCTAGTATTTTTCTAGGATAGCAGCATCTTGTTTAACACAGGAGTGCATTCTTATTTGACTGCCTAATGGTTTCCTCTGCATGAGACCAGCCATTCTTGGCAAGTCCCAAATGGGGGGATCATATGGGGGCAGCAAGTGTACCAGTTAGATCTTACACCATGATGAGCAGTGGAGAGAATTCATCTCACAAAGATGTTGGCAAACAGTACGGACGATGTTTAGCTGCAACATGCAAAAGCTGGCAGCCGTGGAGATCTAATGTTATCAAGGTTTGAGAAGATTTGTAGCTCAGGTTGAGGTTCTGGTTGTAGGTTTTCTTGCTAAGCTGGAAGGTTCATTTTCAGACATTTTGTCACCATACTAGGTAACATCTTCAGGGAGCCTCCGGACGAAGCTCCAGAAGATCTAATGTTGTTCAGAAACAGCTTAAAAGGCAGCTGCCTGAGCAACTATCAGTAGCTGGAAGTGTTGAACATTCAAGAACCCGGCAAAAGAGGACTACTGAGCAAGATTCCACATAGCAGAATCTGCAGCTGCTGGTGAAAAGCCATCCTGCTAAGAGATGCACATCAGAGACAGCTGTGAATTCCACAGAGCGCAAACATTAAGTCACCCAAGGCAGTTACAGATTGCATCAAGTAAATTGCCAAATGTGTAGAAATTGTCCATGTCAAGGCTGAACCAGAGAACAAGAGGAGATTGGAGGTTCTGGAAGTAATGTTGAAATGCCAGGTGAACAAGGAAAAGCTTTTAGGGTTGGGCAAGTTAGTGCAGCTGCAGTCCAGATCAAGGATTGCTGTCACAACAGGGAGGCATGAGATACAGCTACAATGAGGAAAATCAAAGACCTCAGAAACAGAATAAAACAAGGTCACAGGCTCAGGAAAGTCATGAAACCAGAATTAAAGCAATAAAGGAGCTACATTAGAAGCCTAAGCAAAGTCTAATGAAGAAAGAATTTAGGAGATGAAGGCTGCACAAAACACAGTCAGATGTCCATTACTTAAAAGCACCAGCAAAAGGTTGGAAACATTTATTCAAACTGCACAAAGTGGACCCATTCAGGAATATGCATGAAGCAATGGGAATTATTGGTGCTGCTACACAGTATTTCTCATGTGTGAAAACATGTTTCTTCTTCAAATGGAGCGAGAAGTCAAATCAGTTAAAGTAGGAAACCAATGGCCAAGGAACAAAGTCAGTCACAGCACAACAGGTAAAGAAATTTTGCTTAGTGATCAACCAGTCAAGGAACAACTGTTAGAAGATTTCATAGGGCTTCCTAAACTTATAGCTGAACCTAAACAGGAGACAGAATCCATCGAGAGTCATGATGGTGGCCTAAGAAATTTGTTTCATCCTGTCAACACGATGGAAATGCTGACTGAAGAGGGCTGGCAGAAGCTTTACCCTCCAATCAACACTGAAGAGAGTTCAGACAGCAAGAAATCAGCAAAGGTCAGGAGGAAACACAAATGAATGAGCAACAGAGCAGCACATCCCACTTGAACTTGTTAATAAATGCTGACCAATGCAATTCAGACTACAAAACAATTTGGTTCACAGATGGATGACAGACTCAAGCCTGAGAACAGATGCTGGGAAGATGCTAATTTTAACAAAATTTTATTTCCGATTTTTCCTGGGAATAATCATCACTATCAGTGACAGAGATCATGCCATGCAAAAGGAATTGCCAAGTTTTGCAACTGAGGAAGCTAACATGTTGACTTCACCAATGATGCAATCATTAGTGAAGAAAATCAACAAACTTCGTGGACAAGTTATATAGAGTCACAGTCATACATCACAGAGACAGACCCTTCGGTCCAACTCATCCATATTGACCAGATGTCCGAAATTAATCTTGTCCCATTTGTGAGCAGTTGGCCCATATCCCTCTAAACTCTTCCTATTCAAATACCCATTGAGGTGCCTTTCAAATGTTGCAATTGTACCAGCCTCCACCACATCCATTGGCATCTCATTCCATATACAAACCACCCTCTGCGTGAAAAAGTTGCTGCATAGGTCCCTTTTATATCTTTCCCCTCTACATCTACTTTTAGACTTGCCTACCCTCAGAAAAAGACCTTGGGTATTCATCCTTTCCATGCCCCTCATAATTTTATAAATCTTGTAAGGTCACCCCTCAGCCTCTGATGCTCCAGGAAAATGTCCCCAGTCTATTTTGCCTCTCTCTATAGCTCAAGCCATCTAACCCCAGCAACATCTTTGTAAATCTTTTCTGAACCCTTTCAAGTTTCACAACATCCTTCCTACAGAAGGGAGACTAGAACTGGGTGCAGTATTCCAACAGTAGTCTGACCAAAGTCCTATGCAGCTGCAAGATGAATGCTAACTTCTATTGTTGATATTTCAAACTTCAAATCAGCGTCTACAGGAAAACAACACAGATGGACCAAATACTGAACTACAGAAGCAATCATCCTAACACCCACAAATGAAGCTGCATTAGAACATTATTTCAACAAGCCACCACACACTGCAGCACAAAGGAACTACACAGGGTAGAGGATAATCACCTATACAGTGTATTCAAAAAGAATGGGTACCAAATGAACAGAGTCTGCTGATTTCTCAGCAACAAACCCCAAACAAGCAGAAAAAATGTCCAGAAACCCTAGCCACTCTCCCCTACATCAAAAGGCATCTCAGAAATGACTGCCAGACTACTCAGACCTTTTAGCACCATGATAGCCCACAAACCCACCAAGACACTAAAACAGCAGCTAATAAACTTGAAAGACCCCATACAGACAACAAGCAAAACTAATGTCATTTACAAAATACCTTGCAAGAACTGTAAGAAACACTACATTGGACAAACAGGCAGAAAACTAGCCACCAGGATACATGAACATCAACTCACCACAAAAAGACATGACCCACTATCACCAATATCTTTACATACAGATGAGGAAGGACACCACTTCGACTGGGACAACACATCCATCCTCGGACAAGCTAAACAGAGACTTCGAGAATTCCTAGAAGCATGGCATTCCAACTGGAACTCTATCAACAAACACATTGACATAGATCCCATTTATCACCCCCTGAGAAAAAGAACAGGAAATGACATCACCACAGAAAGTGATATCACCAACCCAAAGAAACCTAAACACAAACAGAAAGCGGGCTATATCACCAGTGCTTCATCTGGAGGATCACTGATGATGTTACCAAGTATGGCAACAAAACATCTGAAAGTGAATCTTCCAGCTCAGCGAGCAAACCTACATCTAGAATCTCAACCTGAACTACAAATCTTCTCAAACCTCGCTACCAACCCCTATACTCATGCTACTGGAAATAAGGGCAAGTGTACCAAATGCCTTCTTCACTATTATCTACCTGTGACTTCACCTTTAAGGAACTATGAAGTGGCACTCCAAAGTCTCTTTATTCAGCAACACTCCCCAGAATATTATCATTAAGTGTAGAAGTACTGCCCTGATTTGCCTTACCAAAATGCACTTCATATCTATCTAGATTAAACTTCATCTGCCACTGCTTAGCCCATTGCCTTATTTGATCAATGTCCCATTGTACTGAGATAACCTTATTCACTGGCCAGTACACCACCTAATTTTGGTATTGTCTGCAAAAGTACTAACCATATCTCCTATATTCACATTCAAATGGAAGTAAATATCTCCACATGACCGCAGATTTGGCAGCATTTTCAAAATAACCATCTGCTCACACAGATTGAAGAGGAGGTGCATGCAACTCCATGGAAACCACCACTAAGGAATGACTAGTATCCACAGAATCAAGACATATCAAGAATAAGCTCCTGGTCCAGAGATCCAGGATACCACAAAAAAAATTACCTGTTTCAACAGGACAAATCCTTTGCAAAGGTTGTGAGATTAAAAGGTCCTCCAGACATTACAATGGAGCAATTATCTATTCTAGCAGGAAAGAAATCCTCTGAAGGAAATCTAAGAAATTAATGGGCTCCAGTTTAAAAAGTTTAACACTGTCAAGTACAAAATCAAAGTTCTTCAACTCAGAGACTGACCAATATTCCAAAGTTTGAAGAGAACTCATTTTGGAAAAATAGTGAATGTTCCAGACTGCCTGAATTTGTGAAGCCAAATGAAGGCAAAACCCAATGATGTCTCCCTCAATGTCTTGCTAATGAACGCACAGAGATTCCATCTTCCTGGGGGTGGTGAGAAAGGCAATGAGTTTGATTTGGTTAAGTTGAGTTTGCCCTGGAGAGAAGCTCAACAATTGAATGCTGTGCAAATCTTTCCCCGCATGCAAAGAATTAAGGCTCTTAAGTGTTTATTAATGGCCGTTTGGTGGCCTCAACTTGCCACCTCCTCAATATCTGCCCTCCCAGCAGAGGAATAAAGTTTCTAGCTTTTTGAGTTGAAAACCACAGTGACCTGGCTGCTAAGTTTGAAGGAACAGTCTTCCATTGCCTCTAATTGTGGGACAGAGGATGAATAGGCAGCAAGAGGGTGACACTGAAAGCTATCCCCCTTCCCCTCCCTCCAACTGCACAACCCTCTCTCTGTAGCCCCCAACCAATGAGAAGAAAAAGACAGACTTGGCTTTTTGCTCCTGGATCCTTTACTGATCTGGGTCTTGAGCTGCAGGCCTCAGGATTCAGAAGCTGGCAGTCTCTATTGACCTGACACACCAGTGTTGATCCAGCTCCATCAGATGCAGCTCTGAGTGAACAGAACTGACACTCCTGTTTTTTATTTTTTTTTAAATTTTCTCCCACACTACTGTCTGACAGCAGTTGTGCTTATTTTTCCCCAACACCCATGTCATGTGTGTGCAGGTGTCGGACAAACTGAAAAACAACAACTGTGTATAAGTAAATCTTTATTTATGTTCCATCAGCAGGAAGGAAGGGAACAGCCGAGTAGCCAATGACAAGCAGTATCCTTCTCTGAGGGCAATGCTGCGTGATCAAATAGTGAAGGGGAAGGTAGGGATTAAATCAAAATAGAGTTGGAGGGGGAAAATAATACACTCCACTCCCTGTGGTGCCCAGATTTCCCTGAAACTTTAGTGGCATGCTTCTGAGCTCAACAGTCACTAGTCACCTGACAGGCAGGCAAGTTTATGCCAGTATTCTGGTCAACATTACCACCTATTCTCAGGGGAGGTTTTGCTAGTCCCCTAGCTAAAATGTAACAACCATCACCTTAATATTTTCTCATCAGCCTGTTCAGAGGTGTTATTACGCACCTCACACCAAGCAGGTGGGACTGAAGCCCAGGCACCTCCAGCCCAGAAACAGGGACATTACCACTGCACCAGTGACCTGTGATAGAAAGACAATAGTAAGCAGTCTTGCTGGTGCAGGCAGTGGGTTCATCCCACATTCATCCTCCCACTTTGTCAAAGAAAGGAGAAACTCCTGGCCAATGTCTAGTTTGCCAACTGGACATAAAACTAGTCACACGGTGGCTCAGTGGTTAGTACTGCTGCCTCACAGCACCAAGGTTCAATTCCAGCCTCGGGCGACTGTCTGTGTGGAGTTTGCACATGCTCCCTGTGTCTGCGTGGGTTTCCTCTGGGTGCTCCGGTTTCCTTCCACAGTCTCAAAGATGTGCAGGTCAGGTGAATTGACTCTGCTACAATTGCCCATAGTGTTAGGTGCATCATTCAGAGGGAAATGGGTCACTCTTTGGAGGGTCGGTGTGGACTGGTTGGGCCGAAGGGCCTGTTTCCACACTGTAGAGAATCTAAACCATATCTTGAAAGTTCCCTCCAAACACACAATCCTCTCTCTGTAAGCCTCAACCACCAAGAAAAAGGAAGACTCTTCGCTTTTATCCCCCCTAGATAAGGTCTCAAGCTGCAGGCCTCAGGATTCAGAAACTGGTAGTCCCTGTTGACCTGACACATCAGTGTTGACGTTTTGGCATATTTTCCAGCCTCCTGCCAGTCTGCTTTGGATTCCAGCATCTGCATTTTTTTTTGTCTCTACCCTCAGTGTTGAGGCAGCCAGCGTGGCATGTTTATCAGCTCAACAGTTACTTGACAGAGGCTGAATAGGCTGAGGGGTGACCTTGTAGGGGTTTATAAAATCATGAAGGGCTTGGATGGGGTAAATAGACAAAGTCTTTTCCCTGGGGTGGGGAGTCCAGAACTAGTGGGCATAGATTTAGGGTGAGAGGGGAAAGATTTAAAAGGGACCAAAGGAGCAACATTTTCAGGCAGAAGGTGGTGCATGTATGGAACAAGCTGCTAGAGGACATGGTGGAGGTTGGTCCAGTTACAACATTTAAAAGGCATCTGGATTGGTATAGAATAGGAAGGGTTTGAGGGATATGGGTCAAGTGCTGGCAAACGGGGACAGTTCAATTTAGGATATTTGGTCAGTAAGGATGAGTTGGACCGAAGGGTCTGTTTCCATGCTCTATGATTACCAGCACCACACTCTTGACTAAGATAAAGCACAGCAGGTCAGGCAGCATCCAAGGAGAGGAAAATCGATGTTTTGGGCATAAGCCCTTCATCAGAAATGAGAGATTTCATGCTCATTCCTGATGAAGGGCTTATGCCCGAAACATCGATTCTCCTGCTCCTCAGATGCTGCCTGACCTGCTGTGCTTTTCCAGCACCACACTCTTGACTCTGATCTGCAGCATCTGCAGTCCTCACTTTCTCCTGTATGACTATCTTATTTGAGATAAGAGCCTGTTCTCATTGGAAAACTAATTGGTTTTCCTCCACAATCCTAGTAAACCCTATGGATCCCTACCCAGGAAAGAGGATGGTGACAGCAAATTTGCCAGAAGGAATACACCATGCTGGGCTGTCATGGTGAGGATTTATTTCACATTTTCCACATTAGTTACAATGCTCAAAGTTTCATTTTTGCAAATCCAAGGCCAGAGATTGAGCAAAGACTTGTTGCACATGGTCACATTTAATATAAAAATCATCCTATGAAGTATCTCAGGATGTTTGTTTATTAAGCAAAGTATGACACTGAGCCATGTAAGGAGACATTAGATCAGATCATCGAAGTTTAGTCAAAGAGGTAGATTTTAAAATGCATCGGAAAGGAGAGAAGTCAAATACAGGGCTAGATGTTTGAAGGGAGGGAACTCCAGTGCTTGGGGCCTGGACAACTGAAGCCATGGCCACCAATGATGAAGCAATTAAAGTCAGAGATCCCCAAGAGGCCAGAATTGGAGGAGCATAGATATTTGAGGGGCATGTAACCAAAGGAAATTATGGATGTAGGGATACAAAATTGAGATCAGAGGTTTCAAAATAACAAGAATTTTCAATCAAAAGATTGCTTGACTGCGAGACAATTGCAGGTAAGTGCTCACAGGAGAGTGAGTCAAAGCACAGACGGAGTTTTAGATGACTTCAATTTTTTTTAGAGTGTGTACAACGTGGGGGCTAGCCAGAAACGAACTTAGCTGGTCCAAATTGTTATTATCATCCAGTGCTGGGCCTGGATGGATCCTTACAAGCACCAATTTAACAATCCTCTTTCAAAATCATTCACTATCCCAGGAACATCCTGAACGTAAAGTCAAATCCTGGCTTATTTTCTCCACATTGACACTTGCCTAAACACCACACAAACACATGTCCAACAGGGAGAAAGTGAGGACTGCAGATGCTGGACTCGGAGTCAAAAGTGCTGGAAAAGCACAGCAGGTCAGGCAGCATCCAAGGAGTAGAAGAATCAACATTTCGGGAATAAGCCCTTCGTCAGGAATGAGGCTAGTGGCCTGGGACTGAGAGATAAATGTGAGGGAGGTGGGGTTGGGCCTGGAAGGTAGCTGAGCAAGCGATAGTTGGATGAAGGCGAGGGAGAATGTGATAGGTCTGAGATGGGGAGTGATGGACAGGATGGTACCGAGTTGGAGGTTTGGGACTGGGATAATGTGGGGGGGGGGCTGTAAATGAGGAAGTTGTTGAAATCCACATTTATCCCGTGTGGTTGCAGGGTCCCAAGGTGGAATATGAGGCCTTCCTCCTCCAGGCATTGGGTGGTAACGGTTTGGCGGTGGAGGAGGCCCAGGACCTGCATGTCCTTGACGGAGTGGGAGGGGGAGTTGAAGTGTTCAGCCATGGGGTGATGGGGTTGTTGGGTGCAGGTGTCCCAGAGATGTTCTCTGAAATGATCTTCAAGAAGGCATCCTGTCTCCCCGATGTAGAGGGGACCACGCTGGGTGCAACAGATGCAATAGATGACATTCGTAGAGGTACAGGGAAGTTTCTGATGGATGTGGAAGGATCCCTTGGGGCCTTGGACAGAGATGAGGGGAGTGGCTTGGGCACAGGTTTTGCACTTCCTGTGGTGGCAGGAAAGGTGCTAGGAGTGGGGTGTGGGCTGTGGACCTGACAAGGGAGTCGTCAAGGGAATGGTCCTTTTGAAATGCTGATGGAGTGCGAAGGAAATATATCTCTGGTGGTGGGGTCTGTTTGGAGGTGGTGGATGATGATGCGTTGTACACGGAGGTTGGTGGGATGGAAGGTGAGGACCGGGAGTTCTGTCATTGTTGTGTTGGGAGGGGGGAGTTTCAAGGGCAGTAGTGCGTCAAGTGGAGGAGATGCGCTGGAGGGCATCGTCAACCACATGAGAAAGGAAGTTGCGATCATGGAAGGAGGCGGTCAGCTGGGACTTTGAGGTGGAATTGGTCATCCTGGGAGCAGATGTGGCAAGGTGGAGGAGTTGGGAATAAGGGAGGGCATTTTTACAGGTGGTAGGATGGGAGGAGGTGTAGTCTAGGTAGCTGTGGGAGTCAGTGGGCTTGTATGTCTGCGGTTAGTCAGTTGCCAAAGATGGTGATGGAGAGATCCAGGAAGGTTTCCGACTGTTCCACATATCCGACAAACAGGCACGCATAACTGGGTCTTATGTGGGTGCCCATGGCTACCCCTTTGGTTTGGAGGAAGTGGGAAGATTAGAAGGAGAAATTGTGGAGGGTGAGGACCAGTTCAGCCAGGTGGATGAGGGTTGATTCTCCTGCTCTCAGATGCTGCCTGACCTACTGTGCTTTTCCAGCACTACACTCTCAACACACTTCCAACAGTAAGAGTAAAGCAATCGTGGAATTGAGTATCTTGAGACCATCTCCTCAGTGGCTTCTACCATTTTCTCACCTTCCCATTTCCCAACCAACTACACCAGTGTTACCTTTTAACCAGATTCTACCTCCCTTCACACTCTCCCCAATCTCATTGTGTCCCTGAGACCAACCTCCTGTCCTCAGTCTACTTGGCTTCCTGGATCCATGCCAATTAAAGGTAATAAACGGATCAGCCTATTCAGGTTGTGTCTCGTTCAAAACCTCCATCATTTGTGCCTTTCTTAATTAACAAAAGACTTTGTTTCTCTACCCTCACAAATCACTGCTCAGCCTCCAAACATGTTCCCCTCAAATCCTTGAATGTAGAGCTTTCAGTTTGAATCTTTCCAAATTCTGCTACAGTCCTTAAATAGCCTCAGTTCATTATTGAGTTTGAAGATATCATCTGTAAAGTTAAAATGTACTGCAAATAGAAAATACTGAAATAGAAACAAAGCATCTGGCATGAGAATAACACTTAACTATGACAAATCTTCAACTGAATTCAACCAGCATCAGTGAAGGTGTTCAAATTATACCCAGACTTCCAGTATGCAAGAGGGAAAAATTTAAACAGTCATTCCTTGTCACCATGATGATGTGGAGGTGCTGGTGTTGGACTGGGGTGACAGAGTTAAAAATCACACAACACCAGGTTATAGTCCAACAGATTTATTTGGAAGTACTAGCTTTCAGAGCGCTGCTCCTTCATCAGGTAACTAGTGGAGCAGAATCATAAGACACCAAATTTATAGCAAAAGATCATCGTGTCATGCAATTGAAATGACATTGAACAAACCTAGATTGCCATGAAGACTTTCATCTTTCAGAATGGGTTGCATGCTTCAGTTCATTAATACGTGAATCCCAGAGCTTCTTTTCAGTCACATTTGAGGTAACTTAAGGTTTTATATAAAAAAGTGACATCTCAGCTGAGACAATATATTAAAGATGTGAGGTTAGAATCTGACTCAAGATTAGGATGCAGACAGACTCTAACCTAGTGCATTTAGAGCTGAGATGTCATTTTTTAAAATAAAACCTTAAGTTATCAGAATGTGATTTAAAAGTAGTTCTGGGATTTACACATTAATGAACTGAAACCTGCAAACCTTTCTAAAAGATAAGAGACTTAACAGCAATCCAGGTTTGTTCAATAACCTGTGACTAGCGATATGCCCCAAGGATCAATACTAGGTCCACTGCTTTTTGTTATTTATATAAATGATTTGAATGTGAACATAGAAGGTATCGTTAGTAAGTTTGCAGATGACACCAAAATTGGAGGTGTTGTGGACAGCAAAGAGGGTTATCTCAGAGTACAATAAGATCTTGATCAGCTCAAACAATGGACTGAGGAGCAGCAGATGGAGTTCAATTCAGATAAATGAAAGGTTTTGCATTTTGGTAAGATAAACCAGGGCAGGACTTAAGTTTAATGGGGCCATACGGAGTTTTTCAAACAAGGAGACCTAGGGGTTCGGGTACATAGTTCTTTGAAAATGGTATCACAGGTAGACAGGTTGGTAAAGAAGGCATTTGGTATGCTTGCCTTCAATGGTCAGAACATTGAGAAGAGTTGGGACATCATGGTGCAGCTGTTAAGGATGATGGTGAGGCCAATTCTGGAATACAGTAAACAGGTTGCCCTGTGAGAGGAAGAATATTATTAACATTGGAAGGGATACAGAAAATACTTAAGGATGTTGCTGGGAATGGAGGGTTTTAGTTATAAGGAAAGGCTGGGACATTTTTTATTCCCTGGAGCAGAGGCTGAAGGGTGATCTTATAAAGGTTTTTCAAATCATGAAGGGCATAGATCAAGTGAATAGAAAGAGTCTTCTCCCCAGAGTAGGGGAGCCCAAAACTAGGGAGCATGGGTTAAAGCTGAGCAGGGAAAAATTTAAAAGGGACATGACAGACAACTTTTTCACAGAATAGAACAAGCTGCCAAAGGAAGTGGCAGATGCAGGTACAGCTATAACATTTTAAAAGATATTTGGGCAGGTTCATGAATTAAAAAAAAGGTCTAAGGGCAATAGACCAAATGTAAGCAAGTCAGACAAGTTTAGTTTAGGAAACCTGGTCAGCATAGACAAGTTGGACCAAAAGATCTGTTGCTATGCTGTTCAACTGTATAAACCTAAATGAAAACTTCCTCATCTTGCCAGAAAACAGAAAGAAATTCTATTCAACAGTTTTCTATAAAATACCTTCAGGCATTTTTTTTCAATTGATAATGCCTCTCTTTGCAAATGGGGAGCACATGGATTCAATCAAGTTAATGATCATGTTAATATGATAGTTTTGTCAATCAGTACTTCATAGTTAATTGATGCTCGAAAATATCTTACCAATCCATGCATTATTCTTGTTTTTCTTTTACCATGGACATTATTAGTCTCTGCCTCTTCATTAGGTACAGCTCCATAGGTAACAGGTACTCTGTGGTATCTAGTCAAAATACCTCAACAGTAATAATTATCAAACAAGGAAATGGTGGTCATCCCAACTGAAGCTTATGTCCTCACTTGACATTTATTCATGTGCATTTGCAGCAGGGGTATTGACCAAGTCCAGTTTATCCAATCTGGTGCATTTGAACCTAATTGTTGTTATCCAGTCCATTAGTATTCGGAGCTAATTATCAGATCCTTACAACCTTCCCACTGCAAGCTGGAATCAACTAAACTAGCAGTGTTCAAATTTTGAGATCTACTAATTATTTGGCTTAAGTATTAATTGGATAAACTTGCTGAATGAACATTACAACTGTTTTTTCCTTTTTTAGTTGTTGGGCATTCAGACTGCCCTATATTCCTCAGGTATAAGATTTGTGCACTTAGCCTTTGTTGAGGATTGTCTGTTGTATCTTCTTCTGTATGGTCTGACCATCTTGCAGGCATTAATTATTTATGCTTTAAAATATTTTACTTTATTTTCTTATATTTTATGGTTATGTACTAATTCACTGAAATTGTGATGCATTTTTCTAGATAATAACATGGAAGATAATAAAAGAATGGGTTACCTTTGTGCTAGAAATAGTACAGCCAAAATGTTCTATCAACTGTAAATTATGAAAAGTAGAAAGTCTCATGTTTTAAAGATGTCTTTCTGGACTTTGTTAGCTTCTTTGTCTCTGCATGACTAGATTTTCTTGAATTTTCCTGGATCATTAACTTGTTTTTCTAGTTTTATATTAGAATATTGAAATGAACAGAGAATTTATGCTTGAGTTTGGCAATGATATGGTGACCAAAAATATTTTCTTCAGATTCAGAGGTGCATTTGAGGCACTTTGGTAGTATGTATTATTGTCAACCTCAGAGTAGTGGTCTCACCATGTTTCCTTTCATTGACTGGTTGTACAGTAGGATTAGCAAGGATGCGTAATGAAATGTGTATTTCAAATTCATTCTAACATTTAGAAAAGGGTGAGATATTAGGGAGACAATTAGTGAGAGAGGTTAAGAGGAAATGCTTAATGGACCCAAACCTATTTTTGAACCATCAATAGCATAACTTCCCAAATTACTTTGCTAGTGAAAGCAATATATAGTACAGTACTGAATCATTTAGAACAGAAAACATTCCAGGTTTTTTCATGGTTTGGATGGAGGTAACAATTGGGTTTGTGCAATTAGTATCACTGATACCAGATGACAGATGGTTGGCAATATCTGTCCTGCAAAGAAGAAAACAAACTCATAAAAAATCTTTATTAATTTTGCATTTGGTTATTGGTGAAGTTGGATAGTAAAATTAGTTATCCAAAATCAAACTGATTTCCAATGTCTTGGTAAATAAATGCATTCATGGAACTAAGGCTGTTTGTTGAATCTTTGATTTGTTTTTATTTCAGCTAAGCTATCAATAAGGATATGTACTTATTTTTGCAGCCTCAGCTATGAATTGAATAATTAAATCATTGATTTCCATTGCTGATTACTAAAGCCTGGAATACTGGTTCAGGGAGGTATTGTGTCCTCTGGTGCTAGGCAGAGGTAGCAGACACCCTGCTAACAATCACTGGTTTGGTCTTTCACAGACAAAGAATCATCATTTGGCAAGCATATCCAGCATAAGTCAGTGCCTTCAGGAAATGTGGGGGAGGAAAAATTTGGAGGAGACATTTTTTTTAAAAAAATCACATTTTAAGAGCATGTAAAAAAATCTAATACATCCTCTTGATAAGTTGACTTTCACTGAATCAGCAGAATATTGTTGTTTTGATTTTAAGCAACTGCAATTCCAGCAATTCTTTTTTTCCCCTACCATCTATGTGGGTCATGCCAATAGTTGTTTGTTTCCTGTGTTATTGTATGGTCCTGCCTACTTGCACAAGACACAAACACACAACATTGTTGTGCATCAGCAGCCATGGCTAATTGGATACAATTTCAGTGACCTTTGACTGGATGCGAATGACAAATCAAAGGTCAGCACTCTTAGCAATCCAGCTTGGGTTCTTGCACATTTCTACAGTTGATGAGAATGTAGTAAAAAAAAAGACTTAGCAACGACAGCAACTGAAGGTAGGAATAAACATTTGTTTTATAGTTGTTGGCAGCAAAGAGGGTAACCAAGTATGTATTACATTCTAAAATGCCTGAAGCTCATATTCTGTTATTGAGGAAGGTAATGCTATTTTTAAACTTCTGTATCAAATTATTAAGTGACACAAAAGCTTTTAAGATCCTTTACATAAGCATAGCCATTGCTAAAGATTTCATTTTGTATGTTCACATCCAAGAGTTTATTAACAGTCGCTTATGCATTGTTTTTAAAAATAATCATATTTTCAGAGAAGGGAATTACAAATTTAATAAGATTGTGGATCATTTAAAATTCTATAAAATATAATGCTCTAAAAATGGAAACAGTGCATTATTTATTGATTGTGTAAGTTAATAATAAATGTTCACTTACTGCATACTGTTAACAAGGCTTTAGGATTCAGACTCTTACCGTATAGGTTACTTCTGCACCTAGAGTTGGGCATTAGTATCTGTTAAACAAGAATCATATTTTGCTGCATTATCTCTTGTGCCAATACCAGTGCTACTCAGCGCTTTCCATGCAGATAATCAGAAACGCTTCCCACTTGCAGTTTTTTTTCCTTCCCCCTTCTGCATCTGACAGGCTGATGGAGATTTAAATCTAGTAGCAGTCAGCTGGAGCAGGCCCAATACCTACCAGAGACCAATGTGGCACCAAGAGAATGCAAAATTAGAATGTAAGTAAATTTTACTGTACTTTATATATTTTGTGTTTTAGATACAAGCCAAACAGTGTATATTAACATTACTATAGCATGTAAAAATCTTATAGATCAATGTTCATTCTGAAGAATCGTGATGCTCAACAATTATTCTTTTAACAGTTTGTCATGTGAGAGAAACAATCCCTGTGAATACTTGTAAAATTGGGAAAAAATAATTGAGGTTATGACCTTTCTGCCCTAAATTTCCTTTCAATTTGTTGCCATTTGTCATTGAGATTAGTGCAAAGTTCTGATGTTTATTTCAGGGTATTTTAAAATTCTGATCTAATTTTCATCAGTGCAGCTGTAGAAAATGATCAGATTCTGCTGTGGAAAAGATTTAAAGATTGCAGCCAGAAATAATTTTCCAACATTGTTGTAAAATATTTGTAAATTAAGTATTATGTCATAACACTAGAGTTTCTATTTTTTATTAATCTTCAGTTTGGATTTTAAAGGTTCTAACTGAATTGTGGAGAAAGGCACTGCTTTTCTTGAATATGAAACATGAATTGTTTTCTCAAATGGAATTTTTAGTTAGTGACTAATCTTGTTTTATCTGTGGTAGTTGGAGTACGTAGCTGCTTTGAAGACATGTCAGAATGGTGTAATGTTCGGCAATTGTGTTAGTGCCGTCTGTCCACAGTAATCCCAAAGGTCATGAATACCTGAAGCGTTTTAGGAAACACTGTAGAATAGTTAAACAGTCTAAAAACAAAGATATGTAGGGCTATGTCTTCAAAACAAATATGCTGTAAGAATTGTTGAATCTCTTTTTTAATGTGGAAATATCTATTTTAAAACATAGCTAGAGAATGCTAGGGAGAGGGTAAAACATAGCTAGAGAATGCTAGGGAGAGGGCAAAACCATGTGCAAGTGCTAAAAGGGAATCCCATTTCTAGGATCTAGATTTCATTCTAATTGAGTGCGATGAGATTGGAGTGTCTTAGAATGGTCTTGAGCAAGATTAAAATGGAAGCAAGTCCATAGCACAAAACACTCCAACTGACACATTTATTCAGAGATGCTTTGAGAAGAGTCATTTAGGGGACAGAAGACTGAGGGCACTTTTCAATTTACATTCCTTATTTAAGTGGCTTAGAAGAACAACATAGGGAGGTATACTGGAAGCTGTACCACAAATATAAATCATACACTGCCAAAAGATGTAATGTTTGAAAGGATGGAATAGAAAAACATTCATCTGCCTCTGTAAAGTACAAACCACAATTTGGGAATGTTTGCAGGTGCAGGACACAAATTACTGTTTTTATTTCATTCACAGCACTAATATATTTCCCCTTGATAAATGGCTCAAAGGCCAATGAACCCCTATGGAAATGTGCTAATTTAAAAATGAGTTGCAACTTCAAATACACAGGGTGGGAGCGTTGGTTGTGGGGAGGTACAATACAACATTAAACAAACTAGAAATAGAACGAGGTGGACTGTTTTAAACCCAATAATCGCTCCGTCCCTTACTTAACAAAATTATTTACCTCTTCCCCTTTTTTTTTAAAATAAAATGCAAGGTACTGATTCCACCACATGTTTCAGAGGAGAGTTCCAAAGAGACAAGTCCCTTTTTGAGAGAGAAATTTCACCTCATCTGTTTTAAATGGGGGACCCTTAGTTTTTAAACAGTGAATTCTGGTTCGTCCCAAAAGAGGGAGTCTACTTGCCTGACAAAGCCTCCTCAGTATTTTACTTAAGTTCAATTAAACCACTGCTTATTCTTCCAAACTCCAGTAGATAGAAAGCTAGCCTGTCCAACCCTTCCTCAAAAGGCAACCTGCCAATTCTGGGTATTGGGCTAGAAGACTTCCCTGGACTACTCCCAATGTATTTATGTCCTTGCATCAATAAGATGATTGATACAGTGTGCGATACTCCAGATCAAATTGTTTGATAAAACTATTGACAATAACCTTCTCAGGGACATTGAGTTTGGATTCCACTTGGGCCACTCAGCACCCAACCTCATTAGAGCCTTGGTTTGAATGTGGACACAAGCTGAATGAGATGTGGTGAGAGTGACTTCCCTTGACATCAAGACATTCTTCTTGATGCCATAGAGTCAATAGGCATAACATTCAATACCTGGAAGTGAGTTTTTTAAAAATCAGGAAGGAAAATCTCTGACTGGTATGTCTCCACAAAGGAAGCTGGTTGTGGTTGGTCAGTCACCTCACCTCCAGAACATCTTTGCAGGAGCCCCTTAAGGGAGAGTCTTATGCCCAACCATTTTTAGCTACTTCATCAATGACCTTTCCTCCATTATAACATTGGAAATGGGAATATTTGCCAATGTTTAGCACCAATTACAATTCCTCCGATACTGACATAGTCTATCTTCAAATGCAACAGGACCTGGACAATATCCAGGTGTGGGCTGACCAGTAGCAAGCAACATTTGTGCCACACCAGTGCCTGGCAATGACCATCATCAATAAGAGAATCTAACCATTATCCCTTGCCATGTAATGGCATTACCCTTGCAGAATATTCCGCCAACATAATCTTGGAGGTTACCTTTGATCTGAAGCTCAATTGGATTAGACAGTAGTGAGAAATTCTGCAGTGATTAAATCACTTCTTGATTTCCCCAAAACATATCACAGTCTGCAAGGTACAAATCAGAAGTGTGATGGAAACCTCCCTTCTTGCGTGGTTGTGTGCAGCTCTAACAAAACTCAAGAAGCTTGACACCATCCAGGACAAAACAGCCCTCTTGATTGGCACCACATCCACCCCGTCCTCAGCCAATGCTCCGTTGCAACAGTGTGTACGATCTACAAGAAGCACTGCAGAAATTCACCAAAAGTTCTTAGACAGCACCTTCAAAACCCATGACCACTGACCATCTAGAAGGACAAGGGCAGCAATTCATGGGAACATCCTCTTCAAATTCCTCCCCAAAAACAAGTCACTCACTATCCTGACTTGGAAATATATTGTGTTGCCTGATCAAAATCCTGGAACTCTGTCTCAAATGGAATTGTGGATCGACACCAAATGGTGTACAGTGCTTCAAGAAGAGCTCACCATCACTTTTTCAAGGGCAGCTAAGAATAGATGACAAATGCTGACCTAGCCAGCAATGCACAGATCCCATGAATGATTTTTCCTTTTGGAAAGGTCTCACCACTCTACCGCATAACTGAAGTATAGCCCCCCTACTTTTGTTCACTTCCCTTTATAAATGGAAATGTTCTATTAGCTTTTGTCGTTACTGGCTATGCCTGCATACTACCATATTACACTTTGTGCATGAGGATATCCAGATCTGTGTATCTCAGAGCTCTGTAATGTCTCACTATTTAGTTTTTTTTAATTCGTCCTGTCAAATGGACAATTCACATTTTTATTCCCTTAACTGTGGGTAAGAGATTATGATTTCCTGCCCCCCCCCCCCCCCCTCCCCCCACCATGATTTTTGCCATGCCTTTCAGATCAGCTTTCATTATTTCTACCTGTTTTATGTCCAACCCTATTGTGCGGTTACTGGAGGGGGCCTGTACATTTCTGACAAATGATAAAGCCAAGAAAATCACTTCTCATTCGTACCTAAGCTGTTTCCACATCCTGGTTTCCTGAACTTTTGGTTATTACTCCCTATTGTGCTTTTATCATGAATAACTAACAAAGTCAACTGTCTTGTTTTGTCTACCTTCCTGTCATTCCAAAATGTCCGATATTCTGAGATTCAATCCAATCCATTGTCTTGCAGCCATGTCTCTGTAAAAACGTCTGGATTGTGTTTATTTTGTTTCTATTTGCACTCACTCTGTTTGTTTGTCTTCTGTGGAGCCTTTCATTTCAACCTTTTTTTTACTGATTATAAATTGTAGTCTTATCTGTTGGTTGACTTTTAGATTCACACACCATCTCTTTGTCAGTTTATCATTTCACATTTTAATCTTTTCTCTTTGACCTTGACTCTACTCTTGATTTACCACATCTTTCCAAATTTGATCCCTTACCCCTACTACTCAGTTTGAAAAATGTATTTCCTCAGTTATGCAGTTGGCAAGAACACCAGCTCTAGTACCATTCAGGTGGAGATCATCCCATTGGTGGAGATCCCACTTTTCCCAGTACTGGCGTACAGTACTCCAAATGTGGCCTCAACTAATGCCCTCTCATAGGGAAGACTTGTTAGAACAAGGTTTAAATTCCAGTCCCTTAGCAATGAAAGCCAAAATTCCATTTATTGTTAATTATTTGCTGCACCTGCATGCTAACATTTTGTGTTTCATGCACAAAAGCATCTAGATCCCTCTGCACTTTTTTGGAGTTAATATTGTAAATAATAGTCCGCCTTTTGATTCTTCTTACCAAAGTGCATGATGTCACATTTTCCTACATTAAACTCTATTTGGCAAGTTTTTGCTTATTCACCTGACCTATCTATATCTCCTCGCAGATTCCTATGTCCTCCTCAGAACCCGCCCTCTCATCTATTTCTGTATCATCAGCAAATGCGGATTAATTCCATGCTAAAAGTCACTAATAAAGATAGTAAATGGTGGCCCTCAGATTGATCAACTTTAAAGATGAAGTAATGCTGCCTCTGTTGTTTTATGGTGTGTCAGCCAATTCTCAACTTCACGTATTGTCCTAAATTCATGCATGAGGATATCCATGCGTATCTGCTTCTATCTTCTATAAGGTGCCATATAAAAAGCTTATCGGATGCCTGTTGAAAATTCAAATACCATACATCTGCATGTTTCCTTTTATCAACTCTACCTGTTATATTCTCTATGAAGTCTAGTAAACTTGCCAAACATGATTTCCATTTCTTGAAGCTTACTTGACCCTGTGATTGTGATAAGCTTGCCTAAATATCCTGCTATTTTTTTCCTTTTTAGTAATGGACTATAGTATTTTTCCAGCACCGATGTTATGCTAACTGTCCTACACCCTTTCTGCTTTGCCCTTCTACAAGAGAGAGAAAAACATTTGTAGTTTTTCAATTTGCTAGAACACTGCTAGCATTTAAACAGCTAAAAAGGGAAGTGTTAAGTAGACCACATAAAAGCAAGTGTGGTGAAATAGGAAGTTTCTATTGAAGAAATTTCCAAGTTTGACATATGAGCAGGAAACAACAATGGGGCCATCATCACTGGAAATAGACCCATGAGAGAGCCGGGAGCAAAGACCATTATTGAATATAATGTGCATAAAATAAATTTGGGGCCATTATTTTACTTCGGTGCTGAGTCAGAAATTTAGGACTATGTTACCATAATATCTGGATTGTGCCAATGAGATATGAATGTTACAGAATGCTATGGCAAAATTACTTTGTTCTATAATTGTTTTGTTCAGTTTGCGAGGCAGTAAATATGTATTAAGAATTACATGTAAACTCACGGCATCTTCAAGACTCCTCCAAAGCTTCCAAGAAAACCTACCAGCAATTAATTGGCAGGATGGCGACTTGAGGGTAATTTTTGTTGAATGGAGCATTTTGTAGCCGAGAAGAACTGCAAATTTTATCGTGGTACCAAAGGAGCATGTCTACTCTTGATCCAACAAAAGACAAGCTTAGAGGTTGCATGTTCTATCTGCTAACCTACTGCACCTGGGCAAGAAGGTGATTGCATCCTCCCACTTCAGACCTTGGTTGAAATGCAAACAAATTTCTGTAGAAAACTTTAAATTCAGGAGGACACCACCATCCCAACTGTGTCTGCCAGTATGTCAGAATGATACTGTGTAAACCTGCTTTGTCCTGTATTACCTTGAGTTTAGTTTGAGAGATGATCTAATTGAGAAATTTTAATAAAAGGATTCAAGGAGAAATACAGAGCAATTATTTCCCCTGGAAGAATCCTAGCAAAGGATAAAATTTAAAACCAGAATGAGGCCAATTAGAAGTGAAATCCGAAAGGATTTTGCAGTCGGATCATAACATAAATGAGGTTTCTCACCAAAAGACTGGGTTCTAGGTTGATGTAAATTTTAAAGATCATGAGATTTTTGATGGGGAAAAGGCATCAGGATAGCTGACTCAATGATTGGCATAGATTTCAGTGACATTGGCCAGATTTGAGGGGTTAAATTGCTCACTTCTGTTTCTATTTTTAAGGGGAATTTCTAACGTTTTAATCCATTGCTCCTATTTTGGTATGAATTGGACTGGGAAAACCCTGTGTCATGTCATTTTCTTTTGATCTGTGAGGCCAAACTTGACCTTTTTATTTAATACCTCATTAATCAGAGGGTATTGTAACAGGGCAACTCCCACTCAGATCTGCATTGCAGTGTCAGGCTAACTAATATGCTCAAGTGTTAGAGTAGGCCTTGAACACAGAAGTGTGCTCCCATAGATCCAAGGTTGAGACAAGAGGAGAAGTGAACTTATTTTTGTCAAAGAGCTGTAAAGTTATCGTATGTTGATGGGCACACTGAGATCAGCATTCTAATTATTGCAAGCCATTTAGTTTTCATGATTTAACATAATTTACCTCTTTGGGTAATGGATAGCAAACATTGTGCAAAGCTGACTGCTCATGTTTGAAATGTGTATTATGCTCAAGATTTTGAAACAAAAGCTAACTTGACTTTTAATTTGGTCTTAAAGACTATGTACCATGTCAGAGTTTGTTTACATTGAAACCATCTGAGGAGCAAGGAGATGATTATTTTATACATATTTTTTTCTTTTGAATTTCAAATCACTTTTTGATTCTGTTTCTCTTAAGAAAAGAAAAACAACAAATTGTCTCCTTTCCTAATAAAAAGTTGGATTCCAGACCAAAGGTCTTCCGTTAGTTTGACAATAGACGAGAGGTGCAGGAGTAGGCCATTCTGCCCTTTGAGCCAGCACCACCATTCATTATGATCATGGCTGATCATCCTCAATCAGTAACACTGAACTATGGTTTGAAACCACAGGACTTGGGTGGTGGTGGTGATGGAAGACGAAATGTTAGTATTTAGTGTATATACATCTTCAATCTGCACCAAAATTACTCACCTACAGAGTCAGATGGCATTGAACAGAAGGTGTGAAAGCAGAGGTGAAAAATGTGTTTAAAAGCAAATTAGCTCTTGCTCTGATATGTTGCTGTAATTTGAGAAATGTCTCTAACATCTATGAATTTTTGTGCTTTTCTAAGTGAAATATCATGTTATAACACACAGGTAACAAGCCAAACAAAATCAGGGTAACTATTACTGGATTTAAAACAGTGAATTAAAACATTCAAAACGCCTCAATTGTTTAATTGTTCCTAACCAGACTTTACAAATAACAGATTAGCATATCACAGAAAATATAAGGCAATCTATTTTAATGTTTACAGTCTAAGTCCTATTGTCTTTGATCATCGATCCCTACTCTGACACTGACAGATACAGGTAATGGGTAAATCCAGAAAAGAAAATGAGTTGTAATTTGCCAGTTCATTAACTGTTTAAACTTTTGAATACCAGACTTTGGTGAAACCCTTGGATGATGGGTTGGGTATTATATTGGATGGTATATCTTGTTTGAATTCCAATGTTAACAGTCTGTGAAAACAGCTTCCAAAGACCTCTGGACACTTTTGCTTATTTTTTACAGATTGGGATTCTTTCCTTAAATTTTCTGACAGGTTGATAACTAGAGAGACCAAAAAACAAAATTCACCCAACCTGGAAGCTTCCAAAACAAACCTGCCCCCCTAGCCAAGCATAGTCAAAAGCCACTTGACTTTTTCAACATTCTCTGCAGTGGCTGGTATGCACTGGTCCCTCCTTGATTAACCAGTTCAACATCCAACTGGGTCCTGAGGATAGCAACATCATGATGCAGTTTTTCTACAGTATCCTGAGCACAATAATTAACCTTGGTTATCTTCTCAAGCCAGTTCCCAACAATAAACCTCTATCCTTTTTTTAAAGACAAAAAAAAGGTGATTGCAACTTCTCAACTTCTGCTCTCCATTTCAAGTCAAAAAATAAGAAAAGCCTCTATTGAAATGTGGTGTGTGTATGTATAGCTGAACTGAAAGGTTCATTTCCAGACGTTATGTTTGGGTTTCTTTGGCCTGAAAATGGGAAACGAAAGCAGGAATTTTCAGCATTGCTTCGCGTGAGGTCCACTGAAGATGTTAGCTAGTAAGGTAACGAAACGTCTGGAAATGAACCTTTCAGCTCAGTGACTAAGTACAAATTGATAAATTAAAGTAGATTGTAAACCACACGTTATATATGAAATATGATAAATAAACAAAGATCAATTTAATGGAACTTGCATCAGTCAAATCTGCATCCATGTCAGTCTGAGGTCATCAGGCAAGTCCATGCTAATGGCTCAGTGTCCTTTTTATGATTGTAACCTGTTTCAGACTTCAGAGGTTTTGGCTTCCAATCTCAGTTTCTACAGAAACTAAGACAGAAACAAGGAGGATCAGTTTCCCTTTTCAATTAAGGTCTTTCCCAAAAACACTAATTTTGTGATGGAATCTGAGTTTTGTTAAATTAGAAGTTGTTGCAATTAACAAACAATTAAACTACCAATAAAGGAAAAATGCAATGCTGCATGAAGAATTTGTCTGCTGGAAATCGTAAATTAAAAACTAGACGTGCTCTGTTTTTATTGCAGATAAGCTACAAATACTAATTGTATATTTCAGAATCCATTCTATTTGTAGTTAGACCTACCAATGTTGCAGTTTCTGTTTCATCTTTCAAAGTGCAGATGAGTGCAGAGTACAATATTAAATTCTGATTTACCATCACTTGAAGACACTTGTCTCTTTCACTTTAATTATTTCTTCAAGATCTACAACTGATATTATACAGGCTCCAGCTCTCCGAATATCACAATTATGAGTGACATGTTCTGATTATAGACCTATGCACCAATAAAAGCTTTTGATTGAAGTAATTACAACAAACAGGTACGTGGCTGTGCCATCAGTTATTGATAAGCTGTTAGAAAACAAAGCCTCCACCGTGTGTGCCTGATTTACATAGCACCTTTCTCCAAAGATGTGATTCAAGAGAGGCGGTCATCCTATGTCTTTGCATAATCCCTGTTTGAATTTAAAATTTGTTTCAAGCAATTCCTGACTGAAAGACCTGACTTTGGACCAGGCTCCTATGCATGCTGCACACTTTCACTCATGACGACATAAGACGTGGGAGGTGAGCAAGTTAGTTGGCACAAGAAGCTTAATTTAAAGGTTGAGTTTTGTTATTTGAGTCGCTGTTGAAGAAGATATTCTTTTCAAACATGTTTTCGAGCATTTTGTTCTATTCATTAATTTTTAGTTCATGGACTGTCATGTTTGCAATTTTGATTATCCCTATTGTTTATGGTTTTTATTTCATTGTACAATGTGAAGTGGACAGGATTACTGAAGTACCCATAATGTTCCATGATGCTGAGGAAGGAGTAGGTGGAGACTGAGAGAAATTATGATTTTCTTTTGGGAAAGAGCTGTGATTTGTTATCAAGCAGCAAAAATACAGGTTTAATCATAGTAGCTATATTTTGTCCATATCTACCATTTTATTTCAGGATTTGTATTTCTGGATTCCTCTAAATGTATCTGATCATCTAAGAAGAGACAGGTCAGTGGATTGTGATTTGTGAGAGAGGCTATTGTCTGCTGCTGCATGACAATCTACTGCAAGTGAGACACTTTCCAGTAAACATGAATGTTACAAAGTCAAGCTTCGGGTTGGGGGGAGCATGAGTACTACGTTCTGTGAACGCTACCAATCTCCATGGAAACTATCAAGCTGTTTTCAGTGGACACAGATATCAACTAAGAACCAAATGGTGTATTTCAAAAAGGACATATGCTCTTAATTTTCTGTGTGGGAGGCTGAGCAGTGTTTTGACCTTTCACTTCACTTGGGTGACAAAGTACCCTCCAGAATAAATCCCAGTTCTAGGATTTACATGTTAATCAATCAAAACCTGCATCCCTCCAGTGAGTGTCAGAAGGTGATAGTTATACACTCTTTTATTGTAAACACTCATTATATAAAACTAGAATGATACCATTTATCATAGAGTCATAGAGATGTACAGCATGGAAACAGACCCTTCGGTCCAACCCGTCCATGCCGACCAGATGTCTCAACCCAACCTAGTCCCACTTGCCAGCACCTGGCCCATATCCCTCCAAACCCTTCATATTCATATACCCATCCAAATGCCTCTTAAATGTTGCAATTGTACTAGCCTCCTCCACATCCTATGGCAGTTCATTCCATACACGTACCACCCTCTGCGTGAAAAAGTTGCCCCTTACGTGTCTCTTACATATTTCCCCTCTCACCCTAAACCTATGCCCTCTAGTTCTGGACTCCCCAGTCCCAGGGAAAAGACTGTCTATTTATCCTATCTATGCCCCTTGTAATTTTGTAAATCTCTATTAGGTCACCCCTCAGCCTCTGACGCTCCAGGGAAAACAGCCCAGCCTGTTCAGCCTCTCCCTGTAGCTCAGATCGTCCAACCCTGGCAACATCCTTGTAAATCTTTTCTGAACCCTTTCAAGTTTCACAAGGAAGGAGACCAGAATTGCACGCAATATTCCAACAGTGGCCTAACCAATGTCCTGTACAGCCGCATCATGACCTTCCTCTATACTCAATACTCTGACCAATAAAGGAAAGCATATCAAACGCTGCCTTGACTATTCTATCTACCTGCAACTCCACTTTCAAGGAGCTATGAACCTGCACTCCATGGTCTCTTTGTTCAGCAACACTCCCAGGACCTTACCATTAAGTGTATAAGTCCTGCTAAGATTTGCTTTCCCAAAATGCAACGACTCGCATTTATCTGAATTAAACTCCATCTGCCACTTCTCAGCCCATTGGCCCATCTGGTCCAGATCCTGTTGTAATCTGAGGTAATCCTCTTCGCTGTCCACTACACCTCCAATTTTGGTGTCATCTGCAAACTTACTAACTGTACCTCTTTATGCTCGCATTCAAATCATTTATGTAAATGACAAAAAGTAGAGGGCCCAGCACCAATCCTTGTGGCACTCCACTGGTCACAGGCCTCCAGTCTGAAAAACAACCCTCCACCACCACCCTCTGTCTTCTACCTTTGAGCCAGTTCTGTATCCAAATGGCTAGTTCTTCCTGTATTCCATGAGATCTAACCTTGCTAATCAGTCTCCCATGGGGAACCTTGTCGAACGCCTTACTGAAGTCCATATAGATCACATCTACTGCTCTGCCCTCATCAATCCTTTGTTACTTCTTCAAAAAACTCAATCAAGTTTGTGAGACATGATTTTCCACACACAAAGCCATGCTGACTATCCCTAATCAGTCCTTGCCTGTCCAAATACATGTACATCCTGTCCCTCAGGATCCCCTCCAACAACTTGCCCACACCGAGGTCAGGCTCCTCGGTCTATAGTTCCCTGGCTTGTCTTTACCACCAGTGGCACCATGTTTGCCAACCTCTAGTCTTCTGGCACCTCACCTGTGACTATCGATGATACAAATATCTCAGTAAGAGGCCCAGCAATCACTTCTCTAGCTTCCCACAGAGTTCTCGGGTACACCTGATCAGGTATTGGGGACTTATCCACTTTTAACCGTTTCAAGACATCCAGCACTTCTTCCTCTGTAGTCTGGAGATTTTGCAATATGTCATCATCTATTTCCTTACAGTCTTGCCTAATAATGTCAAAGTTGGCCTTTCTCCGATTTAGAACTTCAGCTTTTAGATCTGGTCAATGCTTTTCCATCACTATTTTAAAATGAATAGAATTATGGTCACTGGCCCCAAAGTGCTCCCCCACTGACACCTCCGTCACCTGCCCAGCCTTATTTCCCAAGCGTAGGTCAAGTTTTGCACGTCCACATACTGAATCAGAAAATTGTCTTGTACACACTTAAGAAATTCCTCTCCATCTAAACCTTTAACACTATGGTAGTCCCAGTCGATGTTTGGAAAGTTAAAATCCCCTACCATAACTACCCTATTATTCTTACAGATAGCTGAGATCTTCTTACAAGTTTGTTTCTCAGTTTCCCTCTGACTATTGGGGGGGGGGGGGTCTATAATACAATCCCAATAAGGTGATCATCCCTTTCTTATTTCTCAGTTCCACCCAAATAATTTCCCTGGATGTATTTCTGGGAATATCCTCCCTCAGCACAGCTGTAATGCTATCCCTTATCAAAAATACCACACCCCCTCCTCTCTTGCCTCTCTTTCTATCCTTCCTGTAGCATTTGTACCCTGGAATATTAAGCTGCCAGTCCTGCCCATCCCTGAGCCATGTTTCCATAATTGCTATGATATCCCAGTACCATGTTCCTAACCATGCCCTGAGTTCATCTGCCTTCCCTGTTAGGCCCCTTGCATTGAAATAAATGCAGTTTAATTTATTAGTCCTACCTTGTCTCTGCCTGCCCTGACTGTTTGACTCACTTCTGTTCTCAGCTGTACCCGTCTCAGATTGATCTCTTTCCTCACTATCTCCCAGGGTCCCAACCCCCACCTTACTAGTTTAAATCCTCCCAAGCAGTTCTAGCAAATTTCCCTGCCAGTGTATTAGTCCCCTTCCAATTTAGATGCAATTCGTCCTTCTTGTACAGGTCACTTATACCCCATTCGTTCATCTGCTTTATCCTCCTCTTCCTACCCTCACCAGCTCGTAGCACTGGGAGTAATCCAGATATTACTACCCTTGACGACCTCCTTTTTAAATTTCTGCCTAACTCTCTAATCTCCCTTCAGAATCTCCACCTTTTCCCTTCCCATCTCATTGGAACCAAAGTGGACAATGACCTCCTGCTGGCCCCTCTTTCCCCCGTGAGAACATTCTGCACCGTCTGAGACATCCTTGATCCTGGCACCAGGGAAACAACACACCATTCTGCTTTTTCTCTGCTAGCCGCAGAAATGTCTGTCTGTACCTCGGACTACAGAATCCCCTAACACAATTGATCTCTTGGAAGCCGGCATATCCTTCGTTGCATTAGAGCCAGTCTCAATACCACAAACTTGGCTTTTTGTGTTATGTTCCCCTGAGAATCCATCACCCCCTACATTTTTCAAAACAGCATACCTGTTTGAAATGGGTATATCCACAAAAGACTCCTGCCCTAGGTGCTGACCTCTCTCTCCCTTCCTGGAGTTAACCCATCTATGTGACTGTGTATTTGAGACTTTTCCCCCCCTTCCTATAACTGCCATCCATCACATACTGTTGCTGTTGCAAATTCCTCATCACTTCTATCTGTCTCTCCAACCGATCCACCTCGATCTGATAAGATTCGCATCCAACAGCATTTATGGCAGATATAATCCACAGTAACCCTTAAACTCTCTTTAAACTCCCACATCTGACTAGAAGTACATATCACTCTATTAAAGGCCATTTTTGTTCCTTCTCAATCGACAGACCCAGAAAATCACACCGTCTTATTCCTCTACAAACACTGCCCCAGGTTAAATTAATAGCAATGGCTTATACTTTAAGTTTAATTAAGAGACTTCTCTCCAAAAACACACAATCAAGAAATAATCCACTGTACTCGCTACTGCAGCTTTCTCTTGGACAGACTTAAAACAACAATGAACTTATCTGATTCTGTGCTGTGAACTTCACCCAACAGTTCCTCCAAGATTCATTGTGAATTTCACTGTTTGTTAATTTTCCCAGATGCACTCCGATGTCCAGCGATACACAAATTCAAACAGCAAAGGCGGTAACTGTGCTCTCTCTCTCTCTCTCTCTCTCTCTTTTCCCCCCCCCTCGCTTTTTCCCCCCCCTCTCTCTTCCCCCCCCTTCCCCCCCCTCTCTCTTTCCCCCCCCCTCTCTTTCCCCCCCCCCCCTCTCTTCCCCCCCCCCCCCTCTTCTTTCCCCCCCCCCTCTCTCTTTCCCCCCCCCCCCCTCTCTCTTTCCCCCCCACTCTCTCTTTCTCCCCCCCACTCTCTCTTTCTCCCCCCCCTCTCTCCCCCCCCCCTCTCTCTTTTCCCCCCCCCCTCTCTCTTTTCCCCCCCCCCTCTCTCTTTTCCCCCCCCCCTCTCTCTTTTCCCCCCCCCCTCTCTCTTTTCCCCCCCTCTCTCTTTTCCCCCCCCCTCTCTCTTTTCCCCCCCCCTCTCTCTTTTCCCCCCCCTCTCTCTTTTCCCCCCCCCTCTCTCTTTTCCCCCCCCCTCTCTCTTTCCCCCCCCTCTCTCTTTCCCCCCCCCTCTCTCTTTCCCCCCCCCTCTCTCTTTCCCCCCCCTCTCTCTTTTCCCCCCCCCTCTCTCTTTCCCCCCCCCCTCTCTCTTTCCCCCCCCCCTCTCTCTTTCCCCCCCCCTCTCTCTTTCCCCCCCCTCTCTCTCTCCCCCCCCCTCTCTCTCTCCCCCCCCCCTCTCTCTTTCCCCCCCCCTCTCTCTTTCCCCCCCCCTCTCTCTTTCCCCCCCCCTCTCTCTTTCCCCCCCTCTCTCTTTCCCCCCTCTCTCTTTCCCCCCCTCTCTCTTTCCCCCCCTCTCTCTTTCCCCCCCTCTCTCTTTCCCCCCCTCTCTCTTTCCCCCCCTCTCTCTTTCCCCCCCTCTCTCTTTCCCCCCCCTCTCTCTTTCCCCCCCCTCTCTCTTTCCCCCCCCTC